>NC_133757.1:46890535-47200089 GCF_036562045.2 Rhinolophus sinicus | reverse complement strand
AAACGCTGGTACCCAAAGAATCCCTCTTGTGCCTCAAACCCCCAGCTCTACATTTTGATGACAGGAGGGCACAACGCAGCACCTCTTCTGGCAGCTTCAAGCTGCGAGCCCCCGCCTTTGGAATGTCTATCGTAAGCTGTCTATCATAAAACGGAGGCTCCCAGGAGTCATGATAGGAACCCCCAGAGCCCCGAGGTCTCCCTCTCACACAGGGTTGTCTGATGTAAGCATGTAGGACTCTGGTCAGGCTGGGAAGGAAACAGGGAGGTGCTGGGACCCCAACACAACAAGTCATGTGGGGTCCTGCAGATGGTTTGCCAAGACTGACAAGGACCCTGGTCCAGCCTCCAGGACCTCATTCTCTGGAAGGGAGATGGGACACCCTTCTCTTGAGGGCTGGAGTCAGGCTGGCTGCACAGGGCGGGCACTCGTGTCCAAATACTGTGCAAATACTTGTCTAGATGGTACTTTCGGACCATGAGGACCTGAAGGATCTCAGCATCTCCAGAGGCTGGAATGCAGCAGAGACAGCTCCGGAAACATCAGAAGAGAGAACACAGCCTCGCCAAGTCTCCTGGCCCAGAGCCATCCAGCTAATGGACAAACCCATGGGCCCCCCGCACTGGGCTAAACTCAAACATTTCTGTGCCCGACCCCAGCCCCCCGCCTGCTCCCAAGAGAACATACACAAAAAAACAATTCAAGACTGGACATGCCCAAGTGAACAGGCCAGTCGTGGCAGGAGGCGTAACCACTGGTGACCCAGGCATTTTGACCCCATCCAAGGGGACATGGCCATGGAAAATTTTCACTCCCTTTCTTGTCCTCTCCCATGAGGATCAAGAACAGGGCAGAGCAATAGGTGTGACTGAAGGTGTTGGGTACAGGCCTTTAAAATGAACTTTGCAAGTGAGACACTTTACTTGCAAAGGAAATTGGGGAGCTGACCGTGAAAGGTTAAGAAGGTCTCTTGCGTAAGAGCAGGCAGATTTCAACATCAGATTCGCTTCTCTTTTCTAGACTGACTCAGAAGAGGACGAGTCCTGAGCGATTAATATTATTTTAGTAACAACTCCCATTTGCAAAGGGCTTTCCCCTTTACACACAGGGCTCTCACATAAATGAGCCCATTTGGATGTCAGAGAAAGAGGAGAGATGAGCTCATGGATGCCAGGCGCCGGGCATGGAGCGGGTGCTAATATGTTAGTTCCTTTTCTCCAGGCACAGAGGCCCAGGGAAGTGGGCAGGAAAGATATCATAACCTCCATCTTATAGCAGAGGAAACTGAGACCCATGACTCATGCAAAGTCGCATGGCCTGTAAGTGGCAGCTTTCTAACCTTTCGTTTTGGGCTTCTCCTTACACACGTCCATTCTTTCTCACGTGGCAGGAAGAACACAGAGCCACAGACAGAAAGAGATAGGTTCAAATCCAAGATCTGCCGTTTATTAGCTGCGTGACCTTGGACAAGACTCTCTGAGTCTTGCTTTCTTCACTTTTAAGATGAGGATAATAATACTTTCACCTCAGACAGCTTTCGGGAAAATTTTAGTAATGTGCCAAGAACAAAGTAAGCACCAAATGTCATTTCCCATCCTCTCATCTAAATGATCAAAAGGGAGACCAGCTCCCTCCTTCCCCTGTCTAACTGACATAATTACATCTCCCCAACTCTTTTTACCCAAATACCTAGAAAAATGCATTGATTACCAAATGTTATTGACCCATCTGTAGAAAACTAAAGGTCGGTGGCACTACACCTGAAACCATGGCAAAGGAAAGATTCTGGCCAAATTCCTCTGAAACATTTGCCCTCTTTTATTAGTTTATAAAAACAACTAATATTAAGTTATGGTAACAATAGTAATACTTATTATTAAAAGACATGTGAACAACACACAAATGCATAAAAGTGAGAAGTATGACTCTCCCCCCAATCTCCCCAGAGATACCCTTGCTAATAAAGCTTTATGTCGGAGGACGGTTTTCCTACTTAAACAAACTCAGCAGGTGTCCTACTTAACTCTACCTTCCTATTTCCTCTGGGAACTGCCTCTAAGACTCATATTGATTCATACATACAAAACTTGGGTTTTTTCATTTCATTTTACAAGAATGGAATCACATCACAAACACTTTCTCTTTTGAACCCTTAACTCTACCTTCCTATTTCCTCTGGGAACTGCTTCTAAGACTCGTACTGACAGCCATACTGGGTCCTCAGGACCCAGGACGTGGCATGGACAAGGCAATGTAGACTCTGGCTTGGCCATCCTGTAGGCACCTCCGTCTTCCATCCATACATGGGTGTGTTCAACGACTTTGATGGATAAAAGCCTCTCTGCTTTGCACAGCACTTTCGCCTGCTCTTTAAACTATCCCGTCCGAAGACATAAGGCACCACTTGCAATGATGTCCTCACTTGCAACAGCCCAAGGAAATATAAGCGGCCAGAGAGGCTCTCTAACTGCTCAGCAAGAGAACCGGGATAGATACCAGTTCCCTGATTCCTGACCCTGTGCTCCATCCTCTGTACTTTTCTTGCTCCACTCAAGGAGAACCCAGGCCGGATTCTCCCTGGAGCAGGGAGATGTGGGAATACAGGTGGCATCAATGCCACACAGCTCCCTGCCTGGCAGAAGGCACACCACTCGAGTATGATTTGTAGGAGGCCTTGTTCACCTCCCACCAGCTCCAAGTTGCCTGCTCTGCTCAATTCCAGTCTCACACAATCTTGGGAAGGGAGTTCAAAAGCCATAGGAAGCCCAAAGGTCCAAGCCCAACAGACCGTCTGCTGTGGTGTGTGCCGGCCCAACCCCTCCTTCTGCCTGCCGGTGGCTCGTGGGGCTGCCCAGCAACCCCTCACAGCTGCAGGCGGTGGCCGGCCGAGGAACCCACATTTCTGTCCCACTCTGAGCAGCTGGTCACAGAGAGGAAGTTGGCCATAACGGGAGACATTTTGACCTTGGGGGTGCCCTACAGGAACCATCGACTTCCAGCACACTCCTGCCTTCCCTCAGGCAGCCTGGGGCCCTGATAGTGGTTCTTCGCCCCCAAAGGTCCTTCCTCACAGCTCCACCTCTGTTCTGCCTCTTGGCCTGCACATGGCCTCTCCGTGCCCCACGCCGTCTGTCTCCCAAAGCCTATCTCCACACTCACCTCCTCTGAAGGACATGCCATGATCTGCCCCACCCAACATCGGCTGCTCCCCTCCTCGGCATCCCCTCGGCCGTCGGTGTCACCATGTAGGAATTAATTTGCCCCGATGAACACGTCGCAGTGTGAGAGTCTTTCCCAGGCGCTGCAGCAACACGTGCATGGTCTGTGCCTCCAGCTAGAGCATGAGGGCCAGGGGTGCAGAGGCCATACTTTCCCGGCCCTTTGTGTCCCCCTAAAGCCCTCAGCGTGGCTTCTTAGCTGGGCTGGGTGTTGTTCTGCTGGGCGGGAAGGCCTCCGGTGACGCCTAGCTCGCAGTCTCAGCAGGGTTTGCTGGCTCAGATAAGGCCCGAGACTCCTCTTCCCTGAATGGCCCAGCCCTCCAGCACCAGCCCCTCACTTTGGCCTCATGGTGACCTGTGTGGGGCCTCTCCTTGAGGACAGAGTGTTCCAGGGGTTCTCTAACCCCACCCCGCCTTCCTCTCATAACATCTGCATCTCAAGGCTGAGGCCCCGGACCCGGAGCCCTATAGATAATCAGGCTCTCACTCCGCTACTCAAGCCTCCCAGAGGCTGCTGAATACCCGAAGTCACCGGGGGAAACGTGCTTGGGAAAAAAAATTCCACGTCAGAGGCTCCTGAGTCAAAACTGTGTGTGCGAACATCAGCAAAGCACACAGGGTCCTTTCGGCATGTTAAACACTGCAAGGGGGGGGTTCCCTCTGCCCACTCTCTGTTTCGAGGTTCAGACACCGCTCTCAGTGCCGTCTCTACCGTTTTATTTGTGCTTCGGAACTGTTCTGTCTCCCTGAGCGTGGGCAGAGCACCTATTAAGCAGCAGGATTGTTCATACGACACTTCTGTTTACTCCCAACAAATCAGGAGGAAAATGGGGTCCCCCTTCTTGATGCAGAAACTAAGGTTCCAGGAGCTGAGATGAAACAGGAAGCGTGGACGGGGCCCAGACCCTGATCCAATCTGCACACTTGCAGGGTGGGCGTTATCAACCTCGCTTCACACAGGAGGAACCTGGGGTCGCAAAGTTAAGCAACAGGCCCTGAGCATCCAGCAACCAGGGCGGCTCCAGCGTGAACTCCAACGTTGGTGCTCCGTCCCTGACCCCAGACTCCTCTTGCCAGGAAGACTGCGGGAGGCCTTGAGGTCATACCCAAGGTCCTCCTGGTGACCTTGGTACCCCCTAAGAGGTACTTCCTGGCTGGTGAGAAAGACCAAGCCGTTGCCCAGGACGACAACAAAGCTGTCATACTGAACTAGCTAAAAATAAAGGAAGCACCTGGTACCTAAAGGGGAGCAGAACAACCCTGGAATGTGGCTGGGCAAGAACAACAGGCTTCACTCTGGGCCTCCGAGGCTGGGCAGGGGCCAGGCTCCAGACTCACAGTTCCCAATGTCCCAGGTGCCTCCACACAAGAGGGAAAGAATGATCTGAAATGCAGTTTTGCTTTCACTATGAGACAACCAGACCCTAAAGCCATGAGTTGCAAATACTGCAGGGTAGGAACTAGAAATCAAAAGACCTCAGGCCTTTTCCAGCTACACTGACTCCCTCTCTAACCTTGAGCAAGTCACTCCATCTCTGTGTTTTTCCATCAGTAAACAGCAATCATAAAAACTGCCCTCTCGCCCTCACCTACGGCGGCACAGGAACTCGGTGACACTGTACTCCTTAGGACATTGGCTTTTCAGAAATCCATGGTGGCAGAGGCAGAATGGTACCCAGCATCGGTGCCCCGCTCAGGGCTCTGGCCACCTACCCTGTCATCCAGAAAGCTGCATTCCCCAACCATGTCTGTCACGGTGCCTACAGGTGTGTGAACAACCATGGCTGAATAACCATGATAACATTTGCACAGTTCTGTACACTTTCCAAGTGTTTCCCCACCCATGCTCTAATTTGATAAATGGGCAGATAGTCAGGCAGGACACATTTACCCCATCTGACAGATAAGGAAACTGAGGCACAGAGAACTTGATGTCCACCGAACAGCACTGCTCAAGCTAGAGGGATCCTTTAGAGATCATGGATTCCAGGCCCTGGTCTTAGGAGGAAACCGAGGCCCAAGGACCCCAGGAACCCACTGTTTTAAATGCAGAGTGCCCCTGTCCAAATCTGGGAGCCACAAAGTTCACTGTCTAGCAGAACGCTGTCTAACAGGGATATTATGCAAACCGCACGTTTAATTTTAAGTTTTCTAATAGCCACGTTCCTAAAAAACAGGTAAAATTAATTTTAATAACATTTTATTTAACCCTATATAGCCAAAATATTCCCACATGTAATCAATGTTTTTAAAATCATTACTGACCTATTTTATATATCTTTCTGTCATTACAAAGTCTTCGAAATCCTGTGTGTATTTTATACTTAATGGCACATTTCAAACCAGAGTTGCCACATTTCAAGTGCTCAACAGCCACACGTGGCTGGGGGCTACTGTTCTGGATAGTGCAGCTTCCAGTCACATGACCATCATGGAAGCCGTTAGTGACGGCTGCTACGGGGGAGATCACTGCAATGCACTTCTCTGGAAGGGGAGCCCTGCACAACGGCCCTGGCTCTGCATGCACGGTGAGAGCTCCCACTAGTGTCAGACAGACCTGTGTCCCCGTCCCAGCCCTACTGTTTTCTGGCCACCGAGATCCCGTCAATTCCACTTCCTGAGGCTCACCTGCCCCATGTGCAGTAAGACGCAGATAGAAGTAACCTGTATTCAAGCTTGCTGGAAGGACTCAACTAAATCAAGCATGTGAGAGTGTTCTGTAAATGGAAAAGAACTTTGCAAAGATGAGGTGGTGTCTTTATCACAATAGCAGCCAGGGTCTCCTACTCCACTCACCCCACCCATCCAGAGAGGGTACCAGAAGGCACGAGACATCGGAAAAATGAGCGAGACTGAATAATAGCTGAAGACAAACTCCATGTGTCAGTCAATCAAGGAAATAAGCTGCTTACAATATGGCCAGGCAGGGCCTGGGAGAGAACCCTAGAACAATCTCTACGCGTGGGCACCACAGGGAGAATTAGGGGCTCTTCTTGCAGGTTAGCAGTGCCTTCTCTGGGGCTGCTCTTTGAAATACAAACAAGGATGGGGGAGGTAGACAAAGGGAAAGGGTATGGGAAAAATATGAAAACCAGGAAAAGTTCCTAATATGTCACTGTAAATGACTTTATTGGGTCAATTTCCTTCCCACGTGGAGGGAGTTGGTCAACACTGAGCAGCTGGGGTGGAGGGTGGGGAGGTAAGGATGGAGACTCACAAACCAGTGTGCTGGTGTTGGTGAAGATGGGGAGGAAGAAAATGGGGGTTGGGGTACCCGGAGCGTCCTGAGCCCAGCTCTGCCCCTCCCCCAGCTCTTTCCCTCCTTAGATCTATTTCCCTAAACAGCAAAATGAGAGAACGGAGTTCTGAGTCAGGGAACTTGGTAATGTTCCAGTCCCTGTCATTGTGAGCTGCGTGATCATCGACAAGTCACTTCACCACTTGGAGGGCTCAGTTTCCTCATTTCTAAATGGAGACAATGCCTTCCTCACGGTGGATAAAAACAGGGGCTCTCCCAGCAATTCCACTCCCATGCATATACTCAAGAGACACGAAAGCATACGTCCACACAGGAAATATGTGTATACATACATTCACAGCAGCTTTATTTATAACAGCACCAAAGTGAAAACAACACAAATGTTCATCAACTGACAAACACATGAGCAAAATTTGGTGTATATTGGTACAACTGAATATTATTCTGCAATAAAAAATGAAGTAATGATACATGAGACAGCAAGGATGAACCTTGAAACTATAATGCTAAGTGAAAGGAATCAGGTACAAAGGCCACATATTGTATGATTCCATTTGTCCAGAAGAGGCAAATCCATTAAAAAAAAAAAAAAGTAGATTAGTAGATGGTCATGGGCTGGCTGGAGGAAGAAATGGGGAGTGACTGCTAATGGTTATGGGGTTTCTTTTGGGGGTGATTAAAATGTTCTGGAATTAGATAGTGGTGATGGTTGCACAACCTTTGAATGTAGTAGAAACCACTGGATTGTACTCCTTAAAATAGTGAATTTTATGGTATGTGAATGATAAACCAATTTAAAAACAAAAGCAGGGACTCTGCCATCAGACGGGTCTGCATGCTGTCTGGCTTTTCCATTTACTGTCTTGAGTCCTCATCCACAAGTGGTTATAATAGTACCTACCTCTCAGGGGCGTTTTGGGGATGTTATTATGCCTTTAGCATACCGTGTTTCCCCAAAAAGAAGCCCCTGTTAAGATCTCAGCCAGATGGACGCATTTAGTACATTATGACGATGTTCCAGAAGACGACGACATGACTGTATTTGAATAAATGTAGATCGTTATACATGAAAAAATAAGACATCCCCTGTAAACAAGCCCTACCGGAGCAAAACTTAATATAAGATCCGGTCTTATTTTCGGGGAAACACGGCAGGACCTGGCCGTAACTGTGACAGGCATTACCCATTGGCTTGGATTATTAGTGTTATGACTAGTAATGATTAAATGAGACCTATGATGGGGAAAAGACAGGCCTCTCACAGTCACTCAGTGTGCCCTTCCCTCTGAGGTACCCTCCAGATCTCGGTATCTGCGAGCCTGCAATCAAGCTTGGAACCAGACAAACATGATCCAACATTGTCTGCCTCGCACAGAAATGGACCTCTCGCTCGGCTTCTATTTGCAAAGGGCTGAGCTGCAGACTTCACATTTCAGTTTTCCGTGCTGCCACCCTCTCCTTTTACAGAAAGGAAGCTGAAAGAGGCTTCTGGGTTGAGTTTTCTCTAACAGAGCTGGGCACACTTAGGGAACTGATAAGCCAGCCCTGCTGGGGTGAGATCCACCCAGGAAGAGAGGATGTGTGGGGAAAAGTACACATGTGTGTTTTAATTCTCAGAAAAGTTTAACGGATTCACGCTTGAGCGCAAGGGGCCACAGCGAGTGCTCATAAGCCTTTGCCTGCATCTACTCCCCCTCCTCGGTACTGGGCAAACATTTTAGCAGCAGCCCGGGCTGGCACTGCTCACAATGAAAGTTGTCAACTTCATTCAGTAATACTTTGCAACAAGGGCTCTGCTTGATAAGGCAAACTAAGAAATGGCTAATTTTAAACTAAGCTTGAATGCTGTAATGTGAATGAAAAGAACTGAGAAGAAGCAGACTCTTTAAAAATTATCAAAAAGTTTTAAAGGTTTGCCTGTACCAAGGGTTGGTGTGGAACAACAGGAACGTGTACAACGTGCTGATGGGAGCGGGAACTGGCATGACCACAGAGGATGGCAGTTTGGCAAAATCTTGAAAACGGGAAGATGTCCACACACCTCCACCTGGAAATTCCAGCCCTAGAGACGCAGCCTAGGGAATCTTGCGTGAGGACTGAAGGAACTATGCACCAGACTGTTTATAACGTGAAAAATTAGAAAGCCAAATGCCCATCAAAAGAATAGATAAACTAATTGTGCTGTAGTCACACAACGTAAGACCGTACAGCAGCTTAAACTGATGAAATAGAGCTAGATGGATCAGCATGGAAAAATCCCCCATATGGAATGCTGAGCTAGCGAAAGCAAGCTGCAGAAGGATACATCCAGTATAGCACCCTCAACAAAAGGTGAAAATCGTATCAAGTAACACTCTATACTGTTTACATGATATGCAATGAAAGTATAATACATGCACGGAAATGATAAACACCAAATTCAGGACAGAGGTCACCTCTGGATGGAGAAAGGAATGGGACCAAAGACGGACACAGAAGGGGTTTCAGTCATGCCTGTACTGTCATTGTACTTGTGTCTGTTATTTTTCAAATGAAGAGTGAATACACAGGTGTGTGTTACGTTAACTTCAATATTTTTTAAGCACCTCAACTATTTCATAATAAAAAATTAACCCATATTTATTGATTTGTGGGGGAGAGAATTAAAATACACATTCTAATCATTAAAATCAACAAAGATGGCTTTTTCTCCTAGAGGAAAGAAGCAGAGGGAGCAGGAATAGCTCGCTGGGTCCCATTCCAGATTTTCTTTAAGACCTTGAGAAAGTCACCTATCTCCTCTGGAACTCCAGTCCCTGTTTCTAAATGGGGAATAAAATCTCTGCTTTCCGTCTGCAGCACACAAGACAGGCAGCAGGACGACCAGGGAAGGAGCTGCAAGGGCGAGAAAACTGCCCTGGGACACACAAAGATAATACTTCTGGTCCTGACAACCTTGCTGAGGGTTTTGAAAGATTAAATGAAAGCATGCATACACACACACACACACACACACACACACACACACACACATTTGTGTATACTGTTAGATAGATAGATAGATAGATAGATAGATAGATAGATAGATAGACGGACAAATAGATAGACATAGACACACGTATATTTGTGTATACTGTTAGGTAGATAGGCAAATTGATAGATATATAGACACACACACACACACACACACACACATTATTGGTATCTGATATGACACTCATAAAGTGTTTCAAGATGCTTAGAGATAAACCATTAAAAAGAGAGGAAGCAAAACTACATATTGGTAACTATCCATTTGACTCTCCCTTACAAAATTTCTAATACAATACTCCCTTTGTGCATCTAGAGCCTGGCTTTAAGCAGTTCCGAAGGTAGTGATTTCCCAGCCAAGATCTGACCACTAGCCCCTATCTGCTCTCGTGGCACCCTAGTCCGTGGCTTTCCACTTATAAGACAGCGAGTAATTATTTACACTCCACAAGAATAGGGACCATTTCTACCGGGTTTATAGCTGTTCCCCCAGCTGAGCACAGTACTCTACAAATAATTAAGGACTCAAATGTTTTCTAAAGAAACCATTAACTTCCCATGATCGGATTTGATTGTAAAGGTCCCCAAATCAATAAGCAGGTGCCAGCAGTCCAGCCACGACTGCTTCCTGGACGCAGAGGTGGATGGCTGCCTCCTCATGCAGTATCTCCCCCGGGGCCTCGTCAGGCATGCTCAGAGCTGACTCCAGTGGCTAATTCTATCAGGCAGGAGTCCCTGACTGCGGATGCACACAGAGATGGTACTACTTATGCCAAATCAGTCTTTTAGGAGAAAGCTGCCCATGCCTTCTCCAGAAACCAGCGGGAGTGTGGGAGGACAGCGCAACATGGCCAGATGTGAAAGTCCTTCATGCCCACCCACTTTCCCAGTTTATTCCCTCACGACAGCCCCAAATTATCAAACCAAATGAAGTGTTGGGGCTCCTAGGAACATCCAAGTAGCGGGGACAGGGATTCTGAAATAAAGGTTCACCCACAAGTGAGACTCATGGATACTTGTATGACACCAGAGCAAAAGGTACCTGAGACATTTTTCATAATTTTCTAATGCTCATCTCTCTCCCCCCCGACCAACAAGGAAAGTGCATTTTTTAAATGCTTGCTTTTGCAGCTGGGACACATGGGCTCTGAGAAACTAGACCTTGGGTAATCCTTTGACTGCTACGCATACTCTCCCCCACCTTCTTTGGCTAAGTACACTGAAGACTCCTGGGTTCTGGCCCACGGGACTAATCACACGCCAACGGGGATCACTCAGGGTCAGGGGGATCCCACCCAAAGAAAATCCACTGGCGTTTGCTCATCATTCTGACAACCCTGGAGGAAAGAAATCTAGTCTTTCTTTAGAGGCCAAGTTCTGACCTTGCTGGACTCATCTTCCTTACCTAAACAAACAGAGGACTCATACAATACTTCACTCTCCTGCAGGCTCCTAATGGCTAAACCGAGTGGAAGAAGCTGGCGAGATGAGAGGCATGTTAAAAGTTACTCGGAGGTCAAAGGAGCCAGTCTCTCACAGCAGAATTAGCGGATGTCTGGGATTCTGATGAATGGAAATCTTTCACAAGCAAACATGTGCCTCCTTTTCCTCCTAAAAGCACTGAACGAGTGAAAGGAAACTATGTTGGTGCTTAGTTCAGCCTAATGCCAGGACACCCTTTTCACAGGACCCCATTAATCAATATTATTCAGACATAAAAAGGAAAATGGGGCGCTACACTGGGAAGCCAGACACTTGGCCTGTTTCAACCCAGGATATATTTATGAAGTTGAATTACTGACATGTCTCATAGGCAATAGGGAGAGAAACGACACCCTTTTCATGATTACTTTTATATCCTGAGCAATCCGGGAAAACCTTTCCTTGCATCATCCCCATCTTTCCTCCTCCTACCTCCAGGCCAGAGAACAAGAGGATGGATGAGGGTTAGTGGATGAGGGGATGCCAGGGCTGTCTCTAAAGCCCCAGAGTCTGCCTAGGGCTGAAGGGCTGAATCATCATGGCTGCCCACGCTGGCAGGTTTGGGGGGTGCAGAGGGACTGGGTCCCTGCCAGGTCTTTGGTAGAGCCCGGCCTCCCCAGGAAGATCAGGACTTGGAGTCCTGCACCCCCACCGACTTTCCCATGGCAAGTGGTGGGTAGGAAGGGCTGGTCTCCAATAAGTCCTGAGTCCCAAGTGAGCAGATGCAGTCTTCCCAGCATCTGCACAGGTGGAGGTGGTGAAAGCTGACTAGGCCATCAGAACAAGTGCCTGCTACATGCTTAGGAGGCCCAGGAAACTTCCTGGGAGGCAACACATGGATGGCAGTACCACACAGCCCATCAGGCAGGCCAACGTGATCGATCTCCTGGCAGATATCCATACCCCCACCTCCCCATAGAAAGCAACATAAGAAGTCCTCAGTACAAGAAAGTACATCCTGGGCCGGCCCCATGGCAACAACTGGTGACCGACTGCCTCAGCCAGGGGGGAGCGCAAGGCTCCTAATACCAGCATGGGCCAGGAAGCTGTGTCCTACACAACTAGACTGAGAAACAACGGCTTCAACCAGAGTGGCGGGGAGGCGGAAAAAGAGGTGGGGGGAAGAAAGTATATTTTGTTTTTAAGAACCTCCTTGACCAATAATATTATCTGGTGGAAGCTTTGGCCTCAAGACCCTCCTCCAACAAGGTTATGAGGCCAGAGGTGGGCGGGAGGGAATGTAAGAATCTCAATCTCAGAGGAGGAGGGATTTGAAGATCAACTGATTCAGAAATCACACCCTCAGATGCCTACAGAAGCCTGGTGGATAGAATGTGAGTCAGGCCACCACGAGGAGTGGAGGGTTCTGGGGCCACATGGGACACTGTGTGCCTGATAAAACAGGTCCCCCTGAATGCAGTCCAAACCTCAACCCAGCTCAGCCCTGGAGGGCACACAGGTGGTGGAGAGTGTGGATGCTGTCAGCTCACAAGGTCACCTGAGTCCCCACCCCAGGAATCTGCTGTCTTGAGCTACAAAAGCCACCTCGCGCAGGGAGAGGGCAGTGAACTCTTCCAGGCCTTAAATTCCCACTGTGAAATGGGAAGAACATCAGTGCTGCACAACACCACTGAGGAAAACTCGGGAAATGCACATGCCGGCATGCACAGCTCCCTGAGCTCAGTGGCCAACAGGAAGCTCCAGGGTGCTCCACGGGAGTGAGCATGAGTGCTACAGTTTGACTACTTCAGGGTCACTGTCACTTATAGCCATGAGGGACCATGGCAGATTCCCAGGCCCGTCTCCTAACTCACTCATTCTGGTCCCCACTCAGTTCAGGATCCAGGATGCCAGCAGCAACCCCAGGGCCTTTGTCTCAGCACCTCCCCCTCGGCTGACTTCCAGGAGGAGGCTGGTCAAGTTCCCAGTGGAGAGAGGTGGAGACCTGGGTCACACCCTGGCCTCTGCTGCTAACTTGTCCGGTGACCTTGATGAGGTCACCCTCATCAAGTCTATTTCCTATTGTGCCAGGGGGTTGTCTGAGGTGGACAGGAAGAGAACTAATGAACATCCTGTGGCTTGTAGGGCAAAAACTCCAGGCCTGTTGCTCCTGCCTCTCACCTGTAGGTAGCACTCCCTTGTTTGAACTCCAAAGTGAGATTGACTTTACTCGTCCATCCCAGCTTTCCCAGCAATAATGTCACCAATGCGGGACTTGGGTGGGTCAGGAGGCTGTGCCAGGCCTGGCAGTGATAAAATGAGGATTTCCCTACAGTCCAGGCTGATTCTTAAAAACATGATGGCAAAGCTGACATAAGGGAGAAATACACCTTTAAGACCTGCCAGCAAACAGTATTATGTTAAACAAATACCCAAGGCAGCAACACCTCAGGGTAGGGAGATGCATTCACACTCAAGTACACACATGCTTCAGCACACATGGCAAAACCTCCATTCACCTCACAAGACCAGTCTCTTATTTCAGCTCGCTGGGCTGTCTGGAAATAGCTTTAAGAGAGCGGTCACGTAGAGAAATAAAAAATTCCATTCAGACATGCCGCTCCAGTCCCGAGGCCTATGAACGAAGTTTCCGGTGGCCTCTGGGCGCCTCCCGGTTCCCGTAAGCCGGACCAGTTACCCAGTCCTCAGATTAAGGAGCAGCTGCAACAGCTGGGACAGCCGGGGTGTCAGCTTCTCCCAGGCACCGGACGCCCTCCGCTGAGAACCCCAAATATGGAATGCCTGGCCTCCCGCCAGCACCCCCGCCTACTGCGCGCTCACCTCCCCAGCATCTCTGGGATCACTCCGCAAACACTCAGACCCTTCCAAATAGGCCCTACGGTCAGGCCCACCGGTCCCCACACAGCCACCTTCCCGCATAGCCGGGGGCCCATCTGACATCCGCAGCCGATTTCAAGGACACTGCAGCAAGCAACCCAGTCTCAGGGGTCTTCCCCACCCCCCAAACACACTCATACACACCCACAAACAATCCCAGAAAGAATCTAGTAAGGGCGAAGCCTTTCCCAACCGCTCTGCAGTCCAACCAATGTTGGCCTGGGGAAGGCCAGACGCAGGAGGATAGAGGATGGAGGCGGCGGCGGCGGCGGCGGCGAGCGGATGCCGGAATGCAACGCCGAGGCCAGAGCGCGGGGCGGCGGAGCTGGCGAGGCTCACCTTTTTGATTTGGTCATCCTTCAGCTCAGTGAAGTAATAGGCTAGGAGCTGCGCGGCGATCATGCTGGCGGTCGGGGACGCGGGGTGGCAGGCGTGGGGCCGGCGTCGGTCCTCCGCAGCCTTGGGGAGCAGTGGTCCTCGGGTTGCTGTTCTGCGGCTCCTCCTCCTTCACCCGCGGCTCCTCCCCCACGGTTTGTGGCGCGGCGGCAGCTCGCGCGCTCCCAGTCTCCGCGCTCCCGTCCCCGGGAGGGTGACAGCCGCCAGCAGGCCCACCTCCTCGGCGCCCATTGGCTGCCGTGCGCATCTGCAGCGCCGGGTGGTGGCGTCCGGACCTGGGAGGGGGGGCGCGGCGGCCGCACCCTCCCGCGCCGGAAAGGGGCGGGCGACGCTGAGAAATCCCCCACGGCCGGGCATCTCCCTGCACGTCTCCCACGTAGGGAGCCTGTGCGAGGGTGGGAGGCTATCTCCAGGCGCGCACAGTCACGCGTGGCGGCGCCGCGCCCGGGCGGGGCGCAGCGAAGAAGCGCGGAACGTGAGGGAGTCACCGTCCGGCTTGGCTAGGACGAGCGGTTGCAAACGACTTGCTGCGAGCCGGGCAACCCGGGGAGACGGTCCCCTTCCTCGAAATTAGGGCTAGCCCCGGGAGTTCCGTGATTGGGGAGACGCCGGGAGGGGACTGGCAGAAGTGGGCGTGGAAAGCGAGCGGGGCCTATTCAGGCGGAAGCGGGAGCCCGGAGGCTTCGCCATCCTCGCACCAGGCCCCCGCGCCATCCGGCTGTCGTGGGTCCAAGGGGCCAAGGGCGGAGCCCCACTGGGACCTCCTGCGCAGTGCATCACCCCTGCCACCCGTGCTGCGGCGCTTCGGGCCAGCCCGGCCTAATCTCCGGCTGGCGGATTTGTTAAACCAAGAACGACGCTCCACACCCCCGCCCTCTGTCAGCGGTTCTTACGGCTGTCCCCCAGGAGCTCACGCTTGGTAGGCGGGATTTGGCCGTCGGCCCGGCCTGTCCCCATCCTCCGGGCCTCCACTTGCTTTTGGGCACCCAGGCTTGCTGGGGTGAGCGGACAGTTTAGGCACGTCTCCTAGGTGCTGCCTTTTTTACTTCCCCAGAGGAAGTTAGCAGGGTTGGGAGGGATCCCTGGAAAGCCATTCAGCTTCAAATGGGGGAGAGGAGGTGCGGAATTAGAAGTGTTTATGCTGCTGTTAGGGCTGATAGCAATTGTAGGATTCTTAGATTAATTGCTTCTGTGTGCCTGACACCCCCAGGAGCTCAGCTGCTTTACAAGATGACATGTAATGAATTAAGAATACAAAGAAGTGGTTACTATCCTGAAAGGAATTTGAGGCTCAGGGAGGCCATGTATGTTGTGGGACTTTGTACAACCAGGAAGTTGTAGATCCAGGATTAGACCTTGGGTGTTGTCCTCCCAGTTGTATGTAGCTCCTCTGCCTAAACAGGCCATGATCCTGGGACCAGGAAAACTTGAGATAGCTAGCGTCCTCTCCCCAGCACCTCTACCCCAGCCTGGGGAAGACCCAGTAGAATTGGGGGAGGCTTAGGTTCAGGACAGCTTCCTCCAGAACCTCAGGAGCCTGACACTGCTTTAACCAACTGAAGAGGACCTTAGACGTGGCCTTGAGGCAGATCCCGCAGTCCAGAGCGCAGTCCCCAAGCCCTGACTTGATGGCTGTGGCCACCTGCGTCACTTCTCTGAGCCTCATCCTCCTCCATACGATGGAGATGCTAATGCCACCCCTGCAGTTGGTGTGGAATACCACAAATAAAATACCTGCTTATAATACACACTTAATAAATGGTAGGTATTATCATAAGATTGTGGAGCTGATGAGGTTTAAACTTCCAGGCCTTCTCACTTGCATTCCCCCCTTTCTAGACCTTGTGAGGGCCTAGCCATTTTATATTTGTAATTTCAAATTAATTTTCCAAAGAGGCTCCCCAAAATTATTTAAGCTTCAAGCCCCACAAAACCTGGATCTACCCCCTTCACAAGCCAGAAACAGGTTTTCTGGCATTCATCAAACATTTTACCTACATGGCCATAAAGCACAATTGGGTGAATGAGAACAATTTGGCTATTCTCAAGTGTCATTTGAATCCTGTGCTTCTGCCAGACTCACAAAGCTAGGAGCTCCTGGAGGATGGTGAACTGCTTTGCTGATTGTTCTGCTCCCACACCTAGCGCAGGGCTGGGCACTCAACATGGAGTGAGCCTGATGGGTTATCTGGAGCATACATACAGTAACCCAGCCTCCAGCCAGCACCACCACCATTCCCCCATAACAGCTGAGCTCTCTGAGCAGAGCCGGGATGAAGGGGCCTTCCCAATTGCCACGCCACCCGACGATGTTCTGTTTGCAGGCAGGGAGGCTGCCAATGCTTTTTCTTCCCTGGCCTTTGAGAGAAACTGCTTGAGGTGACTCACTTCTCCCCACCTGTTGAATGCAGCCAGGCCCCCAAGCTTGACAGTGTCACCTGAGAAATACCTAGGCCTGATGCACTGCCTCCTCCCAATACCCAGTCCTCATATGCCAGAAATATTACAAGCATCTTCTAGCAGCCCTTCCTGGTTCCTGGCTTCCCGCCATCCACGTCATTCTGAAGTCCAGGCCGCATTATTCCTGCTAAAAAGCAACTAATCACATCATAACTCTGTCCCAAATCCCTCTATGGCCCCTTCCTTCCTGATGGAGCCAATTTAAACATCTCTGCCTGGTGTCTGAGACCTTTTGTAATCTGACTTGACTCCTCCCCACTTATCTCTTCCTCCACCCTTGGCCACAGCAAGGCCACTTACCACCATGTCCATTCCATTTGAGCCCCTGCTCATATTTCCTTGCTTACCCTGCCTTCTGCCTCCATCTGACTAAGTGTCTGTCTAGCTCACCCTCCCTCCCCATAAAGCCTCCACTGAACATGACTACTCACCCCAGTCTCCCAGGCCTCAGCACCTCCACAGGGCAAACTCAGACTGCACTCAGAGTCCATCTAGATTTAGACCAAGGCTCTCTGTTACACGTGAGGAAGCTGAGATACAGCCAGTGGGCCATCTTGCCCAGTGTCAGGTTGTGAGGAGCTGGGACTCAGGCTCAGTGCTGATGCCCAGCCCGTGCTCTTCCCATCATCCTTCCCACCACCTCGCTGCAGCCTGGGGCTCAGATAAGTAACACTGAGTCATGACAAACTGCCTGATGCTGTTGACTGTCCTCTTGGGGGCTGGCCTTATCTGCCCCAATCAGACAGCTTCCTGAAGCCAGAGCCCATGCGCTGCCATGTCCCCTCTATCATGCCAGGTATCACCTCATGCATTTCTTTATTATTCCGCCTCTTTCTGCTGTCACATAGCTCTTAGACCCACACTGAGCCCCTTGCTGATGACATTCTGGGCTCTCAGCAACAGCAGCGAAGATCTTGGGCACAGGAAGTCTCTTTCCTTTACCCTCCCATCTCCCTGAATTGCCCTGGGTTTCTCTGTTCATTTCCTGTGCTTCCTCTTGTATGAGTCGGGGTGGAGCGGGTAAGGGTCAGACAGTGCTAGCCTGCCACCCCACAAAACACACCTGCCAGTAAGAGAACACGGGCTGCAGCTAAGTCACAGGGCAGCCATTCACATCTGACCCATGGCACTAGGAACGTTACTCCAGAAATTCTTTCCAGTGGATCAGAGCCGTACCCCAACACCTGGGAAACACTTGGAAGAGCAATGTTTGCATAATGTTGACAGTTTACAGAGCAGTTTCTCATTTATTGCCTCATTTCTCCTGATAACAGGCTGGTGAGGTTAGAAGGGTAAATATCATTATCCTCAATCAGTCATTGAGGGTTATGGAAGTTCTAGAGCTTGTTTAAAGTCTCAAAGAGAGAGAGAAAGTGAAAAAAGAAAAATGAAGACCAGTGCCCAAACCACAGCAGCCTCTTGGAATCCTGACACAGTTGTTGGTCGTGGGGCGCTGTCATGCACAACTCATTCTGGAAAGAAGCACCTGGAAGGGAGCCTGACCCAGCATTTGTGTTCCTTAGATCCGTGGTTTTCAACCTGGCTGCATAAAAGAATCATCTGGAAAGCGTTTACAATGCTGATACCCAGGCTCCCGCCCCAGCGATGATGGCTGAATTAACCTGGGGTACAGTCCAAACATCACCTTTTAACAGTTCCCCACGTGAGTCTCAGGTGCTGCCAGGAATAAGAATGACTGATTTAGATCCTAACTTTCCAGGGGAACATTTGGAGGAAATTTGTGAAATGCAATCAACCCACACTATTTTTCGCAGTCTCTTTGGTATGGTGCTGAAGGCACTTGATGCAGGGTTTTAGTGGCTCTGCAGACCCAGAGCACACTGAGATAAGAGTTTGTTATGCCTTTCTCATCAACTTTGCAGACAGTTCTGCTTCCTGCGTGAGAAGGCTGGTGAGAAGGCCCAGGTGCCCAGCCCCTTGAATAACTGGGTTTGTAAAATCGCGTTCTCAGCCTGTCTCCTTTCTTTCATTTGCCCAAAGTTCTGTCCTCTGAAAACGTCGTAACGGAATTTATAAATTGGCAACCACCACAATAAAACCTGGCCTACAACATATCTTCTTTGACCCAACTAATGTTTTATAAATACTTGAAAATTAAGAAATTTGACTTTAAAATCCTGGTTTCTGGCATCTAAGGTCTAACTGCACAAGCAAGGCCCATGTTAGAGGCAACCATTAGCTGGAATGGGGTCCCACTGCCCCCTTCAGACAGGGCAGGGGTGCTGCAGCTTGCCCCAGGCCCCACCCAGCCCATCCACTTCACTGATCCACATTGCCGACTGGTCCCTGTAGGCATTTAAGTTTTCCACTGATAACTAGAATGTTCAGGCAGAAGGCCTCAGGTATTAGGCCTAGGATTAAGATGAGGCAAGACAGGTATGAGGCAAGAGAGGGGGGTGGTGTGTGAGATTTAAATCTTGCACCCAAATCTTGCACCCCAGGCACTTCGCTTGCTTCACCCAAGTCTCAACCCTCTCAGGTAGCATTAAAGCCCCTGCCTGCCTGCTCCTTGCTCAACCCTGACCTGTTTACCTGGCTCAGAAAGGTCCTGATGCCTTTCTCAGCTTCTGTCCCAAGAAGGTTTCTGCTCCCCTTTGGGGATGACAGTCCCTCCGCCAGTCTGGCCCTGTCACTTCCTGGACATCTCATCTTCATTCCATTGCCTCTGAACCTGAGCAACTGCCTCTGAACAAGCCGCCTGTGCAAAAAGAAGAATGGACTGGAGGAAGAAGGGTTAATCAGACTGCTGAGGCCTGCCTGGCTTCAGCCCTGCTTCTTATCTCAGGCCGACTCCCTCCCCAAAGAAAGCCCATATCTTGTTGGAACAGAGTAATCTCAAATCACCCTGCTGGTTACCCTGAGTTTCCTGGGATAGTTCTTCCCAGCGCCCACACACAACTGCCATCATGGAACCAATAAAGGGTGCTCACTCCTGCCCCTTAGAGTTAATACCAAAATATACAGGCAAATGTTCATGCCAACACCTAGCAGGGTTCTTGGCTGTGGGGTTTCAGGCCAGCAAATTAAACATACAAACATGCAAAAACCTGGTCTTGACCTTTTATTTTGCTAGGAAAGGATATTTTTTAAAGTTTATAGTTTCCATTTCTTACCACCATAAGTGCCTAAAGGAAAAGATGTTCTAACCCAGAGAAGTGAAAATAAGGGCTGCTTTTTAAACTAAATACGTTTGGCCTTATAATAATAATAGCTAGTGCTTAGGTAGAACGTACTATGTACCAGGTCCTGAACTCTTTACTTATATTAAAAACTGGTTTGACCCTCAGAACAACCCAGTGAGGTAGATACTAGTTATATCTCTATCTTGTAGATGAGAATACTGAGTCCCAGGGAGGTTAAATGACTTCTCCAAGGCCACATGGCTACTGCGTGGAAGAGCTAGGCTCCAGGCCACTCTGCCCCTCCAACAAGGTGAAATACTGACTTTATCATATTGTCCTTATTTCTCTTATTCCACCCAGGCCCAATGACAGCTCAGTCACAGATGGGTTCAAGGACCTGTGTTATGGAGCCTAGGGTACCAAGGTGTATTTGGTTAGATTTGTAAAGCGTGACACTGGCCCCTGGCTCTGCAGAGTCCTCCTGTAAAGGGCATTCTCAAACCAAGTGATGAGGCAGACCCACATGACCAAAGGGGGCTGTAAGGCAGCTATGGAAGCAGCTGCTTCTGGGGGGTGGGTGTGCATCAGGCTTGGTCACTTCCGCTGACCCAGCTGAGTGTGCCTTCCTCTCTCACTGTCCTCTGTGGGTCCACCCCAGTGTGCCCTACCCAAAGAATCACACTTGTCAAACGCTCCAGCCCCTACGTCTTTCCCAAGCTCCAGACCCATATTTCCAACTGCCTGTGAGTATCAACTCCTAGATAACCCATAGATACCCGAAACCCAGTATGTCTCCCATCACAGTCATTTTCTTTATCTTAAACTTACTCTTTCTTCTCAATTCCCCGCCTTGTCGTTTAGTCACTCAACAGATGTCTGTGAAGTACCTGAGGTGTCGTGCACTTCCTAGTCACTAGAAATGTGCTGGTGAGCAAGATGGAGTCCCTGCCCACGTCATGGTGGGCAGATACAGACAGTAAATAAATCACAAATTAAATATACAATAGATCAGGTACTAGGAGGAAAAACATAGCAGAGGGTAGCCAATCCAGCTGCATCCTACGATTTCCATTTCCCTTTTGTCCTAACTAATGAACAGTCCAATTTTCAGCTGAATTCAGACCCTCTCCCTCAAATAAAGACTATATGTTTAGCTTCCCCTGCAATTAGATGTGGCTGTGTGACAAATTTCTGGCTAACAAGACGAGAGTGAGGGTCTCATGGTAGCTTCCAGGCCCTTCCTTGAGATGCATCAATGGTGCAGGTTTCCCTCTTTGTCAGCCCTCCTTCCTCCTTCCTGTTGGCTGAAATACAGACAGACAGACTAGCTAGAGATACCGAAACCCTCTGGGATTATGAGATAACCTTGGAAATGGCAGCCATGCAAAACAAAGCAACAAAATAAAAGAGAAGGAACTTGCATTTCTGTCACCAAGGAGCCCCATAGCAGCCTCTGATTGACTACCTCCAAATTTCTAGAACTTGAGAGAAAAATAAAATTCCAGTGTGTTAACCCAAGTGCTATCTGGGAGTTTTCTGTAACCACCAGCCAAATCTAATCCTAACTAATACCCAGGCTGAACAGGTAGAGGGCAGGAGTACCAGTTAGGATGGACAGGAAGGCCTCTCTGAGGACGTGACATCTGAGCAGAAACCAGACTAAAATGAGGGAGCATGCCATGCCAGCGTCTGGGAAAAGAGTGTTCTAGGCAGCCCCATCTCTCTGTTACCCAAGCTGGAAACCTGGACAGCATTCTTGAGTTTTTCCCCCTCCCAAGTGCCCACATCTAATCTGTCACCAAACCCTATCGGATTTACCTATAAATGTGTCTCAGGAACAAACAAATCACAGTTAAGAATTCTTTTGAATCCATCCTTTCCTCCCCATTCACTCTGCTGGAACAGGCCTGTAGTGGGTTGAATGGTGCCCCCACCCCCAAGAGATATATTCTAACCCCTACAACCTGTGAATGTGACTTTATTTGGAAAGGTCTCTGTGTATATAATTAAGGTAAGGATCTCAGTCCAGGATCTCAAAATGATCCTGGATTACCAGTGAGCCCCAAATCCAATGACTGTCCTGAGAAATGGCAGAGCAGCAGACATAGGGAGAAAAAGGAGAATGCTACGTGAAGAGGGAGGCAGAGATTAGAGAGTTTTACAGTCACAAACCAAGGAACACCTGGAGCCACCCGAAGTAGAAGAGTCTGTGGAGAGAGCAGACCCTGCTGACAGTTTGATTTTGGACTTCCGTCTACAGAACTGTGAGACAATAAATGCCTAACATTTCAAACCACCAGGTTAGTGGTAATTTGTTATTGCAGCCCTAGGAAACTAATACAAATTCCTTAGCAATATCAGCTGTCTCCTAGCACCAAACTATGGACCTTGTTTGTGCAGAAACCCCTGTAGGAAAAATGTTTCGATCATGTATCTCAATAATATGTATATTTATTTACAACTATTAACACATACTACAGTACTAATATACTATACATGTTGTAACGCATACCTAAAACATAGGCATGAAAATGGATGAGATCAATGAGACTGTAAAATGATAGTTACTTTGGAACCGTTTGGCTATTTCTATGAAGTTCAATACATACCTATCCCATGACCCAGCAATTCCATTCCTGGCTATTTACTCAGGAGAAAGGAAAGCATATGTCCATCCATACAAAGATTTGTTCAAAAATGTTCATAACGCTTTGTTAATAATAGTCCAAATTAGAAACAACCGGATGTCCATAAGCACATGAGTTAATAAAGAAATTGTAGTATATTCACACATGATTCGTACTTTTCAGCTATAAAAAAAGGAATGCTTTTTTGGGGTAAGCTTCATTGAGATATGGTTCACATACCATATAATTCACCAATTTAAAGTGTACAATTCAATAATTTTTAATACAATCCCGGAGTTGTGAGATCATCCAGGATTGTATGAAAAGTTTACAATGTTAGGACATTTTCATCACCCCCAAAAGAAACCTCGTACTTATTAGCTGTCACTTCCTAAACCCCCAGCTGCCCAGCCCTAGGCAAGGAGTAATTTATTTTTTGTTGCTACAGATTTGCCTATTCTGGACATTTCATATAAATGGAATCATACAGTATGTAGGGCTGGCTTCTTTCATTTAGCATAATGGTTTTAAGGTTCATCCATGGTGTAGTATATATCTGAATTCATTCTTTTTTATTTCTGAATAATATTCCATTGTGTGGATATACCGCAGTTTGTTTATCCATTTATCAGTTGGTGGACATTTGGTTGTTTCCACTTTGGGGTTCTTTTGGGGTTCTACTTATTTACTAGGGTCACCCTTGCCATAACAAAATACCACAGACTGGGTGGCTTACACAACAGAAATTTATTTTTTCACAGTTCTGGAGGCTGGAAGTCCAAGACCAAGGTGTCAGCAGGTTTGGTTTCCTCCGAGGCCGCTTTCCCCGGCTTGCAGAAGCCTGCCTCCTGCACGCGGTCTGCTTTCTGTGTGCGCACATCCCTGACGTCGCTTTGTAGGTCCAAATTTCCTCTCCTTAGAAAGACACCCGTCAGACTGAATTCGGGTCCACCCTAAAGACCTCATTTTAACTTAATTACATTTTTAAAGACCTAATCTCCAAATATGATTACATTCTGAGGTAATAAGGGTTAAGACTTTAAGACATGAATTGGGAGGTGGGGACACAATTCAGCCCCTAACAGGTTTCATATTAAAAAGCCATTGCTGGGGTGGTGGATGGCTCAGTTGGTTAGAGCGTGAGCTCTTAACAAGGTTGCTGGTTCGATTCCCACATGGGATGGTGTACTGCGCCCTTGCAACTAAGATTGAAAACAGCAACTAGACTTGAAGCTGAGCTGCGCTCTCATCAAATAGATTGAAGGACAACTACTTGACTTGGAGCTGATGGGTCCTGGAAAAAACACACTGTTGCCCAATAAAAATTTTTTAAAAAGAAGTCATTGTATTTACCTACCATTTAAAAAAAAAAAAAAAAGCCATTGCCAAATCCAAGGCTCACAAAGATTTATACCTATGTTTTCTTCTAAGAGTTTTACAATTTTAGCTATTGTATTTAGGTCTTTAATCCATTTTAAATTAATTTTTGTAAATGGTTCAACTTCATTCTTTTGCATGTGGATATCGAATTGTCCCAGAACCATGTGTTAAAGGTGTATTCTTACCTCCATTGACTTGTTTTCACGCCCTTACCAAAAATCAAATGACTATAATTCTGGACTCTCAGTTCTGGTCCATTGATCTGTATGTGGGTCCTTATGCCAGGACCACAGAGTCTTGATTACTATAGCTTTGCACGTTTTGAAAACAAGAAATGTGAGTTCTTCAACTTTCTTCTTCTTATTCAAGGTGTTTTAACTATTCTGAGTCCCTTCCATTTCCATATGAATTTTAGGATTAATTTATCAATTCCTTCGAGGAAGCCAGCTAGGATTTTGACAGGGATTGTGTTGAATCTGTAGATCAACTTGGAAAGTTTTGCCATCTTAATAATAGTAAATCTTCTAATCCATAACATACATGTCTTTCCATTTATTTAGATCTTCTTTATTTCCTTTCAAGTTTTCAGAGTGTAAGTCTTGTACTTCTGAAAAGTTTATTCCTAAGGCTTTTGTTCTTTCTGGTGCTATTGTAAATGAAATTGCTTTCTTAATTTTATCTTAGGGTTGCTCATTAAATGTATAGAAGTACGATTAATTTTTGTATATTGATTTTGTATCCTGCAACTTTGCTGAATGTGTTTGTTAGTTCTAATAATTGCTGGAGGGGGGAGGGAGGGTGTGGATACCTTAGGATTTTCTATGTACAAGATCATGTAGGAATAAACTCTTGATACATGCAACAATATAAAAACATTGAAGCCAGGTCAAAAGAGCACATGTGTATGATTATATTTACATGAGGTTCAAGAACAGGAAAAGTAAACTATGCTGATAGAAGTCAGAACAGTTTTAACCTCACAACAGGGGGTGGGGAAGCAGTGACTAAAAAAGTAGATTGTTGCGAGTGATGGAAATGTTCTATGTAACTAGGTGATGGTTACGTGTATACAGTCATACACTGTGTGATGACATTTCAGTTAACGATGGACCACATACAAGACCGTGGTCCCATAAGATTATAATGGACCTAAAAATTTTCTATCACCTAGTGACGTTGAAGCCATCGTAACATCATAGCACAGCCCTTACTCGTGTTTGTGGTGATGCTGGTGTAAACAAACCTACTGCGCTGCCAATCGTATAAAGTAGAGCTCACATGATTACAGTAGTGGGCGATGCCATCCGGGTGTGTGTAAATGCTCACTGTGATGCTCATATGTCAAAATCTCCTCACGACGCATTTTTCAGATTGTATCCTGTCATTAAGTGGTGCCTGAGTGTACATGAGTTCAAACTGATTGAGCTGACACTTAGAATTGATGCATTTGACTGCTAGTAAATTATACTTTAATTAAAAAATAAAGAGATAACAATGAAATAAACTTTTAAAATATGGGGGGCTAGGGCGGCCGGTTAGCTCAGTTGGTTAGAGTGTAGTGCTCATAACACCAAGGTCGTCAGTTCGATCCCCACATGGGCCTGTGAGCTGCACCCTCCACAACTAGATTGAAAACAACGACTTGACTTGGAGCTGATGGGTCCTGGAAAAACACACTGTTCCCCAATAAAATAAAGTTAAAAAAACTCTAAAAAAAATGTGGTGGGCTAATATTATCATTAGCTAATTATCTCAAGGCCCTCTGTATACACAGGGATTAGCTCATCACTAGCAATACACAAAGCAAAGACAGAAATTAAGCAGCCTTACTATTTTATTTTATTTTATTTTATTTTATTTTATTTTATTTTATTTTATTTTATTTTATTTTATTGGCTGATTACTTAGTATATTTGATCATATCTTTATTTTCTCTTAACCCCAGGATGTGGCTGATGAGTAGCTTGTACCAGGGCTAAGAAAATTGTCAGGGCTCTTATTTGCTCATTGTCCATTAGCTTCAACACACAGTTTCTATGCAGCAATCTTTCTAAGCCACTTGCTTATTTTGTGAGTCAGTTCAGTTAAAGCCAGATAACATGACACATAAAACTACTTCAACCAGACAGTTATAAAATGGTAATGCCTTTAAAACAATGCTAAAAATGGCCAGGAAACAAAGGAGGGAGCCACTATTAGGCCCGCCCCTTGTGTGAGACCCTGGGTGTAGGGTAACACAAGTAACCATCTGAAAGGCTGACTAAGCAAGGCCACCAGTGTTGATTGGTCTTTCAAAAACTGGTAACAATGGAACTTGTAATACTTTCCTCCCACTCTGAGGTGGATCACCTTGCACACACACCTGCTCTGGAGATCTCTCTATATTTATCCCTGCTGCCCCCTGTCTGGTTTCCTGAATGCCCGCGGCTCATGCTCCCTGTCACTGCCAGACAGAAAACTTAATCACGTGACGCTTCAGTCTAAAAGAGGCTTTGGGCCCACCAAGAGAGTTCCTTACCCAGACACCCAGTGCCTGCTCCACCCAGCTTCATCATAACCCCCAACCCATTCCCCACCAGCAACACACCACTCAGCCTCTGCAAGATTCTTTTTATCCTTCAAGGCTCTGCTTTTGCACTTGCTGTTCTCTCTGCTTGGAATGTCCTTCCTGGCCTTGCCAATTTCTGCTGCCACTTCAAGACCCTCTACAAATCTCACCATCCGTCCAACCTTCCTTATCTCCACAAGACAGGGTTGATCCTTCCCTCACCTGGCTCTTAAGGCACATGTCACCCTACGTTGTAACTCGTTTTTTCTTGGTATGTTGTGTTTCACTTCTCAGCTATAAGTCCTCGGAGGCTAGAGACTGCGTCTAATTCATTCTCGAAAGAAGAAGAATACAGCTTCTCAGTCAGTGCAATGAGGAACAGGGGAGAGGCAGCTATGAATTAAGACCCAGGCTTGGTACCAGGTAATAGACCCAAATACAGGAGAAATTGAGTTACTGTACTTTCCCCAGCAAGTTGGCTCTTAGAGACTCTACCTTACCATCTTCGCATGAAGCAACCTCCCTCAGATCCACTTTGTTGTAAAATCAAAGGCCTGGTAAGGTACCAGCTTGGGGATGGGAGGGAGGATAGGAGACCATCATAAATAGCAAAGAAGACTCTCTAATTTGGACCATATGGGATATATTTCAATACGAAACATCTGAAACTTGTCCATTTTAAGGTGCAGAGGGAGGGATGCCAATTTCCTGGCATACCTGATTCTACACACTGGAAAAGAGGGCAGAGACTATTTCATTCCCTCTCCCAGAGTCTCTTGGAGTATGCCATACAGCTCCAGGGCAGGAGGGCCCTGTATTTAGCTATGATACTTAGCATTTTGCTAAGAATGGAGATTAGTAACCAAGGCCCCCTCCGAAAGCACTTGCCCTGGGGTGGGCCGGGCCCAACAGCGAGCCCGTTATAGGTCAGCATTCTTCCTTACCCTGGGACTGCACTGCAGGGCGCTTGTCTTACTAAAACCGTAATCAGAATTCCCACGGGACATTGCCGTACCATGTCTCTCTTTTACAGAAAATGTTACAGAGGGAAATGCAAAAAACTGTTAGGTTTCTTACCTTATTTTGAGTAAGCGGGGGTTGGATTGTACTTTGACATGTTTGACCCTTAAAGGAAGACAGGACAAGATACGGTGTTACAAACGCATCTTAGCAAGTTCCATTCACTACATATTAATGCTTATAGCTAATCAATTATGCTCAAAAAGCAAACATAATTACAAGTAACCTTGAAATAACTAAGCAAATTGTAACACAATTAAAGATTCTCTGGATGAAACGCAGCTGAGCTCAGACATGTCCAATTCATGAATTGATTCACATAAACATTTATTAGGTGTTCACATAGGTGCCAGGCACCGTGTTAGGAGGGGGAGATTCAAAGATGAAAAACAACAGTGACTCTTCTCACAGGGAGCCCACAATCCACTAGAGAATATGGCTATGTCAATAAAGAAAGCACAGCACTGGCTGAGCTGTTAGAGGAGTGTAGGGGAACTATGGGGGTCTGTCCCTGCTGAACCATTGGCCCCATAGGTCCCCACAATTGCAGAATGCAATGCTTCCCAGATGAGCGTGGACGGAACATGGCCATCTAGCAGCGACCAACTCTTGCTGGGGCCTGGGAACGGCTGAATCATCACCCTGCCTGCCCTTTCATCACTTCCCATGTCTCACAGATTTTGGAAGCTGCTGCCTGCTAATCAAGAGAGGGGCCCATGCGGATTTCTTCATGATGGCAGCTGGGAGGGATAAGAAGCGTGCAGTAAATTTTTTGTAAAAGAAAAAAAAAATGCAGCCACACAATTCTCTTCCCTGTACCCACGCGCCCCTGTAGTCTCCAACCACAGTGATCTGGGGGTTGGCCGTGTGACTCGCTTTGGCAGAGGCTGGAAAGACACTGTGTTTGCCCTCTCTTACTGCTTTTGGGATTCTTGCAACCACCACCCCCAGTGGGTGGGAAAGGATGGAACCCAGAGCCACAGAGCACAAGAGGCAATCCTACTTTATAAAGAAAGAGACTGAGGTTTCTAAAAGGTTGCATAGCGGCCCACAGATGGACAGCCAGCAGTCCCTGTAAAAATCAGAGGTAAACCATGTATCCTCCCTGAAGGGCAGGTACCATCCTTTCAGCACTTCTTGTCCTTCCTCGCATAGGAGAGCTGCTCAATAAATGTTTGCTGTTCATGAACTGAAAAGCCATGCCCTCTTCTAAGCAGGCCCCAAATCAAAGCAGCTCCGTAGAAATCATGGTTCTAGGGAAGCAAGAAAAGGCATCCCACAGAGAGCACGAGTGACCAGGACAATCTAGGCAAGTTTTCAACCAAGGCCCAAACAGTGTAGGCCGTACACCAAAATTAATCTCCATGAAAGCAAACTTCCTACTGAAAGGGTTCTAATGAAGCCTTGCAGATACTTACCAGCCTGTGTGAGAACTGAAAGTAAGGCAACATGAAAAACATTATCTGGGGCTTGGAATAGCCAGGGAGCCAAGGAGAAGGAAACTGAATGGACCGTACAATTTTGGGCTCTGCTGTAGGTTAAGAATGGGGATTCAATATCCAGAGCACAACGTTTCTAAGCTTGAAACAACTCGAAAAATAACTGTCCTTAGGAATTTGTGGGTGGAGTAGCACACCTCACCTTCAGCCTTCAGTTTATTGAGGAGGTAGAAAAAGTACAGGATTAGGACCAGGGAGACCTGAGTTAATGCCCTGGATCTGCCACTGACCAGCCGGGCAAACTTGGGCAAGTACTTTAACTTCTCTAAGCCTCAGTTTCCCCGTCTGTAAAATGGGAATGATCCCTACTTTTTGCTGCCTTTGTGAAAATGAAAAGAGATCCTGTAAAGTGGAGTGGCTGGCGCAGAGTAATTGCTCATTAAATGGCAGTAGCTACAGTAAAGATCATGGTTGCAGAGAGGCACAGTAACTGCAATAACCCAAGGGCTACTTGGGGGTCAAACCAATTTCCAACTCCTGGGTTTCCATCTTGTGTCTGAGGCCCGAGAGCCCATGTTCGGCCCAAGTACCAACCCAAGCCTGCTGGCTGCCACGTGGTGCCTGTGACACTGGCTGCTTTGTGCCACCTCCCCAAGGCTGGCCTGGCCTGTTTTAAACTCTTGGTGGCATTCTGCCTGGAGCTGGCAAAGCGAGGCAGGCAGGGGCAGGTAGAGGCAGTGGAGACCATGAGCCGTGGCAATGCCATCTCTGACAAACCTCCCGGTTTGAAGGTGCTCTGCATTTCCCAGCGCAGGCAAAACTTTTTTTCCTGGTGAGTAAAAGAGGACAAGAGGCGAGAGACATAGGAGGCCCAGGGGCCAAAGGAGTCTTCAGGTTTATATATTTAGTGGCCTCCACTTGCCACTGGAACCCAAACAGTTGCCTTGGAGTGTGCAAAAGAGACTGAGACTGAGCTCCGGTTTGGGTGTTAGAAACAGGATCAAATCCAGTTCTGACACAGCCGCGTGCCTCTGGGCAAGACTTTGCAGAGCCGCCCTCAGAGATGAGGAAGGGGAGTGTTTAAACCAGTCCTGCCGGGCTGAGGCGAAATTGCCTGCTGCCTGGGGAGTGCCCAGGTTCCTCAGCTGCACAGCAGCTTCTGGAGCTTGCACTTCCCCTTCCCACTCTCAGATGCTAATGGAGAGCTAATTTGTCATGGGCTGACCAGGGAAAAGTCTTCACCAGACCAGCAGGCCAGGCCACAGCAGTGATGGAGATGTTGCTCTCAGTTCTGTCCCCAGGGCACTCCACAAATCCTGGCCCTGTTTGTCGTGGGGCTTAAACCACACTGTGCCTCAATTTCCCAAACTGTAAAAAGGGAGCAACTATAGTTCTTGCTCCAGACAGGCCTTTGGACACACAGGTAATTTAAATTGAGCCAGCTACTCAGGAGAACATATTAGGTTGGTGCAAAAGTCATTGCGATTTTTGCAATTATTTTTAACCTTTTCAACCGCAATTACTTTTGCACCAACCTAATAATTTGTCCTATAAATCTTCTCCAGGGTTTGTTCAACATCCAGGGGAGAAGCAAAGCTCTCTCTAAAAGGCAAGAATGAGCTCTGCTTTTACATGGCAATGTAAAATCCAGCCAAGAGAGAAAAAGCCACTCTCCTGTGTTCAGCACACGTTCATGACTTCACAGCGTAATGGGCTAAGAAGTGATGAACCAGATGGGTTACGTGAGTGGTCCCCTGGGTTCCCCTTGGTCAGGACCTACCTGGCCCAGGTGAGAATTAACCTGCACAGAGAGTTAGAGGCCCAGTCTGAGGGGTTCCTGCCTTGTCCCATAACATGTCCCTGCTGTGCTCTTGGTCTGGGGTTTCCCTCCTATAAAATGGACCCCAACTTAACACACTGACAGAAAGAATGGGCCGAGCGCGCCATGGCGCCTGTGACCATGTGAAGTCAGGGAAACGCTGGAGGAGATCTTACCAATGCTCGCTGGCAGCTCTGCCCCATGGTGGAAGGATACCTCCTGTGTCTGGGTCCTTTCTTCTCTTTTGCTTTCAGCAGCAGGGCCTGGGACTCCTGGAGAAAAGCAAAAGCCCAAAGGAGGCGATATTAGGGGTTCTTGTTTATGTCTTCACCAATTGGGAGCCTAAACACCGGATACTGAGGACCCTGGGCAGAGAGGAGATCGCTGTTTCCAGAAAGATCCATAATCCCAAGGAAAATGATATAAGGATGCTGGCAGGATGTTATTCTAGAAGAAATTCCCTGGAGCCTGTCTGCAGGTAGCACCTCACCACCATCTGCAGCCTGCTCTGCTTAACATTTTTGCTGCGATGTTCGACTGTAGTTGAATGATATTTCCATGCCGCTGACGGCAGCGTTCGACTTAACCCCACGAGCTCAGTGTTCTAAGGAAGTTTAGGAAAACAGATGTACCTTTTCCTATATTCTTGTGCTTTTCAAGAATGAATACAAATAGGAAAATTTTATACTTTAATCAATTTATTTTAATAAAATGTAACACCTTAACTGTATTTGCTTAAAAATATAAATACTGTAATGATTTTCTGTGGAGTTTTGACACATTTTGGAGAACAAACTTGAAATCAATTAATGCAGTTAAGATGAGGTCTAAAAAGGAGCAGTGCTTTGGGGAGGAAGTCAAATGGAAATGGAAATTAGGTGATCTGATCATAAATTCCTAACTGGGAGGGACACAGTGGGTAGTCACACCTGTAACTTCTTTAGTGAAAGCTTTTAAATCAAGCCCTGTCCATTGTTCTTGTGCATCTAGGTTAACACACCTTTGAAATACCAGAAGTAACACCCCTCCAAGGGGGTGTTAACCCTCAAGACAGCAGTAATCTAGTAAACTATCCTGTATCCAATCCCTGCCTTGTTTTCTCCAATTTTCTATATATCCCCTCCTTAATTTCAAATACATAAAACAATCAGCAAAACAGTTATCCTCTGGAGTATTTAAGATCTTGCTCCGAGGCATGTATCACCAGTTTGGGTCAAGTAAACTCTCATAAAAATTTTTTTAAAAAAATTGGAAATTAGCCAAGATAGCTTCAAAAGGCCAAAATTTCGCAAGTGTGATCTTTATCACAGTGTCCTCCTTTCCCCATTTAATTGAAACAGGATAGGGAGGATTTCTGGGTAAAAGTTACTCTTCTATTTATAATAGCAATGCTAACTCATCCCCAAGAAAGTCAGAAAATATAAGCAAGTAGTTTAACAATTAAAATCACCTTTATTCCTAGAGAAATAAGTTTTATTAACATTTTGGTATATATATCCTTCCTGATCTTTTTCTCCAGAGAACCACACAACAATAACAACGTGAAACAACTGGAATTGTGCTCTTTTTGAATCTACTTTTTAAAAATCTCTTTTTAAATCTATTGTTTTTCCATGGAATAATACATTATGAAAATCTTTTCATGTCAATAAATATAGATCCCGACTATTTTATGGTTACACTGGGTAGAGATTTTATAATTCATATATTGAAAGGCTAACTCAAGAGTCCCTAGTCAATAAATGTCAGATATCCTAAGTTAAAATTCATTACATTATTAAGTCTCTGCCATATCCTGAGCAGCTTACAGATGTTATGTGATTTGCCTAACAATTACCATGTTGCAGCAAATCCAAAACCTCCCTACTATTTAAGGCCTTTTCAGCCCTAAGAGAGGAAGCCAAGAGTCCAGCCGTCTAACACTAGCGTAACACTGGGCACCCAGCCACTGAATCCCAGCAGCTCAGGCTTGGTGAATTCTGCCAGAGTTGGTCTTGGCAGGATACCTGTCACCCCTAATATCCCAATTCCCACTCCACCCACCCCCCTGGCCCAGCTCAAAGGCATAAACAAAATTTGTGGGGAGTTTTGTTATTTGTTTACATAAACAAAGTTTAATTTAAAGCTCATACTTAATTCCTTCATCTGAGGGGTTCTGGAAGAGAGGAGACACAGAACTTAGTTGTTATATACGAGGTCGGACAATTCAGTTCGTGAACGCATCCTAGAAAAAGTGCTACATCCCTCATTGCTGAATATCACTACAGTCACCTTCGAAGTACTCCCCTTGGGAAGCTATGCACCGATGCCAGCGCCTAGTCCACCCTTCAAAACAATTTAGGAACTCTTTCCCTGGAATGGCCATCACAGCTGTCCCTGTATTATACTTGATGTCCTGAATGTCATCAAAATGTCTTTCAATATTTCCTTTATCTTTGGGTAAAGTCATTGGGGGCTAGATCAGGTGAGTAGGGAGGGTGTTCCAATACAGTTATTTGTTTCCTGGCTAAAACCTCCCTCATAGACAGTGCCCTGTGAGCTGGTGCATTGTCATGACGCAAGGGCCATGAATTGTTGGCGAAAAGTTCAAGTCGTCTAACTTTTTCCTGCAGCGTTTTTAGTACTTCCAAATAGTAAACTTGGTTAACTGTTTGTCAGTTGGTACAAACGCATAATGAATAATCCTTCTGATACCAAAAAAGGTTAGCAACGTCATTGCAACAAGTTCATGAACTTAATTGTCAGACCTCGTATTCCTCAAAGAACTTACAAGTATCAGTACTAGTCTTTTATTTACTTCCAATTGCACACCCTCCCCAGTTAGAGGAAGAGCTTCCAGGAGGCAGGGACATAGGTATTGAACACAGCCTCCAGCTGCTTTGTTAGAAGCCCTACTCAGCCACGGAACAGCTTTTTCTCTGGAAGAGTTACATAAACTAACTGAACTTTAGTTTCCTCAGCTGTAAAATGGGTTAATAATAGTACTAGTAGAGCCACATAGAAATGTGAGGTGTGTGTACATAAACAGAACACTTAGAATAGTGTTTGGCACCTAGTAAGTACTCGATATATGTCACTTAACAATTATTATTGTTGATTGATTAGCAATTTTACTGAAATTCACAATATTGTGAAAGTAAAAATGGGCTCTTACTAAGTGTCATAAATAGCTTATAATTGGAAGCACAGCGTATTCAGAGGTGGTTTAAAACAGTGGGTCCACAGAAAGCAGGCAGGACAATTTGTTGGAGTGAGGGAAGACAATGTTAGAAATTTTATTTATGACTTTTTAAATTCTTGCCCTATAACTTTTTCAGGCTATTCTTTATCATGTATACATTATTTTAGTACATTATTAAATGTATATATTTTTAAATTGAGATATAATCCACATACTGAAAGAGTCACCTTTTAAAGTATGGATACAATTCAGTGGTTTCTGGTATATTCATGAGGTTGTACAACCACCACTACTATCTAATTCCAGAACGTTTTCATCACCCCCAAAAGAAGCCCTGTCCTTATCAGCAGTCACTCCCCTCTGGCTCCTCCTTCCAACCTGTCATCTACTTTCTTTTCCTCTATGGATTTGCCTGTTCTGGATATTTCACATATGTGGAATCATAAATGTATATATGTAATCTCAAAATAATTAAAATACATGTATTGTATTTTATACATATACAAATGTGTCTGCAGAAATACTTTACTGATACAGCGCATGACCAAAACGGTGTAACGAGCCTTGGCTGAGAGGGGAAAGCCTTCCTAGTTTTATCCCTGGTTCCTCTATTAGCTTGTTCTCCAGGCATTGACAGGGGGTCACTGGCTCCATCAACCTGTGCTAATGAAATGCCAATAGCGGGCACCGTCCAAAGCAGAATGTGATAGAAACATAATATGTATTTTGCTTTGTAATTTATGATTTAACTTTGTTTTTATAAAATGATGCTCTACAAAAGTGATAACTGTGAGGTGATGGATATGTCCATCAGCTGGATTTTGATAATCATTTCACAGTGTATATTATGTCAAAACGTCATGTATACAATTGTACATATTTAAGGTAAAATGTATACCTTAAATACATATATTTTTAATTTGTCAATTATAGTTCAATAAAGCTGGGGGGAAGGGAAAAAATAACAGAAAAAAAAAAGGATGTTCTAATTATGCCAGATAGGCTAACAGTTAAAATAGCAATGCAGCCTGGGATCTGGGTTCTAATCCTTGCTCTGCATTTACGGAATGTCTCTGAGCCTAAGTTTCCTTGTCTATAAAATGGGAGGTCATAATAGGCGAGAATTAATAACGTTTTCCCCTTTTACATTAGAATTTGGCCTTAGGTTAACTCTCTAGCTCTGTTTCCCTGGTTACCTGATAAAGGGTCCCACGTCAAATATATTACTGAGCAATATTGCTTATGATAAAAATGATCCTTGGTTAATGGATTACTTCTGTGTCAGAAGAACTGTAAATATTAAATGGGATGCCATAGCTTTAGGCTTCCCTGACTGAGGTGACTGTTGTCTTGTCTCCTACATGGACCCCGAAAGAGGTCCCTGTGGAGTTGTTACAGGAAAAGTTGGCTCCTGTGGGGCAGGAAGCTTTTAAGCAGAAGGAATCCTGCTCCTGACCCGTGAGATCTGTCTCCTCCCATCTGAGCTGCTTTGCGTGTGGACTGCTGCACCAACTCGCTCAGAAAAGGCGCACTTGACATCGCCCTGTTGCCAGTCTGTGGTTCCTGCCTTAGAGCCTGGTAGGCAGACTGGGGCCAAGTGTGGCCTGTGGCTGAGATGCAGCAGTGAGCCCAACTGAGACCAGCCATGCCTGGCTCAGATCTACAGAACCACTGTGATACTGTGATTTATAGAAAGATATGTATGGTCTTTGTTCCTGTTCTCGGCACACAGCTCCTAAAACCCTCGTGATTTTCTAAGCGATAAGAGCAATGGGCAAATCTTTTGTTATAATAAATATTATTACATTATCATTGTTACATATTGTATTGTATTATATTATATATATTATTATATTATAATATATTATTTATATATTATATTATAATATTACTTTGTCCTCAAATAGCTCCAGCTCCTAAAATAACTCCAGAGTGACAAAGGTGAAAGAAGTGTCTTGTTATTCATGACAAGCCCTTTTCTTTTTCTTTCTTTCTTTCTTTCTTTTTTTTGCTTAGGTAAAATTGATATGAAACATTACATGGGCTTCAGGTGGACAACATTATAATTTGACATCTGTACCCACTACAAAGTGATCACTCCCAAAAGTCTAAATACCACCCATCACCACACAATTGATCCCCTTCACCCATTTGGTTCCCCACCCCATTTTTCTTCTGGTCAACCACCAATATGTTATCTGAGTTTTGTTTTATTTTCCTTGTTTTTCAGATTCCACATGAGTAAAATCATACATTATTTGTCTTTCTCCATCTGACTTATTTCACTTATCATAATACCCTGAAGTTCCATCCACGTTGTTGCAAATGGCAAGATTTCCTTCTTTTTTATGGCTGAGTAGTATATACTTGTATATATATTAGGCTGTTTCCATATCTTGGCTATTATAAATAATGCTGCAATGAACATAGGGATACATATATCTTTTTGAATTAGTGTCTTTGTATTCTTCTGATAAATACTCAGAAGTGGCATAGCTGGATTATATGGTAGTTCTTCATTTTGGGGGGAAATCCAAACTGTTTTGCATAGTGTCTGCACCGATTTATGAATACATTCCCACCAATAATGTATGAGGGTTCCCTTTTCTCCACATCCTCTCCAACACTTGTTATTTCTTGTATTTTTGATACTAGCCATGCTAACAGGTATGAGGGATATCTCATTGTGGTTTTGATTTGCATTCCCATCATTATTAGTGATAGTGAACATCTTTTCATGTGTCTTCCTTGGGAAAATGTCTACTTAGATCCTTTGTCCATTTTTTAATTGGGTTGCAAATTAATCAAATGTGAGGAAGGGGTCGTAGGAACCTCCAATCTATAGCCAGTTGGTCAAAAGCACAGGTGACAACCTGAACTTGTGATTGGCATGTGAAGTGGGAGGGGGGGTGGGCTTGCAGGACTGAGCCCTTAACCTGATTCTGACGCTACTATCTCCAGGCAGACAGTGTCAGAACGGAGTTAGATTATAAGTTACCATAGAATTGCTCGGTGTGGGAAAGAAACGCCACATATTTGGTGATCAGAAGGGTCAGAGCGAGTAGTGAGAAGGAGACACCTGGTGGACTGTTTCTTCCTTTACAACCACCAGCTGAGCCCAATGCGGCTGCGGATAAGTGAGCCCAGGCCAGAGTGGAAGAGCCGTGAGCTAGGAGTGAAAGAACTGGCTCTCGGCCCGGGTCACCACACATTACCCAGATGTTCTCAGGGAAGATGCTTAGCTCTCCAAGCCTCAGTGTCACCTGCGACAAGCACTCTCCTGTCTACCTCACAGGGTCATTTTGAAAGGCATACACAGCTACTTGGATCCCTCAAGGGAGTTATTAGCATGGCCTGAACGGAAGCTGGCAGTGAAAAACTTTGTTGCCCAATTATCATTAAAAATGCCATAAGAAGAAAGAGTTACATTCACAGAGTACTAACTGTGCATCGAATTTCTTACACATTTTCTCATTTGATCCTGGTAACACTATTATGAGGGGGATGATACGATCCTATTATAGATGAGGACGCTGACATTCTGAGGGGTATTGGAACTTGCCCAAGGTCATACATACAGCAGGACATGAGGAGACAAGCATGGGCTCAGATCTTACAGACTCCAGGCTCCGTTTTCTTTCCACTGCATATGCTGCCTCCCCTCCAGAGTCTGTGTCATGTCTTCCACTCCTAGAGCCTCATCTGGAGTGGGGTAAACTCTGCTCTCCCCAGCTCTGGGCTCTCTGCAAGGAGAGCCTGCAGAAGCCCAGCTGCCCAGTAGCATTCAAAGCAGGTTATCAACAAAACCCACATGCATTCTTGCCTTCCTTTCTGATACCCAGGCAGCTTCCCAAGTCTAGTTCAAACGCTGTTCTGGATCACCCAAGCAACCTTACAGAGAATAAAGGCTACATGTTTCCCACTGGCCTTTATTTCTTCAAGTCCCCATAGATCTGTTGTGTGACAAGGGAAGATTATGCTATCATCCCCTTGTTCCGTAGCTCACACTACCTGCTGCTACCGAAGAGGAGACAGGACTAGAGGAGAGAATGGAGCCCTCAGGACTGGCCCAGAGCACTCTGAAGGTCATTCAAAGCAGCTTTGCTTTCCGTCAAAAAGACTGTTTGGTCTAGAATTCATATAGAAATTGGCGGCATCTCCACTGGCCCACCATGGTCCCATTCTGCGTACACACCCTACTTCACGCTGGGCGCTGGCATCCCCGTTACTCCACTACCCGGGAAGCCCATTGGTGTTCTCTGGGGGACTCACACAGATCTCTAGAACTCCCTCTTCAGAATCTAAAGCATCTGTATAAACCAAGTGTTCTCCTTCCCCAAAAAGCTGGCACAGGCACCATTATAATACAATTTCAAAGTAGATGCTTCATTTCCTGTGTTATTTACCTAAATGTAGGGATCCTGATATCCCAGCATTTTAATAACAGAAATATCCGCCATTCATTTGCATCTGCTAATGGCTGGACTCCTTATCCGTTTCCAATGATGCTTTCTTTGTATCTATCGGTTCAGCATCTTTTTCAGGGAGCATGCAATCCCTAACCAACTGACTTCCCATCTCTCTCTTAAGCCACTTACTTGGAAGTAATTATAACTAGCATTTATTGAGTGCTTATTATTTGCCGGGTACTACTACAACTCAAGGCATTAACTCACAAGAATCCCTTATAAGTAATATCATCCCATTTTGCAGGTAAGGAATCTGACACTCAAAGAAGTCGAGTAACTTTCCAAGGTCATACTGTTGCTGGTAAGTAGCAAAGCTGAGATTTGAAATCAGGCTGGCTGCAGCTCCTGTACTCAATCACTGTATCACTCTCCCTCAATAGCACAGCATCCATTCAGACACAGAAGTTAATGGAGAAGGGCTAATGAGTACTCGGGGGAAAGAGGCCTTTTACAGGTTATCAAGCTATGATGTACACCGGCATAGCATTTGCCCTTTTCTAAAGACCAAACTAACTGGAGTGAGTTTGGGTCCAGTAACAAACCACTGTGTGACCCTGGGGAAATGTCTGTCCCGATCTGGGCCTCATCAGTAAAGTGAGTGAGTCTGAACTCCAGGACCTTCCGTTTGAGATCACGAGACTTGGCAATCTCCTTATTCATCATCTTTTACAGAGAAGGACAAGAAGCCACCTAACGCAAAAGGCCAGGGAAGGTCTGGCTCAGGGAGGTGACACCAGCGTGATTCAGCAACCCACTCACTTGCCTTGGGATGATTTGAGACACCTCTGCTGCCTTGTCACTTGGTCTCGCTCTCATTTTTCCAAAAGGCCAACATATGATGTCCTTGCAATCCAACTGTAGATTCTTGGCACAAAGCAGGTGTGGGTGGGTATCTTGGGTCTTTTCTTCCTCAGGAACGATGCTCTGAATAACAATTATTTAGTTGGTTAGTTGGAGTCATAAGAACAGAAAGGGACAAAAGATGCATTTGTCATAATATCAAGAGCCACAAAAGGACTAAAGGGGGAGATCCTGCATTGACATCCTATAGCAGGAAGGGCACAGGCCTTAGGTTCCTAGTTAAGAGTATGTTGCTGCAGCCTTGTTGGTGAGGGTGGGGCACTTGGATGCCCTTGACATTCAGACAGTGCTTTATGGTTATTAAGTTCTTTGTCCCACTGAGACCTCACAGAACCGTTGGGTTGAGGGAAGGACAGGAATGGTGACGATGGTGAAGAGGATAATAAAGGTAACGATGACAATGGTAGCTCATGTGAATTGAGTCCTCCTGTATGCCAGGCACCGTGCTAAAAATTTCCTATGCATGGACCCCAGAAGCTTCCAATGTCAGGAAGTGGGAACCATTTCCACATGCCCCCGGAAGCTCAGCTTCGAGAGGCTACATCACATGCTCATGGAAACGCAACAGTAGCAGAGCTGGGTTTTGAAGTCAGTGCTGCCCCATCCTACAGCTTTAGCTCTTTATTTTATAGGTGCAGTAGCTGGGGCTGAGAGCTAACAAGTAGCTCAGAGCTAGTAACAACTCAGGTTTTAAAATCTGTGGAGAAATGAAAAGCCCAAGTTGGTAGAAAAAAGAGAGAAGGCAAAACTCTGGTTGATGCTAGAGATAGCTGGGGTAGAGCTGAGCGAAAGGTCCCCGTGAATGTCTCAGGCCACCTCCTTCCTGAGGTGCTTCTCTGGAGACAAAAACCCCTGTTCTTCTACTATCTTCCACAATCCTGGGGGTGACCATCACCATTCCCCAACCCAACCACCTCGCCTCTTTCCTACTGTTCTTAAATCCTGCCCTCGTGGAGCCTATAGTCTCTAGGGGAGAGATATGAATTAAGAAATCACATGAATTAACAACTACAAACGGAGCTATGTGTGGTCATTTTCACAAAGGAGCCATGACATCTAATCCCGAAGGTTCGTGGAAGGCTTCCTAGAGGAAGTGACTTTGGATCCAGATCCATTGCTCCGGGTCAGAGTTTTCTTTGGAGGTTCCTAAGGCAGGGACAAGTGAGCCTTGGTAATAGAGGAGAAAGCAGTGGAAAAGGAGGAGGATGTGCCCTAAGACTTATTAACCTGCCCCCTCTAGATTTGGGCCTTCCTGCGAAGGATGGCTTGGGTCTCTATCCTCGAGGGGAGTCATTCTCCAAGTGTGGTCCATACAGCAGCATTACCTGGGAACTTGTTATCCATGTACATTCTCGGGCCCCATCCCAGACCTACCAAATGGAAAACTTTGGGGACAGAGCCAACAATCTGTGCTTAACAAGCTCTCCTGGACATACTGTGACCTGCTAACTGAGAGCCATGTTCTAGATGCCTATAGTCAAGTGGATTCACTCATTAAAAGTATAATAGACTTTGGTTCTCTCCCACTCTCTCCTGTTCTCCACATGGAAGAGAAATTCATAAATGATATTCTGAGGGAAAGCCTGACAGGGGTCTGCCACTATCAGGCAGAGAGAACCGGGACGAGTTATTCGATAGGGGATAAAACACAAGGGCTTTGTGCCAAGAATCTACACAAGGATTTTATCAATTCAGAGATTAATAGCCCAGGAGATGAGACTCCAGGCGCTAAAAGCCTATTCTTTCAGACCTGAAAAGAACCTAGCACATCATATCCCACTCCTCCCCCATCGAAGACAAGATCCAGTAAGTGGTATCTCACCCTTCAAAGCAGCCCTTTCCATTGCCAGCTGGTTATGTCCAAAATGAAATCTTCCTTCCATTGGCCTTAGTTCTCTGGATTCAATCACTGACCAATCAAAGTATAAGAGAAGACCCTAGACTTATAAATGCTTTTATTAAAGCAAGGTGAACACAATAGAAACTTCAAGCACACGTGCCCTTCCGCTGGGCCTGCTGATGTGAGGGTATCTTGGCAGATTAGTCTACATTTTGGAGAAAGTTAAGTCAAGATCACAGGAATTTGATCCTAATTCTGACCCAAGCCTCTCTAGCTCAGTACCACATCTCCTATGTGGTTTCTACTAAGCCCTGCCATCATGATTTAGCTGATGAGGAAGAAATTTTGTGGGACTGTGCATTGAAACTGTCAATGCTTTTCACGGGTATTAACTACCTCACAGACCAGGATTTACTTAGTTTCTGGAGGAAACAGCCTTCAGAACATGTTTCCTGTGTCATTCTGAGGTTCTTCATCACATCCAAGCAACTGTATGTTCATGCACACCTTCATTTAACCAATCTGCCTAGCGAATGTCCACCCTCCTTAGTCTACCTGCAATTGGGCATTATCCAATTTCTTCTTCAATCAAGAAACCAAAGTCAACCCTAGACAAGTTCTACTCCAAAGAAACATGCTAACAAAAGACCCAACTCAGAGAAAACAAAATGTGGCAGAGTATAAAATGGCAGCTTAAATTCTCTTTTGCACTGGTACTGTCATGCTCTCCCAGCATCCTTTGTAACATGAGGACGAGGGCAGAGACGATTAGCCCATTTCAGAGACAGCCAGACTGAAGCCCCAGAAGAAATACAACACAGGGACGTGCCTCTCAACCTAGTCATCTCACCACCCGTCAGTGACCCCAGGCCTGGAGACAACACTATCTGGAAATGACATCAGCCCTTGAGTGACAACAGGGAACTTACCAACCAAAGCAAAATGTCAAAAGAAACTTACTATGAAAGGGGGCTGTGACACTTCTTGTTGTAAAGATGGTCTTTGGAGAGTCACATCAAGATAAAAGCTCACTCTTCTAAGGCTGGAATCACAGTTTCTCTGTGCTCTTGATGATGTGGGACCAAAATGTGACTACATGCTCTTAAACTGGCTTTTCACCAGCAGAGAGAGCACTCATCTGCCCACCACCTTGTAACAACTGGAGTCAACTCTGTTTCATTTTTCAAAAAAACAAAACAAAAAGACTGCATCCTACCACAACAGTCCATTGAATTCCAGCCTCTTCACAGAGGAAGCAAAAGACTTCCTAATCTCAAGCACAAAAATGTCAGCTATGTGCTCCCACAGGGTTCCAGTGCCCTGGTGGCACAGGGCACCAGAGCTATCACAATAACCTCTCAGCTGATCTACAATTCAAGTCTCTTTTGTGCAAAAGTCCAGACACTGTGCAACAGTTCTGATCCAAGCTTCCATCCCAGGACAGTCCAGCCTGTCCTTGACCCTGAAGCTTTCCCTGACCTCACAGACAGACACAGAAATCTAGACGGACTGGGATCTGAGGCTCAGAGACCGACCACACAGCTCTAGTTCTCTTTGAGAGGAGAGAGGGATTTCCAGATGCTCCAGTGAGTGCTGCCTTCTGTGTACCAGGCACAGGAGGGAAAGGGTGTGGGTGAGTGGGGGGAAGGGGTGAGGGGTGGAGATTGGGGGGCAGAGTAGAATTATGAATCCCTCCAAGAGCTGATAGACAAAACACAGATTAAGCACATACGTATATACCCACCATGAGCAAGCCAGGCAGCCGTAAGGTGAGCAGTACGTGCTTTCTAGTAGGTGCTTTAGGTGTCAGAGGAAATGCGGGGTGCTTCCAAAGTGGATGCTGGCTAACGCGTCAGTTTCCCTGGAAAATGTCAATCTCCTGTCTTCTGTCCCCTCAGCCCTAATCCCACCGTCATATTTATTTTTGTGTCCAGCCCTGCCCTCTGTCCCTCCACAGTTCACTATAAAACAAATTTTTTATCAGCACTGTGATACATTATGAATCACATTTCACTTAGGCTTATAAAGAGCCATAAAAAAAGAAAATATGACATAAATCATAACCATTATCCATGAAGTATTGTTGTGGACAAAAAAAATAGGGTTCCATGGAAAGCAACCTCACAGGGTGATCTGATCGTTAAGTCCCTAACTGGGCAGGCATGGTGGTTTGGCCCCATGTCTGGAAAGTCTTTAATGAAAGCTTTTAAATCAAGCCCTGTCCATTGTTCTTGTGCATCTAGGTTAACACACCTTTGAAATACCAGAAGTAACACCCCTCCAAGGTGGTGTTAGCCCTCAAGACAGCACATAACCTTGTTAACTATCCTGTAATCCAACTCTGTTTTGCTCTCCCCCACCTCCACGTAATCTTCCTTACTTCCCTCCTTAATTTTAAATACATAGAGGAAGCTGCAAAACTTATTCTCGGGAGCATTTGAGATCTTGCTCCCCAGCATATGTTGTCAGTTCGGCTCAGATAATCTCTTATAAAAATTCTTTACAGGTTTGGATGTTTCTTACGACAATATTGTTAAACCAAAAAAGCTAGATACAGAATAATGTGTAGAGTAGAATTCCATTTTTTTTACCACTGCTACAAACAAACTACATTCATATATGTTAATCGCACCATATGAAATGTCTGTTTTTTATAGATGAAAAATGACTTTTGTAGTTAACAAAAGAGGAATTTAAAATCTGCTCCTGCCTTTCCCAGCATATAACCTGAGACAATCCTTCCTGCTCCGTCATTAGGGGCAGGAATATTTCAGACCCCAGTACAGGGTTCCATAAGTCCTGCCTGGGTGAAAAGCTGGGAAAACAGGTGAGGCTTGACTAGCCTCCCGCATCACTCACCCATCCCAAGGGCTGGTAGATGATAATCCAGTGAGAGTTTCCTCTAGACACTACTTCTCCCTAAGAGGCTAAAGGCCAATCCCTAAAACCCTGATGAAGGCAGACACCTGAGGCTAACAGGAGTATTTCACTGTTGAATGGGGGGGTGGGGCGGGGGGCGCAGGACTCTCCATCCTAGAGGTCTTCTTCTCCCTCTCAAGGAACTCACTGGGACTGACTCAGGCTAAAGTCTAGCCTTAGGTTCTGACTCAATACACATTCCAAGAGAAAGTAGTGGGTAATCCCTGGGTGAATATAACTTCACCAGGCAAAACAAAGTAGACATTTGAGGAACAAAACTATCTGAAAAGAACATCAATGAACCAGACAACATATACTATTTGAAGCAGAAATAGTATAACAGGCAGATTGAGAATACAAAATAAGTATGATAGATATCCTTAATCAGATAAAGGAGAGTCACATGAAATAAGATAAAACATTATTTAAAAAACTAGAACTATTACATATGGAAAACATAATATAGATAGTTAAAAAAACAACATAACAGAAAATTAGGCCAAAAAGAAAGAAAATTAGGCAAATATCTCTCTTTTAGGTAGGACACAAAAAACACATGCCATAAAAGAAAACAAATAATAAATTAGACTTTATTAAAATTTAAAACTTTTACTCTTTGAAATACACTGTTAAGAAAATAAAATACAAAACGTAACAGATGGATACAGCTGAAGAATGAATTTCTAAATTGGAAGATCAGATTGAGGAACTCTCCCAGTGAGCAATAGAGAAAGAAAAAGAAAAGTTAAACCATATGGAGGATAGAAGTGTTAATATCTGGATAACAAGAGTCCCAGAAAAAAAGAGGAAAATAATAAGACAAATAGAAAATATTTGAAGAAAAAACAGATACATTTTCTACAATTAAGTGAAAACAAATGACCTCAGATGGAAAGGACCATAGAGTACTAAACAAAATATACACAGGAAAATCTACCCTGTACTATAGAATATCATAGAAAATGTCATAGAAAATTCTAAAGGCCTCTGGAAAGACAGAGTATATCACCCAAAAAGGAACAAGAACCAGATTGACATTAGGCTTCTAAACAGCAACAATGAAGTAAGAAATCAATGGCGTTAAATATTTAATGAGTTAAAGGGAAGGATTCTTGAATCTAGAATTTTGTAGTATCACTCAACTATAAGGGCACAGTAATATTTCCAGGCACATAAATACTCGGTTTACTACATAAAGGCTCTCCTTGAAAAGACTTTTGGAGAAAGTAGTCAAACAAATGAATGTTTATAAATAATAACACAGAAGTGAAATTCTAGACAATGTCAACATGGTGGGCTATAGGGCTTGGAGAGACCAAAGTACATGAAAGCGTGTTAAAATACTTGTCTTCTTTAGAGAGATCCAAAATAGTAGAGTAGATAAACACTGTGCCTGCTTCCTTCTGTGAATACATTAAAATTACAACTAAATTACAGAACAATCAACCCAGAGAACCATCTGAAGTCTGGCTGAACAGAAGTTTTATAACTAAGGATATAAAGAAGAAGCCCCATCAAGACTGGTAAAAGGGGTGGAGATGCGAAACGGGCTGGGCCCCAAACCTCCATGTGGCAGCTGAGAATCAGGAGGGATATCTCGGCCATGGAGGTTCCCCCCGGAGGAGTGAGAGACCCCAGCTGCAAACCAGTCTCCCCAGCCTGGAGTACTGGTGCCGAGGAGAGGAGCTTCCATGTCTGGCTATGAAAAACAGTGGGAATTCCAACCATCTGGGTGGGACGTAAGGCAATGGGAAACCCAGATGTCTTCTTAAAAGGCCCGAGCACTTACCCTCTCCTCGTAGATGCTCACCTTGGGCTCTGGTGGAGGGACAGTAACTCAGAGGGTATTGGAGGCATTAGGGGACAGACTGAAGTGCTGGAAAGCAAGGGCTGGAGGACAATCACCATGTTTCCTGTGTGAGATCCTCTCCCATGCAGCCAGGTGCCATCATTTCTGAGTTGAGCCCACCCCCACAGGCCAAATCTGTATCTGATTCACCTGGTGAGCTCTGCTGCTCCACCCGGCTGACACCCTGGGCCCCCATCCCACCCAACTCACCCCAAACCAGAGGCACTATCTCCATGAGCAGCTAGCCCCACCCACATTGCGCTCTTTCTTGAAAAACTATCGAAGTATGCAAACCCAGGTGGGCGAGAAACTGGCCTTGGTGTGCTCTGAGACTTTTGCTGAGTAGCTCCAGGCTCAGCACTGGTACCAAACCAGAGTTTACATTAAACTTGTGACCACAATTCTTCCCACTCTGGTGACTCACTGAGACTCCACTTCACCTAATTCATGTACTGCACAAAGCTTTATCAGGGGCTGAACCTTAACAGAGTCGGCAGGTGGCAGCAGGCCATGGTGTGTGCTGGCTTTTTGCAGAGCTACCCCAGGCCTGGTATTGGTGGCACCTGTCCTGAGTTCACAGCATGGTCTTTCCCACATGCCTCCAGGATTAGCACAGATAGTGAACAAGTACAATTGCTTTATAGCTCCTGCTAGGTAGTCTCTGGCCATTCACAGGTAGGAGGAGACCTGGGCCGCCCACTGGAGCCCCTCGCAAGAGGCTCCAGAACCAACATACTTGGAGGTTGGCTACAGGTCACAGCAGAGCACCACCCAATTAGCCCCACAAGTGGCACACACAAAGGACAGTCTCAATAGGCACCAGAGCCTGCTGGAGCAAATCCCCCAGTGGAGTGAGCCCCACACACAGCAGCCCGTAAGCTGTGGATGTGGCCAAACCCCACAGCCAATCAGCCTGGGGGTCAGTCCTACTCACTGACGTGCCAATAGCAATCAAGACTCAACTATAACAAGAGGGCACATACAACCCACACAAGGGACGCTCATGGAGCACCTAGTGCAGGTGACAAGGAAGACTGTGCCAGGGCCCCACAGGACACCTACATTAGTCCACCCGGCCAAGACTGGGGGACATAACAGATCTACCCAATACATAGAAACAAAGAGAGGCAGCTAAAATGAGGAACAAAGAAATACGTCCCAAATGAAAGAACAGGAGAAAACTCCTGAAAAAGAACTAATCAAAATGGAGGCAAGCAACCTCCTAGATACAGAGTTCAAAACAATGGTTATAAAGATGCTCAGGGAATTTAGTGAGAACTTCAACAAAGAGATGGCAAGCATTAAAAAGGACATATAAATATAAATCATCAAAAAGAACCAGTCAGAAGTGAAGAATACTGTAATTGAAGTGAAGAATGCACTAGAAGGAATCACCAACAGACTAGATGAAGCAAATGATCGAATCAGCAATTTGGAAGAAAAGGTAGCAGAAAACACCCAATCAGAACAGCAAAATGAAAAAAGAACCCCCCAAAATGAGGATAGTTTAAGAGACCTCTGGAAACATGAAGCATAACAATATTCGCATCATAGGGGTACCAGAAGAAGAGAGAAAGCAAGGGATTGAGAAGCTATTTGAAGAAATAATGACTGAAAACTTCCCTGATCTGGAAAGGAAACACATACAAGCCCAGGAAGCACAAAGCATCCCAAACAAGCCCGCACCAAGACACATTATAATTAAAATGCCAAAGGTTAAAAGACAAAGAGAGAATCCTAAAAGCAGCAAGAAAAAAGCAGTTAGTTACCTACAAGGGAACTCCCAATAGATTGTCAGTTGGTTTCTCAACAGAAACTTTGCAGGCCAGAAGGGATTGGCATAAAATATTCAATGTGATGAAGAGCAAGGACCTACAACCAAGATTATTCTATCCAACAAACTTATTATTTAGAATTGAAAGACAAATAAAGAACTGCCCAGATAAGAAAAAGCTAAAGGAGTTATCACCACCAAACCAGTATTACACAGAATGTTAGAGGAAATTCCCTAAGATGGAAAAAAAGAGAGAGATCAAAATTATGAATAATAAAGTGGCAATAGCTACATGTCTATTAACAATTACTTTCAATGTAAATGGATTAAGTGCTCCACTCAAAAGACATAGGGTGGCTGAATGGACAAGAAAACAAAACCCTTACATACGCTGCCTACAAGAGAATCACTTCAGATTGAAAGACAAACACAGATAGAAAGTAAAGAGATGGGAAAAGATATTTCATGAAAATGGAAACAAACAAACAAACAAACAAAAAGCTGGGGTAGCACAACTTACACCAGACAAATGGACTTTAAAACAAAGGTTATAACAAGAGGCAAAGAAGAACCCAGTAATCCCACTTCAGGGTATTTATCTGAAGAAACCCAAACACTACTTCAAGGGGACCTGTGCGTCCATATGTTCACTGCAGCATTGTTTACAATGGCCAAGATGTGGAGGGAGCTTGGGTGTCCATCGATAGAAGAATGGATAAAGAGGAGGTGGTACATATATACAATGGAATATTGCTCAGCCGTGGAAGAGAATGGGTTCTTGCCATCTGTGGCAGCATGGATGGACCTGGAGGGAATTGTGCTGAGTGGAGTATGTCAGAGAAAGACAGATGTAATGTGATTTTGTTTATACATGAAATCTAAAGAACAAAATAAACCAAAAAAAAACCAACAACAACAAACTCATAGATACAGAAAACATTTTTTTTTAAATTTATTGAGGTGACAATTGTTAGTAAAATTACATAGATTTCAGGTGTACAATTCTGTATTACATCATCTATAAATCCCATTGTGTGTTCACCACCCAGAGTCAGTTCTCTTTCCATCACCATATATTTGATCCCCCTTACCCTCATCTCCCACCCCCCAACCCCCTTACCCTCTGGTAACCACTAAACTATTGTCTGTGTCTATGAGTTTCTGTTTCTCATTTGTTTGTCTTGTTCTTTTGTTGTTTTTGGTTTATATACCACATATCAGTGAAATCACATGGTTCTCTGCTTTTTCTGTCTGACTTATTTCGCTCAGCATTACACTCTCAAGATCCATCCATGTTGTCACAAATGTTCCTATATCATCTTTTCTTACGAAGTTGTGGTATATATACACAATGGAATACTATTCGGCGGTCAGAAAACATTTTGATTGTTTCCAGATAGGAGAGGGGTTGTGGGTGAGTGTAAAAGGTGAAGGGATTAAGAAGTACAAATTGGTTGTTACAGTCATGGGGATGTAAAGTAAAGCATAGGGAATATGGTCAATAATATGGTAATAACTATGTATAGTGCCAGGTGGGTCCTAGACTAGTCGGGGGATCACTTCTTAAATTGTATAAATGTCTAACCACTATGTTGTACACCTGAAATTGACATAAAGTAATACTGAATGTCAACTATAATTGAAAATTTTAAAAAGTGAAGGGGAACAAGAGGTCCAAATTTTCAGGTATAAAACAAATAAGTCATGGGGATGTAATGTACAGCATAGGGGATATAGTAATAACATTGTGATGGCGTGGTACAGTGTTAGATGGTTGCTGGACTTATCATGGTGATCACTTCTTTAGGTCTGTAAATGTTGAATAACTATGGTGTACACCTGAAACTAACATAATATTGTATGCTAGCTATATTTTAATAAAAATCTTAACATAAAATAAAAATACAATAAAATAAAATACTTGTCTTTTTTGGGAGAAGATATATGTATTAACCTCCCACCCCCATCCAAAAAAGGGAAGGAAGGAAAAAAAGGAAATGTATATAAAAAGATTCATAGGTAAAAAATAGACTAAATAGACATAAAACTAAAATAATAGAAAAAAGTTCAAATATATTAGCAGTTACAGAAATGAAAATGTACTGAACAACAAAGATACTGCCAAATGCTATTTATAAGAGGCATGTCTAATGCCTAAGAACATCTGAGTTGAATGTAAAAGGATGAAAAAAGATATATCAGGTGAACACTTACCCAAAGAAAGCTGGTGAATTATTATCAGACAATACAGACTGTAAAATGAAAGGCATCGTTACACATGGGGTCACTATAAGAATGATAAAAATTCCATTCATAAAGAAGTTTGTTAAAATTCTAATAAATTGGCCTCTAAATATTTAAAGCAAAAATTGTTAGATCTATAGGAAAAAATGTGACAATTCAACATTTTAAGAGGAGATGTGAACATATTTCTGTCGTTAGGTCAAACAAAATCAACAAAGATATGGAAGATTTAAACAATAAAATCAGCAAGTTTAATCTAATAGACATATATAGAAGACTTATCTAATAGAAAACACATATTTATTTCAAGCACCCATAAAATATTTACAAAACAAGCCTACAGGTTTCTAAATAATAAAGTATAGACCAGGAGCTAGCAAACTATTGCCTACAAGACAAATCCAGCCTTCCACCTGTTTTTGTAACTAGTGTTTTACTAGAGCACCACCATCCACACTCATTTACACATTTTCTATGGCTACATTTATGTTATAGAGTAACAGACTGTGTGACTCCCAAGGGCCCTTTACAGAAAAAGTTTGCCAACCCCTAATACAGACCATATTCTATGAACAAGACACAATTGTGTTAGAAGTTAATAACAAAATGATGCATTTTAAAACTTCCTAGTTTTGGAAATTATAAAAGTACAAACTTAAGACTCTTTTAAATAACTAATGAGTGAAATAAGAAGTCATAATGGGAATTTTAAGTATTTAGAACTGGTGGTTAGGACACAGAAGGTAGAAGCAGACCACTGTACTCACTGTAACAATTAGAAAAAAAATAAGCTGAAGAAATTATATTTCTTTTTAGAGGCACTGGAAAGGTATGATTACAAGGAAGTGTAATAGAACTAATTTCCAAAGCAGAAAGAAATTTTTCAAGGTGACTGGAGATTGGTGATAGTATTCCTCTCTGAGGGCATTTTCTAGGTCTGCGCTTGGGTTAGTAGAGATTGGACTTTCAGAGCAGAGGCAATCCCGCTCTGAGAGAGAATGAGAAACCGGCCATCTTTTCACAGCTTGACAAAGTAGAATCTGGAGAAGCCTCAAATGCATAATTGGATTTTCTCACTTGCCAGGAGTCCCCAACAGGAGTTTTGCTATTTGCTGGGCAGTAGAGGAGACTGGGAGCTAATTTAGAAATTCAGAGAAATGTTTCCTGAAATATTACTATGTTTGGGAAAGAGAAGTCTGCTTGAAGGGAGAGCCTGCAATAAACACAAGATAGGCATCACTCTTACAATATCTGAAACTAAAGGTAAACTGACACAGCTCAATATCAGACTGGATTGAAGAAATGAGTCCATCATCTTAGCTGCCTCAAGAAGGAAGGGTTCTTATCTACTTCAGACTCTACAGTTACTATACACAATTACTAGACAGGTACATAGATACATATTAGATACATATATCACACAAAGTAGTAGAAAAATGTGACTCATAAGCAAGAGAAAAAATAGACGATAGAAATAGTCCTATAGCCCTTCTGGGTATTTATCTAAGGGAAATAAAATCATTAGCTCGAAAAGATACCTACACTTCCCTGTTCACTGGAACATCATTTACAACAGCCAAGATATGGAAACAACCTATGTGTCCATTAAAGAAAATGTGAAGAGGGTAAATGGGGTCAAATATATGGTGATGAAAGGAGAACTGACTCTGGGTGGTGAACACATAATGTGAGATATAGATGATGTACTACTGAATTGTATACCTGAAATCTATGTAACTTTACTAACAATTGTGACCCCAATAAACTTTAATTTTAAAAAATGTGTCATCTACATACAACGGAATATTATTCATAAAAAAGATGGAAATCCTGCCACTTGCAACAACGTGGATGGAACTTGAGGGCATTATGCTAAGCTAAACAAGTCAGACAGAGAAAGACAAACACCGTATGATCTCAATTATATGTGAACTCTAAAAAAAAACAAAACTGAATCTTAGATACAGAGAACAGATTAGTGGTTACCAGAGACGGGGAGGGTAGGGAAGTTTAAAAGCTTAACAAAAGTAATGGAAAAGTCTAATAAAGTGACTGTATATAAGATCAATAATAAAAGTCAATTGCATTTCTTTGCATCAGCAACCAAACAATTAGGAACTAAATTAGGAATAAGTCTATGAAAAAAAATAGTGCAAGACCTATGTAGGAAATTACAAAGCTTTTTGGAAAACATTAGAGAAGACCTAAATCAATGCAGAATCATCCCATGTTAATGGCTGGGAAGAAACAACACCTTAAAGCTGGGGTGTCCAAACTGCGGCCCACGGGCCAACTGCTGCCCGCAATCCATTTTTAATTGGCCTGCAGCAAATTCCAAAAATATATTTAGTTTACTTAAATAAACCAGGTGAGGCAATACATACTTCACCTCGAGTGAGTGGCCTGGCTGTTTGTGTATTTTACCGCATATGGCCCTTGGTAAAAAACATTGAAAAAAGTTTGGACACCCCTGCCTTAAAGAGACCATTCTCCCCAAATTGATCTATAGATGCAATGCAACATCAGTGCAATTACCAATAGAGATTTATTTTTGTTTTTGTTTTTTGTGGAATTTAATCATTTATGCCAGTATGTCATCAGTAGAAAAAGCAGGGACTATTTTTAAAAAAAACAGAGCTTGCAAAACTATCTGTATGGGGAAAAAATGAAATTTATTTCTAATCACACCACAGATAAAAATATCATCTCCACTTAGACTGAGAACTAAATGTCAAAAACAAAACTAAAATGTTTTAGAAGACAAAACTGTTAAAATCTTTCTGACTTTGAGGGGAAGGAAAGATTGGTTAAACAAGACACAAAAATGCTTACTTTTTAAAGAAGGTTGAAAATCTTGATAATATTACATTAAGAACTGTGTTAATCAAAACCTAAAAGAAAATAAAAAGACAAAGTAAATGAGAAGATATTGGATGTGCCTAAAATCAACAAAGGACTAGATCCATAATATATAAGGAACTCCTAAAATCAATAAAAAAGAAACAAAGAGCACACTTAAAAATAGACTAAAGCCATAATTAAGCATTTCACAGAAGAAGGAAAACATTTGGTCAGTAAACATATGATAAGATGTTGAATCTCAGAAAAATACAAATTAAAACCACAATTATAAATCACTACCCACCTATTAGATTGTCTAAAATTAAAATGACCGACCAATCCAAGTGTTGACAAAGATGTGGAGAAACTCGAACTCTCATATACTGCTAATGGGACTATAAAATGGTTTAACTCTTTTGGAAAATAGTTTTGTCTAAAAATTTAACCAAATGACCTAGCTATTTCACTCCTAGGCATTTACCCAGGATAAATGAAAGCATATGTCCATAGAAAGACTTGTATAGAACATTCATAGGTGCTTTATTTGTCATAACCCAAAACAGGAAACAGCCCAAATACTCATGAATAGGTGAATGGATAAACAAACTGTGGTATATTCACACATTGGAATACTCAGCAATAAAAAAATGAACTTGCAATGACATGTGTCACAGAATAAATACACTGAGTGAAAGAAGCCAGATCAAAAATTTTTGATGGTGATGGATCTGTTCTTTATCTTGATTGTGATGACGATGTCATCAAAACGTATCAAGTAATGGGGTCGGCCCAGTGGCTCAGGCGGTTGGAGCTCCGTGCTCCTAATGTCGAAGGCTGCAGGTTCGATTCCCACATGGGCCAGTGGGCTCTCACCCACAAGGATGCCAGTTTGATTCCTCAGCTTCCACAAGGGATGGTGGGCAGTGCCCCCTGCAACTAAGATTGAACACGGCACCTTGAGCTGAGCTGCCTCCCGGATGGCTCAGTTGGTTGGAGTGCGGGCTCTCAACCAAAAGGTTGCCAGTTCGAATCTTCGAGTCCCGCAAGGGATGGTGGGAAGCACCCCCTGCAACTAGCAATGGCAACTGGACCTGGAGCTGAGCTGTGCCCTCCACAACTAAGATTGAAAGGACAACAACTTGACTTGGAAAAAAGTCCTGGAAGTACACACTGTTTCCCAATAAATTCCTGTTCCCCTTCCCCCACAAAAAAAAATCTTTAAAAAAAAAAGTTTAAAAAAAATGTATCAAGTAAATTATATAGAAACAGAAAGCAAATCTATAGTTACCTGAGTATGGAGGAGGAAGTAAGAGGTGGGAAAGAGAGATTGCAAAGGGTCACAAGGAAATTTTTGATGGTGATAGATATGTTCTTTACCTTGATTGTGATGATGATGTCATCAAGACGTATCAAATTATAAACTTTAAATATGTACAGTTTACTATAGGTCAGGGAATCATGTTTGCTGTTTCTTGATTCTAAGAGAACAGAATAATTCCTTTTAGAGAGAAAAATCCCTTTTTTTTTAAGTCAAAATACCTCAATGGTTCTTTTTGGTTGGGAAAGGCAAGGGCCCTTGGGCTGGCCTAGGGGTGTGTTGATACCACAGGAGAGTCACTTGCTCTGTAACACAAAGCAAGAGGAACTTTTTATTTTATGGAAGTTGTCCAGAATTCAGAGAAGAGGCGAATATGAGAAAGAAGTCTCCAGAGAAAATGGAAGAACTCATACAAGGTGGTAGCCAGCAGAGCCTATGGAGAAAGATGACCAGTGAGAAATTCTCTGGGGTGGGGATAGTCATGGAAATTTGTTATCTGATATTCATGTTTAAATTGTTTCTTATTCTGTGAAGTAGTCTCCCTCCACAATCCTCAAACCTTTAGTTAAGTCTGTTCCAGACATTGGACTTGAGTTAATGGTGTTTTAGGGAATCAAAGAGGAAGGAACAGTTCCATACATCAGCCAAAACAGAGAGAGAGGCGGCAGCTGCAGGAATTTTGAGAGCAGTTGAGATGAGTGAGAAGAGAGCTGGAGCAAGAATTAGAGGAACTGGAGGATATAAGCATTCCCTTCAGGAATTGTTGAAATATTATGGTGGGAGATAGGCCAAGCTGTCGTGTGTGGGATGGAGCAGTGAGCCTTTTTATTTGAGAATTAAACTTGGGAACATCCAGTTACTCTTTGAACATACTTTGGGAAAAGCCACTCTCGTCCATGCTAGCTACCACAAAGGGGACTCAAGAGAAACTGAGACTCACATATAGCCTATGATGGGAATGACACCCCCTGGAATCGCCCCTTGTGGTATTAGTGCACCCCTGCTCTTCAGGCCAATGCCTGAAACCACTGTCAATGACCTACCTTTCTTCCCATCTCTCTTTCCTTCTCATATTAAAAACAAAACAAAAAACCCACGAAGATTTTCACTTTCTCCCCTCTTCTCTTCCTGGCTGGACCAGAAAAGAATTCAACTCTTCTCCTCTAACTGCCCTCCTAGTTCACCCCAAATATGAGCTACTAAATCCCTACTTAGTCAACTTCTCCCAAGTCCCTTCCTTCCTCTAAGAAAATCCGATTCACCAGGAATTTCAACTGAAACAGCAAGAAAGGGAATATCAAGACAGTGGGGGTGGAGGGAAGCGGGTGTGAGAAACTCGTCTCCCCCAGTTGTCATTAGCCATCCACATGTCTGGGCAACACCACAAGTCATGTTGATGCTCAGGTTGCTCACACCAATAATAGGATGGGCCCCTAACCACAGCAACAACCGTACACGACTACCTTACACATGTACAAGTGGCTCCCAGCTTATCCACTTGCTACATATGTAGCTTGTGCAGTTCACACCAACTTGTTAGGCTGTTATATTATTCTCCTTTCTCTCAGGAGGAAATCAAAGCTCGGGAAGCATGCCCAACTCTTCAAACCACTGTCTCTCCACCATCTAAGATGCTATCTCTGAATAAGTGCCAGGTCCATGCGCACATTTCAGTCAGCAATTATTAACCTGGGCCACCTTGGTTAAGCCCTCCAGAGTCTATAAACTTTTCTGTGAAAAAGTTACTTCACTTTCAATCACCTCTACTTGAAATTTGGCATTTCCTTCTATTATGAATGTGGGCAACAATAGTGCCAGCAGCAACTGTGACTTTCTGGGAGGAATCACGGACACTTTCACACCTGCGCTGTTGTTGTGAATGTCTCAAAACACTGTTTATATCACCAGGACTTCAAAATGATGGTTATTATTTGGTTCCTGCTGACTCTTGGTACAGAATGCATTAACAAATGAGCACATATATTACTGTATCACCTTTTTATTATTCTAATAACTGTAATTCAATACCGTTGGCTTCCTTGGTAACCCTAGGCATTTTACTTATGCATTTTAAAACATTATTCTGTGAGAAGGATTGCCAAAGGGGTTTATGGTGCATCCTTCCAATCTAAAGGATGCAGGACATGGTTAGAAACTGTATGTTCATCTTGTTTCTGTTTACCATAGTGTATTGCAGATACTTACATGTCTTTCCTTCCTTGCTAGCCTCTGAGTTCTTACAAAGCAAGAATGGTGTCTTATATTTCTTTGGGTCCTCAGTGCCTAGAACAGAACTTAGCATTCATTGAACCATCATTTATAGAGTACCGTGTGTAAGTCTCAAGTCCCATTGGGTAAGGCTCTAGAATGGAGAGATTCAAAAGAGAGCAATAATTCATTCCCTTGTTGGTTTGAGGATTCAATCATTCAATTATAGAACTGTCCAATAGCTACTCAATGCCAGCCACTGTGGTAGGATCTGCAAACAGCAACAAAAATGAGTCTTTCTTCTCAAGGGCACCCATTTAGCTGATGGGAAGACGAGAAAACAAGATTTCTGAAGACAGACAAATGGGAAGGAGGTCACTTGTTCTGTAGAGTTAGGGTAATGGGGAAAATGTAGTTCTAAAATCTATGCTCATTAGCTCTCTCTAGCCAGAAAGTTACAGGGAGAAAGTAACCATAGGACTGGATGTAGATGAAGATGCTCTTCCCAAGAGAAAACGTCTGTGGGGCCCGTTCATGGGGAATGTTTACCTTTGTGGTTGCTGAGCCTGCTTAGCAAACTGAGAAATTAGTTCTCCATCATCCCAGGTGTTTCAGGGACTGACCTGTCCAAAGACAGCAAGATGGATGTCTGCCCTCTCTGCAGTTCCGTCGTGGTTCAAGGCTTCTATGATGCTATCATTCGTCAGAATGTACAAGGTTGCCTGGATACCTGGGGGCTTCTTTCTCTTGTAAGAGACCAAAACTGGAAGGCAAGTTGGCTGGGCGACGTCCTCATCCTGCCAAACGTGCTGAGAGACCAGGTTGTGGGAGAACATGGCGGCGCCGTTACCTGAATCTCTGGGCCAGAGAGACCATCTCTCCAGACGGATGGCAAAGGGAGAGATCCCAGCAGAACCAAGGGAAAGAGGGACTAGGAGCTGGAGGAGTCTTACCAAGGAATGAGAAAACTGGGGACAGATAACAAGGGCAACATGGTTTGGGAGTCACTAAGACAAAATCTGATCAGGTAAAACATTTGGCCAAAGAGACATAACCTCAAAATTCAAAAAAGCTAAATTTAATGAAGTCATACAACCTCTCTCCAAAGAGGTATAATCTTAAAATACAACACAGTTCATTTTGGTAAATCTAGGAACTGCCCACAGCAGTATTTCCATACATGTTTACTAAATGTATGAAGAAGAAATTTCCCAGAGAACCTCAACTCCCTCATCCATCCCCAGCCCTGGCAGGCTTCTCACCCTTATAGATTGTAAGATCATGTAATAGAGTCACCGGGAGTATTCATTCAAATAAAATTTGGATAATCTGTTAAAGATATTATAGAAGATATGCCATATATTTCCCTCTGTTGGTAGGAAGTCTGGACTGGAGGCATGCTCTCAGCAACTTCTGACTCTCTGTGCCCCTTAGTCCACGGCAGAGCCTGAAGTTACCAAGCGAGCCTCCCAGATGAAATATTAATACTTCATGCAAAGATTCTTGGGAAATCAAATATTTTTTATTCATTTACTGGATTTCATATAACCAACAGCTCTTCAAACAACAATCAACAGCAGCGACGCAAACCACATGTAAAATGAAAAACAGTTGTCCCAAACAGTGACACACATATTGAGACACAGAACAGGTGCCCCAAACAGTGACACACATATTGAGACACAGAACCCTCCAGGGTGCTGACTTAACTTCCTTTGAGAGTGAAGAGCTTCCTGCAAGCCTCCCTGGCAATCAATCTTTCTCATCCTGGGGCTGAATACTCCAAAGTCTTTGTTCTCGCTTCACATTTGAAGCCAACATGACAAGTTAAGGACAAGTTAGATTAAGTCTCCGGTTTATTGCAGGAGTCCCTAGCCCCTTGAGTGTGCAGCCCCAAGTAGAGGACCCAACCTACTATAGTGATGGCTGAAGCATACCAGTGGGAGCTCAGCCAGCCAGACCCCATGGGCAGACCGCACGTCCATTGCCAAGGCCAGTGATCACAAGACCCAAAGCCATAGAGAACTGACAGGTCAGCCTCAGCTGAAGGTTTTGCTGGAAGAGGATCTCTCAAGCCACACGCAAGCTTTGATTTTACAAGCTGGCCCACTTTGAGCCCAACTATGCCACACAGAGATATCATTTACTGCCCTTGAAAACCAGTAACAAACTGCTAATACCCAAGAACCTTGGGTTCTCTTTCGGCCGTCTAGAAGGTAGTCAGCAGAATCTTGCCTGTTGGTCCCTGACCACCTTCTCTGCCAGAGGAAAGGCTGGTCGGTATCCAAGGCTCCTCGGGCCTGACCCTGACGGGCTCCTAGTTCTCCTTCTGTGCCTGCTGTAACCTCTTGGCCACAGCAGTGATCAGAGCGGCTCCCTTTCCACTCCCATCTTCTGACAGCATGAACGTCACGTCACAGCGAGGGGCTAATTCTTTCACAGTTTCCTGCAATATCCAAGAAAAGCTATGAAAAAGAGAAAAAAAAACCATCATCAGCACTTGTATATAGAATCAGCATATTATAAATGATTCCAATCTAGTTTGTTCCTTCCTGCTTGTTTCTCGAGGCTCTAGAACAGCTTATACAGCTTCTTCAATAGCTGCTTTAACGTTGCCTTTTATTGAAAGACTACTCATGCCAGAGACTATTCTAGGTGTTTTACATACAAACATCAAAGTGTGACAACAATAATTTGAAAATAATTGTTACTATCTTCACGACATAAATGAGTTGATGTTCAAAAACTAAGAATTTGTCCAAATTTGTACAACTAGTAAGCTTATTAGGATTTGAACCAGGCCTGTCTTTTTCCAAAGCCCACCTTTTTTTGGTTCAAATTTTCCCCAAAGTTTTATTTCAAACTTACAGAAAAGTTGAAAGCATAGTTCATTGAACACCTGTACATCTTCTGCCTAGACTCAACAAAGTTGAAATTTGGCCTTATTTTCTTTATCCATCTATCCATCCATTAATTTCCCCCAAAGCACACAGTCTTAATCACAATGATACTTGGCCTCTCTCAAATCCTTTGCGATAGTAAATCCATTACCATTGACATCCTGGGAATCAGTTACCAGGCTAGTCTGTGGGATCAAAGTGTGTTTATCAGAGGCCTGGGCATCTAGGCTTCGGGTCCTGGGATCCTGGGTTACTATAAGGGTACAGATGGTGGTCATCTCTGAGGGCCATCATGGCAGAGCAGGTTCTGAACCCAACTCTAACACACAACCAGTGGGTAACTCTTGCCAACCACTGAAGCTCCTTGGGGCTCTGCTGGTTAAGGTGGAGGAGAATGTTTGAAGTCTTATTGAAAGCACAGTAAGGATGTTAGCCCCAAACTTCCTGGGAGAAAGGAGAAAATAGCTTGGCAGTCACTGCTCAATCATGTCTTTTTTAAATGTATAATTTAGTGCAGTTTAGTGTATTCACAAAGTCGTGCAACCATCACCACTATCTAATCCCACAACATTTTTGTCATCCTTAAAAGAAACCTCATACCCATAATAGTCACTTCCTATTCACGGCACCCCCCCCCCAAGAAGCCCCCAACAACCACTAATCTACCTTCTATCTCTATACACTTGCCTATTCTGGAAACTTAATATAATGGAATCCTATATGTGGCCTTTTGTGTCTGGCTTCTTTTACTTAACATGATGGTTTTCAAGGTTCGTCAAAGTTGTAGCATGTGTCAGTACTTTATTCCTTTTTATGAGTAATATCCCATTGTTCGGATAGTCCACATTTTGTTTACCCATCCATCAGCTGATGGACACTTGGGTTGTTTTCCCTTTTAGCTATTAGGAATAATGCTGCTATGAACATCACCAAAGTTCTTGTGTGAACATGTTTTCGGTTCTCTTACGTACACCTAGGAATGGAATTGCTAGGTCATATGGTAACTCTATGTTTATATTTTTTAGAAACTGCCAAACTGTTTCCCACCAACAATGTATGAGAGTTCCAATTTTGTCACATCCTGATCAACACTTGTTATTGTCACTCGTTTTTATTATCGTCATCCCAGTGGATGTGAAATGGTATCTCATGGTTTTGATTTGCATTTTCCTAGTGACTAATGATATTGAGCATCTTTTCCTGTGCTTACTGGCCACTTGTAGATCTCCTTTGGAGAAATGTCTACTTAAATCCTTGGCCCATTTGTTAATCGGCTTACTTGTCTTTAGTGTTGAGTTGTTTTAAGTGTTCTTTATATATTCTAGATATAAGGCCCTCATCAGATACAGGATTTGCAAATATTTTCTTCCAGTCTGTCTTTTCACTTTGTACGGTGCTTAATTTTTACAGTTCTTAATTTTGATGAGGTCCAATTTATCTATTTTTGTTATTGCTACTTATGCTTTTGATGTCATATTTTAAAACATTACCTAATTCAAAGTCACAAAGATTTCCATCTATGCTTTCTTTTAAGAGTTTTTTAGTTTTCAGCTCTTAAATTCAGGTCTGATCCATTTTGAATTAATTTTTGTACACAGTGTGTGGTAGGAGTCCAATTTCATTTTTTAACACGTGGATATCCAGTTATTGCACCATTGGTTGAAAATAATATTCTTTACCCATTGAATGATGTTGGCATCCTTGTTGAAAATCAATTGGCCATAAGTGTTTGGGCATATTCCTATCTTCTCAATTCTATTCCAACGAGCTGTATGTTTATCTTTAAGTCAGTACCAGACTTGTCTTGATTATTGTCACGTTAGAGTAAGTTTTCAAAAAGAGAAGTGAGTTCTTCAACTTTGTTCTTCTTTGAAGATTGTTTTGACTATTCTGAATTCTTTGCATTTCCATATGAACATTAGGAACAACTTGTTGATTTCTGCAAAGAAATCTGCTGGGATTTTGACAGTGATTATTCTTAGTTGGAAGATCAATTCGGGAAGTATCGCTATCTTACTATTAAGTCTTCTGGCCCATTAACATGCGATGTTTTACCATTCATTTAGGTCTTCTTTAATTTCTTTCAATGATGTTTTGTAGTTTTCAATGTACATGTTTTATACTTATTTTGTTAAATTTATTACTATTTTGTTCCTTTTAACGCTGTTGTAAATAAAATTTTCTTTCTTAATTTTATTTTTGGAATATTCATTGCTAATACATAGAAATGTAATTGGTTTTTGTATATTGATCTTGTATCCTGAAACCCTGATGAATTTATTAGTTTCAATTGGCTTGTGTGTGTGTGTGTGTGTGTGTGTGTGTGTGTGTGTGTATTCCTTAGGATTTTCTATATGCCAAATTATGTCATCTGCAAACAAAGGTAGTTTTACCTTTGCTTTTCCAATATGGATGTCTTATACTTCTTTTACTTGCCTAACTGCCCTGGCTAGATTTACCCTTGAGATCACACATTTTCATTCTGGTTCCTACAAACCTCTCCTTGAATCATGATTTGACTGAGAGACAAAATCACACACCCGTTTGGAGGCGTCATTAGAGGCAGTACAATGCTGAAGAGCAATGGGAGAGTGGGCGTCCTGGTCTTATTTCTGATCTTAACAGAAAAGCATCCAGTTTTTCACCAGTAAATATGATGTCAGCTGTGGGTTTTTCATAGATACTCTTTACCAGGTTGAGGAAGTTCCCTTATTCCTAGCTCGCTGAGTACTTTTACTTTGAAGGTGTTAGATTTTATCAACTGCTTTGTCTGCACCTATTGAAATGATCCTGTGGTTTTGTTCCTTGGTCAAGTCTTGGTTCAGTGGAAAGGCTTGTAGGAACCACAACAAAAATATGTGACCCCGAGGGGAAAACCAAGAGAAGATACCAGTCATTTTGGACAATTAGCATCATAGGATGGGCTAAGGATCAAGGATTACAATAATAAGTTCATGTATACATTTCAACATGATTGGAAATTTGTATAAGCTTGTTAATACTTTTCCGGTTCACCTAAACAAAATGTAAAACATTAAGTAAAAATAATAGCTTTCATCATTGAAGTTTTTGTGATGTGCCACGCACACTACACACACTATTTAACTGAATCCCCACAACCATCTATGAGGCAGGCATGACTTTTGTCCTCACTTCACAGAGAAAGAACTGAGGCTCAAAGACAGTAAGAAACTGGCCCTAGGCCTGCCAGCTTCTAGGTGGTAGAGCCAGAATTCAAGCTCACATTGCCTGTGAGGGCTCGTAATCTTTCTGTCCACTTCTTCTGAGCTAAGAAAAGTACAACTAGCTCCCACTTGTCAATGCTCTCTGTCATACACCATATTCAGTTCTCAGTAGTCCCCTGTGAGTTTGGGAGGGGATTTGTTAAAAACTGTATTTACTGAGCACTGTGTGAAGCCCTTTCTAGGTATTAACCCACGAAATCCTCAGGCAGCTCTATGAGGTAGAGGTCATTACTGCCTGCATTTTACAGATGAGGAAGCTGGGGTCCATCAGCGACGACGGTGCATCCGCCCACGTCATACCACTAGCAAGCACAGCCACCAGGGCTCAACCTTGTCTGTCAGAGTCACGAGAGTCCACGCGTGGCCTCGGCACCCTCCCACCCCGGCCTGCTCGGGCACTCACTGAGGGTGCAGCTTGTACAAGGTTCCGTCCACGCCCACAGTGATCTTCAGGCGCTCCAGCCCCTGGTCTTCCCTCCTTTTCTCCACGATGGCAGCCATGCCAGCGCCACAGAGCTGGGCCGCCCGGCGGGACACAGCTCCACACACCTCCTTCACCACGATGCTGTCCTCACAGGTGCTGTCCAAGCCGAGCTGCTGCAGGATCCCCCTGACCTGCAGGAGGGCCAGCCGATCGCTGCAGGGAAGCACAGCAGGAAGTCAGGACCTGCTTTTTGGGGACCCTGGAACCTGCCCCGCGTGGTTCATAGACCCCATCCCTAGATGTCCTAGCAGGAGGGAGGAGAAAAGGATCCGGACAATAGCTAACCTGGGGGTACAATGCCTTAAAAGTTCTGAGACTTAGGAAGTTCTGCCATGCCAGAAAGTCATATCATCTTTAAAAAATAAAGTATAAGCACCTCTTGGGTTCGGCATGTTCCAATCTATTAGCTCACTAGGAGCTATTCTTAGATTCAGCCACCAACACACCAGGTACCCATTTTTCAGAAGAGGAATCTGAGGTTCAGAGTGCTAGAGAATAGAGAGGGATTCAAACACACACCTTCTCACACCACATCTAGGCTCCCCCGCGGAACACACCCACTTCCAGTACTCTGGCCCCATTCAGTTGGAGGCCAACTTTCCTTCCTTTTGACTTTTCCTGATCCTGTGCTTTCTCTTCCCAACTAGACTACATTCTCTTTGAAGGTAAGATTGTATTCTCAATAGCACAGCACAACGCTGTGTACATTCAGTGGGCAAATGAATAATGTATATACAATGTACAATCAGCATCTTAGTAAACGGGAACCTGCGAGGACCGTAAGTACTGGCAGAGCACCACCCTCCATGGGGACAGGTTAGCCTCGAGTCTAGACCCTGCTTATCTCACAGTGAACTTACAGAGCTCCCAAGCTAAACAACATGAAGTTATAGCCTTGACCGTCTCAGGTAACACTTAAGGAAGGAGAGTGTTATAAAGAGAGAACAACTGAGAAACAACCTGTGTGGTCAGATAGCGGATTCAATGGGTCAGTGGGGGTGTAGCCAGACAGTAGAACCCTTTTGTAGACTTTAACGATGAGTTTGCATGAGAATATTGAATGCTATGGACAATGTTTCTGATGCATTGAGTGAAAAAATAAATAATAAAATACTATGGTCTTGGTTTGTTTTGGTTTTTTAATAATGTTTGTCCTTGTACAGAAAAAGAGAGCAGAAGGAACTCTGTTCAGATGCTGGTAAGATTACCAGTAATTCTTAGTTTCTTCGTTACTCATTTCTTATGAATGACTAATATTTGTATAGGAAGAATAAAAGTGGGATTTTTTTTTTTTAGGATATATAAAAATAAAACCTGAAATTCCTTTCACGGTCTAGCCCTTCACAGGTTACCTAGTTCTTTCATGTATGTTCCCTTACTCGATGCTCAGGGCAATCCTTGGGGTTAAGCAGCAGAGCAATTATTTATCTTATAAAGAAGAAACTTGGGGTCCAGAGAGGTGAAGTTACTTGCCTCAGGTCACACAGCACAAAAAAGTGAAGTGGTAGAGACAGATCTTAAGCTAAGGCTCTGAGATTGTAAATCCAGGGTTCTTCCCCTGAGAATCACTGTCTCATCCATACAACATGCTTTGAAATGCCCCACAGTCAGCATAGCACCTACCATTTTCCCATTGGCACTAGATGGGTTTGATTTTCTCTTAATTCCATTAGGGGTTTTTGTTTTTGTTTTTAATGCCTGTAGAAATCAAAGCATCCAAAGCAGACACATTTTGTGTGTCAGAAGCAAATATTTCTGGAGGCAGATAGCTCCTTTCAACATGCTTTGTCCAGGAACAACTTTCTTTGTATTCAGGCAAAAAGAAAACAAAAGCAAGGCAAAGATAAATCAATTTGCTTATCTCTTGCACATAAGGGAGACTTTATTTCCTCCCACAGCAGGAAAAGACCCCTCTGGTCACCAAAGGTGACAACTTTTAACTTGCACTTTTGGATATGATGGGTTGAAGACCAGACCAAAAAAAGGATGCCGACCATTTGCTAATCAGCACTTCAAAAACACAAAATTGCTGCTGCTGCTACTGATTCCACCATCTCCTCCTTAGACAGCAAGAATTTCTCTGCAATAGTCTATCTGATTTCCCTCATTAACACGTTGCATACGGCGGGGTTTAAATCCCTCGTGAAGATTCTCGTGATCCGTACGCAACGTGTTAAGTACACTGTTTTCATTTATAAACAGTTTTCTTTTTTTCCCACTGATTTTTGGCTTGCAGGCACCTGGCCATAAAGACCAGGAGAATTAAATGAATGAATGCAAATTGAGAGAAATTCCAAAACAAAGCCTCTAATAACATCTGGTGCTGGTACGAAAAGCAGTGAAACTGACATTTGTACATTTCTGGTAGTGATGGAAACTGGAACTAGCTTTTTAAAAAAGAGTGTCCATAGGGAAATGCTTCTACTCCTAAGGAAATAATTCATGAGCTACAAATGACTATATGTACAAAAAGCATAGTTATGGTGTTACTCAGAAGTGCATAAATCCATACATTACAAGCTAGACATTTTATACTAAAGGGAGAGTTTAGTCAATTATAGCACAGAAACAATGTCATGGTGATGGAAGGAGAACTGATTCTGGGTGGTGAACACACAATGTGAGATATAGATGATGTATTACAGAATTGTATACTTGAAACCTATGTAACTTTACTAACCATTGTCACCTCAATAAACTTTAATCAAAAAAAGAAATAAAAGAAACAATTTTACATAATGCAGCCATTTAAAATTATAATTACACCAAAGGGTTGATATGGGAAAATTTCTCTTTCTAGAAGTATCCCAGTTAATAAATGCAGAAGGAGTTGACAGCATTAAATTATCGTCATTTTACAATTTCTAGTGAAATCATAGATCTAGGTAATGAGCGTCAATGACGCTAATATCATAAAAGAGAGACCGACAACTCAGTGTCACCTATGAAATACTGTTGTCCAAAATTCAACACCGAATCTAACATCTGGGTCTAACTATGAGTTTGCAGGAAATAAAAGGGACAGAAGAAAATGCTGGCTGCTGCAATCAGCAAAATCTAGAATATAGGAACCTCATAGGATAAAAGAATATAGTTTCTTCATCAATCACATTACAAGGGGAAACAAGAAAGGGAGGGGAATTCTATTAATTAAAAGAGATTTAACAAACATACCAAGCAAATGCAATGCATGGACCTTGTCTGGATACAGATGCAATCAACTGAACTGTAAAAACCATTATTTTTAGGCAATTTGGGAGGTGGGAACACTGAGAGGGTGTTTATGACATGAAGGTTTATCATATGCTATTTCACGCGTTGGTGATGGTATGGTGGTTACGTTTTTCTTACAGAACTCATATTTTAGAAATATGTTTTGAAATATTTATAGATGAATTAATAGAAAATGTGGAACTTGTTTCAAATTAATCCAGCTTGGGGGTGGGGAAAGCAGGAGTACACAGATGAACCCACTTTGTCCATGAGTTGATCATGTTGAAGATGGTAATGGACACGTTAGGTTCATTTTACTATTCCTTCTACTTTCGTATATGTTTAGAACTTCATAATAACAAATCAAGAACCAGAATCGTCAATGAAAACTTCCATGAACAAACACTGAATAAACAATATACAGAATGGTATGTGTAAATATGATTGCAATCACAAAAATGTTTCAAACATTCAAGAACATGAAAGGGAATATAATATGCAAAATGAAAACAGCTGTATTTAGTAGTGAGCATAGGGGTGATTTTTTAAAAAGACTTTTATATGATGGACACATTTTCTTTTCAAGAACAAGAGGATCATTCTCTAGGCTAAGCTAACTCTTGTGTAACAGTTTAGGAACCTTGAGACTCAGACTGGCTGCTGGTCCCTCAGCTGTGTGCACACCCCCGAGCTGTGGTCCTGATGCAGCTGGAGAGAGGCGGCCGCCCCGGGAGGCAATCCCCTGCTTGGTCTCAGCCTCACTGTTTGTATTTTTAAATCTCAAACCGACCCAACCCTCATATGAGAGCAGCACCCCCAAAACAAGGTGAACCTGATCACACATCACCTTTCAATCTGGGACAGGAACTTGGTTTCAAAGATGCCCCTGGTCCGGAGACGTTCTGAAATCTGCCCGCGGAAGAGGAGACCCTGCTTGGTCAGGTCAATCAGAATCTGCCGCACGATCTCCCCCAGGTACATCCCACTGGTCATTTTCTCATATCTGTTTGTGGAAGAGGGATAGGCTGGTGAGAGGAGGAAACTCAGTGCTGGTGAGTGATTCCCAAAAATCAGTGCTGGTGAATGGTTCACAGGTTGGGGTGTGGAAGGCACGCCTTGTTCGGAATGTTTCAGAATGTGCTGCAGGGCAAGAGAAATGCAATGCCTAACACAGCATGATGTGGAAAAGCCAGGCTTTGGAGCCTTTTGACCAGGAGCCAGGTCCCAGCTCTGCCACATATTAATTGTATGACCTGAGCAAGTACTGAGTCATCATCCACGAAACAGGGAGCAGAACACTGACCCCGCAGGACTATTGGGCGGCAAGCATCTGGTGCACAGCAGGGACTAAGCAAAAGTTAGTCCCTCTCCTGGACCCAAAGCCAACTGGCTTTGTGTTACACATCTGTTCTACTGAAGATTCTTGCTGCTTTATATTGGAAGAAATCTGTTCCACTAGAGATTCTGCTCCATGAGATAACACACTTAAATGTTAGCTGCCTTTTCCCTTTCTACCAGGCGGGGAGCACACGGCAGGAGCAGGAGAGGAGAACCAGCAGACAGACAGGTGTGTGTGCCGGTGTTAAGCACAGCGATGCAGAGCTGGAGGTCACTGCCTGCAGCGTCAAACGGAAATCGGAGACTTCAGGGCTGGACTTGTGTTCCCTTCAATGCTCATGTGAAACCACGGAAGCAACATGAAACAGACAAATTATGGCAGCAAATTCAAACGTGCTGCCCCCTTAAACTCTCACTCCAAAATTGTGAGCCTCCAGTGGATTCAGAGATACAACGACGTCAGGAGGAACTCACTCATTGAAAAGAGCCATGACACTCAGACGCCCAATCGTGGGATTCAGAGGTAAGTTCCCTTCTTTTTGGAGCAATCCCTGCTTCAGCGGGACTTACCACAGCTCACCTGCCTTCCAGCTACAAAGACTGGTGCCAAAGGGAGACGAGGAACCACCAGGGCCAGACTCGCCCTGTCCAAGTCTCTTCCTATATAGTGGTACCTTTCCTATCTGCTCAGCTTCTCCACTTGGCTGTCACTCATCACAGTAAATCTGTATTTCCACCTTATTTTATGTATTAAGACACTGAGTCTAGTTGTGACAAAGACAATACGGCCTGATCGTAAAACATGTACCCTCTCGTCCGTTAGAGAAAGTTTGCCAACCCTGTTCTAATGGACAGGCTGGGGTTAACTACCAGTCCCCAGTGAGAGAGTTCAGTCCCCATCTACTCTCTCTCCTACTCAAGAAGGTATACAAGAATGCAAGTGAAAATGGACTCTTTTTATTTTTTATTTTTTAAAGAACCATTCCTTATTTTCAGTATTTTCAGTGTGGTTGGCAATTGGAATACACCTCACAAGTGACTGCGACCCATGTTGGGACACAATATCATGGCTGAGAACCAGGATTCCCATCTTTCACCAGCAGCCACTTCCAACCCCAGAACAACAGAGGTCACCAACCTGGCAGCCACTTCTTGAAAGGCTGAGAACGTTGACCCCTAAACTGGACCTACTAGCAGCCATCCTGAGAGGGCCCACGGAGTCACTATGTCCCTGCTCTGTGACACCCAGCCCACAGTGAATGGACTTTCCAACAGCCTCTGCCTCACTTCCAAAGCCACCACTAGCCCTTATGGTATCTTATGGTAATTAGAAAAAGGCACCCCTTCTTTTCACTTATTAGAAAATTGTCATAATATTTTGCTTTCATTCAAATAAGGGAGTTCACTGACATCTGACAGAGTTGTAATAAACATATAAAGCTATAGTGTCTATGATGTGTAAATGACACCACCCCCCCTTAGGTCCGGTAAAGTCCTATACTGCACAGCCTGCACAAGTGGACACATCCGCCTTCTCACCTCTGTTTGCCAGGATTCAAGGACCCCTCATCCACCTCCTTGTCATACTGGGTCTGGATGTCATCTATGCAGCCATTATCTCCAAATCCTCCCCACTCGGTGTTAATGCACATCTTCCCTTGGTCCCCTTCCACCAGCTCTATGTTCCTTAGCTCCTCCATGTAGCACATGTTGCTGCCGGTTCCTAGAAGGAATCATGAAGAGACTTTAGTCTTCCAGAGACACCACAGGCCTTAAAGAGCAGCAGGGCGCAGTGGGTAGGAATTTAGGCTCAGAGTCAGATACAACTGGGTGTGGATTCCAGCGTTACACTCATTGCTGAGTGACATTAGACAAGTATGTCATCTGTCAGAGGTCCAGTTTCTTCATCTGCCTCGTAGATTTGTTATAAAGAAAAAAAGAAGGCGATGATGTCCATAAGTTTCCTCCACAGAGTAAGTATTCAGTAAATGGCACCTGTGATACCATATCATCATCGTCACTGCCGTCGTTGTCGTCACTGTCATTGTTGAGCGACAGGCACACAGTGAGCTTCCAAGCAGTCACAGAGTTAGCAATCAGAGCTGGAAGCGACCGTGAGGAATCATCTTGGATAAGCAAACGCTTGGCCTCTATAAGCCATCCTTTTCTCCTCTGTCCATGACCTGGCCTCAGAATTATTCCCAACACAACAGTCCAGGCAACTATTATATTCAATTAAACAAGTCTCACCTCTTTGCTCTCCTAGATCTAGCCCAACCCCTCCTACAGATGAGGGAACTCAAGTCCAGACAGAATAAGTAACCTGCCCGAGGTCACAAAGTGGGTAAGAGTTAGAGTGACATGAAGCCTCTTACGTGGCATTGAACACAACTCAGTATGTTCCCATCTTCTTGGTCCACCTGCTATTCACCTCCAGGAACCCCAAACAACTGGAACAACTTTCTCAGATTCTGTCATTACTTAACCTGTGCCTGTCACTTGGAATGCCCTTCATCCTTCTCTACCTGTTCAACTCCTACCTGTCCCCTCACTTCTTAGAGACCATCCCGCTAGAATCCACCCTGGCCCTTAGTCACTGTCATACTTCTCCCAAAACCCCGAAGAGGCCTATCTTGCCTCAGGCCACTCCCTTCTCCTGTCCTAGGTTTCCTTCCAACTCTTCCCCATCCTGTGCACCCTGATAGCCAGAAAAGGCCAGAGAACAGAGGAGGTATATGTTGGAGCCAGCATGAAAATCCAGCTCCCTCAGCCCCAGGCCACCATGATCCAACTGAAGTCTCTTTCTTCCTAGAATAATCTGCTCCAAGGCCCTAATCTGAAAATCCCCTCTTCCTATGTCACTCTCCTTCTTCAACAAAAAGGACCATTTTGGCTTGGGACCCTTCATGGAGAAAGATATTAAGTAAAGACTTAGAAATTAGGGGACCTGGAATCCCAATCTTCACTTCATTTCTGCCTTGGACAAAGCCGGCTTCAGAGCCTCAGAATGGAACGATGCCCCCCTCCCCTCACTATGTTACAAAGGAACCTCCAAAGGATCAGAGGTGCATGCCTGCCCACTTACCTGCAATCAGGCCAATCTCACAGTTAGGATCTTCATGAGCACAGGTCATCATGGTCCCCACGGTGTCATTCACAACTGCAACGATGTCCAGGTCAAACTCCTACAAAGGAAACGGTTCTACTGTAAGTAGAATGGTCAAACCAAACAGGCTCAGGGAGGGCAAATCAGCCCAAGGTGTGTATGGGGGCTGGGGGCAGAGGTCAGGGTCACAGGGCTGGGCATAGGATGGCCAAGCAGAGGGCCTGGGGGAAAGGGGCAAGGTCAGGCATGAGCCTCAACCCCACAGCCTACGTTTCTCCTCTTGATGGCTTCCCTGAGCATGTCCACCACGTCTTCCCCTTCACAGTCAGTGGCCTTAAAGCCTTTGGTCCACTCAATGAGCGTTCCCTGAAAGAAAGGAGGGGACGTTATTTTGAGCAATAGTTTGCGGGGGTCACTACACAACCTCAACATATAATAGGTAGTTGACTGCTAGTCAGATGTGTGTGTTTTTGGCTACGTCCATTTCTGCAGCCCTAACCCTGGGCCCAGAGGCATCCCGAAGCATGGTGCTCAGGCAGGGTCTATTGCCAAATGGAATAATTGTCGCAGTTAGTATTTATCAGGGGTCAACTTATGTTCCCTGGCCATGGCTGCACAGAACAAAGGCCTGGATCGTAGTGATCCCACTTCTAATTTAGCCAAGGACAGATTAAGATGTGATTAAAGGTTAAGCTACAAAATGTTTATCAAAGCATTGTTCCACAGTAAAAAACTGGAGGCGTCCTTTCAGTCCAACAAAATGGATCTATCATCTTGTATTATATACATCCACATAGGAAATGTTATACAGCCATAAAAAAATCATGTTGGAAGAGAACGTTGGACGTTAGAGAAAGATGTTCACCATACACTGTTAAGTGAACACACATTAAACAAAAACAGATGGTGAATTATTCTATTATTCTTTTTAAAAATCACACACACACACACGCACACACTTGAATCTGACAAAAGTTCTGAAACAACATATATTCCAAGGGGTTGACAATGGTTCACTCCAGGTACAAGATTATGCGTGTCTATATTTTCTAGTTTTCCTAAAATTAGCCTGTATACGGTTTTTGTTTATAATAGGAGAACTCTGGAATAGGAGAGGTGGCCAGCAGCTCTGATGGTAGAGCCCCCAACCTGTGGCCCGCCTCACCTGAGGCCTTCAGCCCCAGCCCCCGCCTGCTCTCCACTGTCCTCGGGAAGCTGGGTTCCCTTGGTCCTTTCCTGCTGGATATATGTAGGACATTAGAGATTCACTGCCAACTGAAAAATCTCTCTTATTAGTTGTAATTACACAAAACAATATTTTTAATTTGAAAGCCTCTTTTTTATCCCCAAAATCAGTGGTTTCGCACCATTGGTCTCCCCCTCCCTCTAAGCTGTGTCTTCATGATCCCATCAACTTCTGGGAGACAGAGGCCTGGGGGCCCAGTGTCCTGGGTCAGGAGGAGAAGCTGTGTCCTGGCATCTGCTGATCGTTCAGGCCTGGGGACAGTTGCACGTGGCTCCTTCCGCCTCCCCCCCCATGGTGTACAGGTAACCCCTGTATGACACGGCACTTCTATAACACGGTTTGGCTCTAACACAGTTCGAGAATTCGGGGAAACCCTCATACAACACGGCAGCCTAGAACACGGTTTCACTCTAACACGGTTTGAGAATTTAGAGAAATTCCCAAACAACACAGAGCGTAATAAGAGCTTTTAAGAGCAAAAGATATCTCATTTGAAATTTTTCATTCGAGCATGGATGTCACATCAGATTTGACTGCAGAATTTTAAAATTTATTAGAATTTTAGTTCCATTTTGTTTGTGGAATATTAAGTTCAGAATATGAAGGTATCTTGTCAAAAAGAAAACAGCCTCAGTTAATGGTGCTTAGTAAACATTATTTAGTACATATTAATATGCTATACTTTTGGTGAACGTTGCTTTAATAAAGATGTTCTCTTAATTATAAAAATACAATAGTATGTTTCTTAAATTTTTGGAACCTAACCCCCTTTTTTGTACTAGTTCTTTGTTTCATATAACACGGACTCACATAACACGACATTTTTAAGAACCTAACAACCGTGTTATATGGGGGTTACCTGTGTTATTAATGGCAGCAGCAATAGAGGAATGCATTGCCCTTGTAAAAAACTAAAGCGTTCCTAATAATGATAAAGTCCCCTTTAACTATCTCCCCAACCTGAGAGGTAACCTGTATTATCAGTCTGATATGAATGCTCCCGGGCCTTTTTTGTGTTTACATGTATTTTTAAATGAATTCATTCCATGTGTGGACTGCTGCAATTTGTTTCACTCACTCAGTAATGTGTCCTCTAGACCTTTCCAGGTCAGTCAATATGGATCTGACACATTCCTTCATTGAGTAAAATATTCCACAAATATAATTGTACAGAGATTGTAAAAATTCACAAAACATACCTGTAGAATAAGTACTATTGTTATCGCCATTTTTCAAATGAGGAAATCAAGGTACAGAGGGGTCAAATAACTTGCCCAAGGTCGGACAGCCAGGAAGTGGAGAAGCCCAGATTCAAACCGAGCAGTGAGGTCCCAGACTCCTGCATGCTTGTAACTGTTAGACCCTGCTGTCTCCCAACTGGGTAGGAAATATGTGTGAAGCACTTGGAATGCTGTCTGCCACAGAGCAAGCACGATGGCTGTGTGTGTTAAATAAAAACTAAGTGATGAATTCCATGTGATTGATACTCTCTAGTTCACTTATTTAGTCAGTCTCCATTGCCAGACATTTGGGTGATTGCTCATTTTTCATGATTAAAAAGCAGTGCTGCAGTGAACACCCTTGTTCCTTTCTCCTTGGGCACAGGTTTCAGAAATGAAATCTTGAGAAGTAGATCTTCCAGCTCTTAACATTCTGGCATTTTTCATTTTGAGAGGTCAGCCTTATTACCAGATAATTCAGCCTTTTGAGCCCATTTCTCCCCATTCTCTGAACGACTGGAGTGGGGTGGAGAGGCACCTGCTGAAGCGTTTGTTTCCATGGTGTTCTCGGAGCCCTGGAGAGCTCCGGTTCAGTTCTGATTTTGCACCTGCCCATCAGATGAGACCTGCAAGCCTCCATTTCCTCATGTGGAAAATAAAACAGGATAGGAAATAGAGCGTCATGCACACAATAAGGATGAGTATTATTTCTTGATTTGGGGGGGTTTTGATTATATATATGCAGGGTTACTGTGTATTAAAACCAAAATGGTTCACAAACACTGGCATCGAAAGTATGCCTCCTGGGCCCTGGGCCCCACAAGGGCAGAATGCGAGAGCCTGGGCTCTCAGAGCCATGTGCTGGGTTGGAGGCTTCCACCACCACTTATAAGTGTGGCAACTTGGACAACTTACTTAACCTCTCTGTCTCTCCATTTTTCTCAACTGCAAAATGGTGATTAAAAACAGTGTGTATATGTACAATGGAATATTATTCAGCCTTAAAAAGGAAAGAAATTCTGACGCATGCTACAACATGGATGAACCTCGAGGACATTATGCTAAGTGATATAAGCCAGTTACAAAAGGATATAGTATGATTCCACCTATGTGAAGTACCTAGAGTGTTCAAATTCATAGAGACAGAAAGTTGAAAGGTGGTTGTCAGGGGCTGGTGGGGAGGGGGAATTGGGAGTTACCTGTTTAATGAGGACAGAGGTTGTTTGGGAAGATGAAAACATTCAGAAGATGGATAGTGGTTAAGGTTGCACAACAGCCTGAATGTGCTTAATGCCACAGAACTGTACGCTTAAAAATGAAGTGGTAAGTTTTATGTTATGTATATTTTACCACAATAAGAAGTGGTAAAAAGCACAATACAGCAAAACAAAAACAGTGGCTTAGACAAAATCTTAACAAATCTCTGGTACCACTCTTCTCGATATTGTCATTAGCTCTCTCTGGTTGACCTGCTGCACTGACCAGCGTTCTCCCTGGAAATTCAGGAGTGACATGCTTTTATGCCTGGGTTGGTGAAATTCTACCAGAGACAGGGAGCTCCATACTCCATGAGCTGATGAAAGGTGTTTTTATCAAAGCATTCCAAGAAAGGCCTTATCATACATGTTTCTAAATTATTATGAATAATGTATTAAAATTAATATCCTTGATGTTCTTCAGTGTCAACTAAGTAAGTGTCCATGTGATAAATTCCTTCTGAAAGTCTAATATCAAGAAAGAAAGGCATTTCTTCTAACGCACTGGTAAGCTTTCGTTCATCAGACGAGAAAAACCCTGCAAGCCATTGTTTCCTGTTTACACTCAGTGCCCAGAAAGACACAGAATACGACTGCCTAAGTGTTACAAGTGGACTTAACTGGTCGCTACCTCATTCTATCTCTCCATAATGTGACGTGGCCTCTCTTTTAACAGTACTCTTATGCATGTGTCCCTATATTGTATACTATCCTCAATTCTTTTGTGAACTTCAATCCAAAAAATAATAATGAAAATGCAACATAATAAACAGAAAAAATTAAAATGGTTAAAATTCTGCATCATGTTTCCCCAGTGGCCCTGAGCCTAAGGCCCCCAAATGAAATGAACTCAGGTCTCTTGAGATTCTGCTGGTGGAGGAGGGAAGCCCAGCGGGCTGGTGGCAAGTCTGGCGGGGCTGTCTTACCTTGTCGATGCTCGTCTGCCGGCAGGGGAAGGAGAACGTGAAGCCCAAGGGCAGCTGGGCTCCCTTGAGGCCCATGTAGTCCAGGAAGTCAGCGATGCATTGCACGATGTGGTCAAACAGCTGCAGGGAGAGAGTGCTCGTCATATGGGGCTGGCGGTGGCTGGGGGCGGCTGGCTGGCCCCTCGGAGCAGGAACCCCAGCCTGGCCTTTACCTCCTCGCCGGTTCCCTGCATGATCTCCAGGGGAATGGCAAAGATCTTGTTGTACATTCGCACCGACCTCCGCCCGCTTCTGATCTTCACCAGGAGGACACGGAAGTTGGTTCCCCCGAGGTCCAGGGCAAGGAACTTGCCTTTCTCTGTGGTGGAGAAAGTGGGGCTGCATTCCACCCGCACGCACACAGCAGGGAACCATAGGGAGGCACTGGGAGGATGAGGAGGTGCAGAAAGGGAGCAGACCAGAGCCTGCACCCGAGAGGCTCCCAGACCAGCAGAGTGGGGTGGTCACGGAGCACGGCGTGGGAGCCCTGGGCAGGCACCTGGGGCCTGTCTGAGGCCAGCCTGACTTCCTGGTATGTAGTAAAGGCCACACGTGACACTTATGCCCAAGGAGCCTCTGAGGCTGCGTCCGGGCCAGGCTACCCTGACTGCAGTGTACTCTGGGAGGTGATGCTGTTCTGTCTGTACGGCCTAGAGGAATTGTTCATCACTGGCATGAAACGATTCTTCCTGTTCCTGTTCTCCCCTTCCCAGATACCCACACCCACACCTGACTAATAAGAAACCATATCAAGTGCGACCCCAATACCATCCATTGCCTCTCACTTTGCCAACATCGCAGAGCATCACAGTCTGTTCTGGGAAGCCTGTCACCTTGCTCTCTGCCCCACTCACTCTGTTCTAATCGCACTGGTCATTTTGCTATTCTTTGAATCAGTCCCAGCCAGCTCTCTTACCCCTTATCCTGCTCTGTTTTTCTTCATAGCCCCTGTCATTACACAGCATCATACCGTGCTTGTTGATTGTCTGCCAGCCTAACAGAACGTAAACTACACAAGAATAAGGACTTGTGTTTTCCTCACTGCTCTATCACTGTGCCTAGAACACAGCCTGACATATAGTAGCTGCTTAAGGAAAGTTTGAGAAACGAGGCAGGAGGATAAAAGGGACGAAGGAATGAATAATTGAACAGTGCCTTTTCTGCTCTGTTTCCCCCCCCCCCTTGTAAACTCAAGGAAGATCTGGAGAAGATCTTTGTTGTTGAGAGACCCAAAGTACAGCTGTGTGACCTTGACCACGTCATCTAACCTCTCTGAGTTTCCATTGTGACATCCATAAAATGAGAATCATTTTGTCTTTCTGTAACATACAAAATGGTGGTGAGGACAAAATGAAATTAAAGGTTCAAAAGCCAACTACAAGACATAAAGCATTTCACAAAGGTTGTTATTTCTGGGCGAGGTTCACGCGGTTCAAAGAGGTGAAGTAACTTATCTATGAGTTTTTGTTTCTCATTTGTTTGTCTTGTTCTTTTATTGTTTTGGGTTTATAATAAATCATTAATTGCCATGAAGTAACTTATCTAAAGGACTGCCTGCACTGTTGAGTGGCTCTTCTCAGCTGATCACAGCGGACCAGGAAGACGGATCAGGGGTTGTGACAGTCAGGGGCAGAAACTGATGAGAGAGGACAGCAAGAGAGCCAAGCCCCAGGGGAGAAGAGAAGCAGAGAAGTAGGCAGGAGCACAGGCCCGACAACTCCAAGTACCCAGGGGACAGCATCTGGGTCCCGTTTGCCAACAACATGGGGTACACTCCATGTTCTCAACTACACAGACACACACGTACCCTAACTGGGGTATTCTTTCACTGCAATTGCCTTGGATCAACCAAGGCAAATATATTCAGGAGCACCAACCATCTACCCTACTCCCCCTCCCTCCATTACAGACAAGAAGCCAAAGCTCTTAAAACAAAAAGCCTTACTGGATGTAAGGACTTTTGATGGGAGCCCTGGGGGACCGTTCAGAGAAAGAAGCTGCGCAGGGCCCACCTGTGCCGTCCGGCATCCCGCACACATAGGTGGGCAGCATCTTGACCGTGGCCAGTGGGTGGGTGTCCTTCTTCAGCCCGTACTCCAGCTCCGCCCGCATCTTGTCCCGCACACACACGAGCTGCTCCGTGGTCAGCCGGAGCAAAGACAGCACGCTGTCAATCTGCTTCCGCTGGGCCTTCAAGCGGGAGGCCACCGCGGTCACCATGGCGGCCCCCTTGGTGCTGCCACTCTCCGACAGGAGGAAGCGTACGTCACAGTTCGGGACCAGTCTCCTCACCACCTTGTGCAGGCGTTTGGGGTATCTGAAGGCAGGGGTGACGGGAAAATAGGTAACAATCATAAAGGCCTGGGCCCAGCCGGTGGGAGCAGACATAGGGTAGCAGTTGAATGGGGTCCTGGGAGCCCTGCTAGGCCAGGGCTCACCCCTTTAGTTGCTAGACGGAGGGGAAGGCGGGGGGTGAGAAGGGGGAGGGGCTAGGGCAGTTGGAGCAAGTAACTGGGACATTTGGGAGGCTCAAAGAAGTGGCTATTTTATCGCTCATATGTTAACCACTAGGGCATGTCCATGCATAATGTATTAGCTGAATAGCATCTCTGCCCAAAGGCGAAGGGTTCTTTCCCCAGCTTTTTCCAGGGTGTACCCACCTGACTTCTAATACACCTCTGAGAGCCACAGGGGCTTTCACTCTCCCCCTTTCTGGGAAATTCTCATTTCCCTGTGTTTTCCTACCAGTATCTTTCATATGAACTTGGAAACCTCTAACAACTCAATTTTTCCCAGTCTACAACTGGGTATATCTTACTTTCCAATCTTACCACATGATAGATATACAATAATAATGGATAGATAGGTGACTAGATGGATAGATGGATACACACAGATGGGTGGCCTTGCTAGTCAGGCAACTGGCATTAGCAGAATATTTCTTTAAGAATGATTCCCCCAAAGCAACCCAGCCAGCTAGACGGACGTAGTCTCCCAATTTACCCTTTCCCCTGTATTCTCAGAACCAGTAGGAGATGGATGGTTCCCGCAACCCAGAGAAGCATAGTTTAGAGAGAACACTGGGGCTCTGCTCCAGGGGAGACCCGTTTGTTGGGGGGGTGGGCTGGCAGGTAGCACTCACTGAGGATGTATCTTGTAGAGTGTGCCATCCACGCCCACTGTGGTCCGGAGCCGCGCCAGCTTCTTGTTCTCCCGGAGGCGTGTCAGGATGGCTGCTAGGGCCGCTGCACAGAGGTTGGCTGAGCGGAAGGAGACGATGGTGCAGACGTGCTGAACTGCGATGCAGTCGGCCTCCGAAGGCTCCAGGCCCAGATCCGTAAGGATCTCTCTTGTATTGGCAAGGCCTTCTTTATACCTGGCCAGGGGACAGGAATGAGGGGACCACACTTTTCCATTCCATGGGAGTCCCCCTCAGCGAACCAGCATTCTCACCTCTCAGGATGGTGAAAATAAATAGGCTGGCACACAGTAATAGAATGATGATAATAATATCACCAATGATCATAGCAGCCACCATTTATTGAACACTCACTATGTGCTGGGCACTTGTCTAAAGACTTGACATGGATTAGCTCAATCCTCACAACAGTTCTGGGGGAAGTACCATGTTCCCCTATTGTACGGAAGCGAGCCCTGAGGCACAGAGAGAGTAAGTAACTTGTCCACAGTCACACAGCTAGTAAGTGCGAGGGCCAGGATTTGAACTCAGGCAGTTAGAGTACACAGCCCACCCTTTTACTTACCCTGTACTATACTGCCTTTTTCTGAAACTCAGTCCCTGCCAAGCTCTGCACAGACTGAGAGTCAGAGTCTCTGAGAGTCAGATGCCACTTAGATAAATTAATCTAGTAAACTACAAAATCCAGGGTAATGCCAGGGTTTTTATGCCAGAGGAACAGGACCCTGAGTTGACTGGTGTGAGCCCCCATTGCAGGGACCTGTGTATAAGGCCTCAAAGCCAAAGCTAGTCCTCAACAGTACCAGGTAGAGAAGGCTCTTGCTATAGCAGGAGTTCTTAACTGAGATTCCACGGGTCAAAGGATACCCTGGTATTATAAGCAAAACTGTGTGCAAATATACAATTGGGGGGAAAGGGTCCAGAACTTGAATCAGATTCTCAAAGGGGTCAGTGACCCTAAAAAAGTTATAAATCACCACTGTAGGGTGAAAGAAGGCAGCAAAACATGAGGCAGGGGATGGATCTCCATCAGCAAAATCCTAGGCTGATGAAACCAACAAGAAGCCACATCTGAGTTTCGGCTGGCTTTGCTGACCCACCTGAGTCTGTGCCCAAGTCGGAATCATCCTGGTGAATGAGGAAGACCTGGTCCCTTCTGCGCACCACTACCACGAGCATCGCACACCTTGGCCGCCCACCCCACCCCTCTGCAGAGTCAAGGTAGGAGGGACCCAGCCAGCACTTACTTCTCCATGAGAGCCACATGCCGTGTTTCAATCTTGCCCTTAGTGAGGAGGGTGGAGGATTTCCTGCCGCCAAACAGGAGGCCGGCCTTGGCCATCTTCAGTAAGATGAGCCTGACGAGTTCGCCTAAGTACAGGCCGCTGATCATCTTCTCAAACCTACAATTTGGTGAACAGATCAGTGGCAGCAATGCCTTTGGTTGTGCAGCATCCTTTCCCAAAGCCCGTGAGCCATGGCCCGTAGTCAGGAGCATGAGGGGTGGGAGGGCCGCTCCACGGGTCAGGAGGCCTAAGTCCCTGTCCCAGCTTGGGGTGCCCTTGGCAGCCCACTTATCCTCACTGAACCACTCTCCTCACCTATAAGAGGGGAGGACTAAACCAGAGGAGATCTAAGATTCCTTCCTGCTCACAAAGCATTTGATTTCAAGAATCTTTATCTCAACCACCCCTGGCCATGGGGGTGCCATTCTCCCCTCCGAGTACTAACCAGGCCCGACCCTGCTTGGCTTCCGAGATCAGACGAGAACGGGCACGTTCAGGGTGCTGTGGCCGTAGACAAGGGGGTGCCATTCTCATGTTAGGTTTCAGGAATTAACCGCAGAGCCTTCACGTACTTTCCCAACCATGCCATGACAAACCCACATTTCAGATGCTTCCAACTCCTACACCATCCTTCTGCCCAAGAAAGATGCTGTGTCTGTGAGCAGGGCTTGGAGAGCCCCTGAAAGGTTCTACAGTCATGTGGATGAACTATCCCAAGAGACTACCCAAACCTAGACTCTGAGTCTGCATCTAAGAAGCGATTACTAATTGTTTCCCAGGTAAACTATTAAATACAGTGTTTCTTTTCCAGATATAATAGGGCACAAAATTACGCACAACCTGCTTCCTAATCAGTTTTATCTATTTCATTGTAAAAAGTCAGAGCATTGCAGAAACAGAAGACGAAAGAAAAGAAATCCAGGCTGACTTTGGGGAAATGGAATTTGTTTTAAGGGAAATGGAGAGGGACGGGATGACAAAGCCTAAAAAGCAGGCACCACTTCCTTGGGCTGTGACTGCTCTGTGTCACCAGGGAAATGGGTGTGTGCTGGGGAACAGGCACAACCAAAGCAGAAATTTACTTTCCAGCTATTCTGTTCTGTGTTTGAATGATTTCTGGGAAGTACTTAAAATATTTATCCACCAGGGCTTCTTGACAAAATGACTGCTCAATGCACAAGGGCTGGAAAAAATGCACAATGAGCCTGGAGCATCTTACTGCGCCAGACAACGTGATGAGAACATGTCAAAAGGACATAGGGACCAGCCTGAAGGGGCTTCCACTGGCCAAATCTGAAAAAATTTGAACATCAAAATAAATAATGGTAGGAAGAAATTATAACCCATGAAATAAAAATTTAAAAATCCATGAGTCCATATTAGTATAAACAGATAAGTGGAGGGGATAGGAAAGCTCTTCCTTACAGTAGAATAACAATACACATAGAGGGAATGATGGACTTAGAAATTCATCAGTGGAGGCTAAAACTAGAAAATGAAAGTTTAATGAGAAACAGGTATTTACATGGCCTCAAAGTATCTCTTCACCAGATACTTCTTCATTACAGAGGGAATAGGAATAACCTCTGGTGGAGAAACCTGCTGTGTGTCCCCGTAACCCAGTGATTCACGGTGGCGTCCCCAGTAACGGAACGAACATGTGCATCCAGGTGTGATGCACTGAAGAGGACACACATCACCTGTGGGATAGTCCTGCCAAAATGCCTCACCTGAATCTAATCATGAGGAAACAGACAAAGTCAAATTGAGGGACATTCTGTAAAGTGAATGACTTCTATGCTTCCCGATCATGAAAAACAAAGAGCTACTACAGAAGTTTTCAAGATTAAAGGAGGCTAAAGAGACCAGCAGCAAAATATTAATATAATGTGTGATCCTGGATTGAAGCCCGGACAATTTCTTTTTCTTTTTTATAAAGGACATTAGTGGGTCAGCTGGTGAATTTTGAATAAGGTCTATAAATTAGATATCAGACCTGATTAAGTGTTAATTTCTTAATTTTGATAATTGCACTTTGGTTATGTTAAGGGAACGCACTAGTTTTCAGGTAATACACTCTGAAGTATCGAGGAGTGAAGGGATATTATATTTGCAACTTAGTTTCAAATGGCTCAGAAAAAATAATTGTATACAGACATGTGTATTTTATATACATGTGTATTTTATATGTATTATATATACATATACACACAAACATACAGAGAATGTTACTATTAAGGGAATCTGAGTGAAGGGGAGTTTTGTACAATTTTCTTTCACAACTTTTTGTAAGTCTGAAATAATTTTTAAAATTTTAAATATTTTTTTGCATCCAACAGACACTTAATGAGTTGCAATAACATGTAAGGCACTATGTATAGAAAGGAAATAAAAAGCACACGTGTAGCCTGCCTCCAGGGAGCTCAGCATGTAGACAGAACTGAGCCAAAATGGTTGTTCCCAGGGCTGGGGCTGGGGCAATGCATATAACACCCCCTTAGTAAACAGTTCTCCTGCAGGTGAGTGTGGGACAAGAGCTGAGAAAGGCTGCATGACACCTGAGGCTGTGAAGGAGTCAGAAAGCAGGGTGGCCGGGAGCACTGGACTGTGGCTGAGCCCAGCTTCCTCGGGTGGCACTGATTTGTCACGTGGCCACTCTTCCAAATGAGCCCAGAGGGCAGGACCCGAGTCACCTGGTTTCCTGCTGCTATCTCCCCTGCCTCACACATCTGTGGTCCAGAAATATGGACTGAATGTAGAATTAGCGTATGACCTAGGCGAAATCACGTCCTAGGCTTCTGTTTCCTCATCTGTCCAATGAAACTGAAATACAAGCTTTGCCTCAAAAACTCTTGCAATGGATAACCAGTCCCTACGACACAGCCTCCCAGGTCTAAAGTGTCCCCGAGTGCTTGGGTATTTCCTGGGGCTGATGCACAGGTGAGAGCACGAGGGGACTCACAGCTGCTTCCCGGGGTTGAGCGAGCCGAGGTCCAGATCCCGGTCAAACTCGGTGCGGATGTCCTCCAGGGCGCCGTCGTCCCCAAACGCCCCCCACTCGGTGTTGATGCACATCCTGCCCTCGTCGCCTTCCACCAGGTCAATGTTGCTCATGTCCTCCATGTAACACGCGTTGGTGCCAGTGCCTGAACAAGGGGTCAGAGAGAATATGCAGAGAAGGAAGGGCACCTGGCTGGGCAAACACAGAGAGGACTCATCTGCCTGAGAGTCCTCCCCTTGCACCACCGAGCGCCTCTGATCCACTCCCGGGACTGGTTCTCGCTGAGGGAAGCAGCTTCCTTCGGCAATTCCTTCAGCAAGCCCGGGAAGTTCCTGAGACTTAAAGCTGACGTGTGGAGTCTCTACTCCTCAGGGTGTTAATGGTTTGCTGTTCTGAATGGAGTCAATTGTGAAAAGTGCCTGATGAATATGTATTGAGAGCTGACAAAACTCATTTACAGAGAGGAGGGTGAGTTAACCTCAAACTTATAGATATATTTTTTTAAATCACCAACCCACAGTAATTTTTAAAAATCCTTTCCTGAAGCTACTTAACCTCTTCTCTATCTGATACTAAAAATACGCTTTCCTCATGGCCTGCCACAAATTGTTCCTAGCATACGCTACAACCTTATCTTTGACAGTGATTAGCTATCACCTAAGAAAGCAACACTCCATTATTCAAACACAAAATCACTCCAAGGAAATGCCTCAAACACTTGAGTACTGGGAAGTGACTGCAAATGGGCACAATCTGTTTGGGCCTATCGGGATGATGGAAACGTTCTAAAATTGGGTAGTGGTGATGGTTACAAAACTCTGCCAATGTATTAAAATTCATTGAATTGTACACCTAAGACAGGAAAATTTTTATGCCTCAATGAAGCTGTTTTTGTTGTTTTTTTTTAAAGAAATTTTTTTTTAAGCATCTTCCCCTGGTTGATACTCTGGCCTGAGGATTTTAAAGCCAACATGAGAAATAAGAAATGCAGAGAAGCAGAATGTAATACAATATTTGGAAGAAGCTTTTCTCAGAAAAGCATGAACACCACTTAGGCATGGCACCCAGTCTGCGGGTTACCTAGCATTGTCACTAAGACAGACACAGTGGACAGTAGCTGGATGCTGTGACTCGCAAGCGCTCGTCTCCTTCTGAGGTGTGGGGCTCCAGAAATGGAAGAGCAGATGAAGGCCCTCAGATATAAAGATGTATGCTTTGGGAAAGTCAGGCTGAGCAGAATGTAGTCAGAAATTAAGAAAAAGCAATTCAGAAAACTTTTCCCAATGGTGGTAAAGAACTGGGAGGTGGAAGGGTATACTCAAGAACAGCCTATGAATCCAATCCATAGCTTTACTGTCCCCTAAATAGCCTTCTAACAGACCCCTCCTGCAGAGCCCCTCCCAGCTCAGGGACCCCCCCCCCCCACTGCACTGTTACCTCCCTGGTCCAGGCATCCACCCATCTTGCCTGCACATGACCTCCTGGCTGGTCACCTGGCTTCCACTTTTGCCCCCAGTAGTTGATTCTCCACACAGCAGCCAAAATGAGCTTTTGTGAAAGTGCACACGCACCCCATTTATCCATCCATCACCAAAGTCCTCCAGGGCCTCCCTGGATCCCTAGGGGGAGCAGCCAAAGACCCTACAGTGGCCGTGTCCATTCTGTACAGTCTGCCCAGCCCCGTCCACTGCCTCTAACCCGAACAGCCTACTCCCCTCAGCCTTCACTCACTTTGACTCAGCCCCCAGTCAGCCTTTTGGGGTTCTTCAAGCACTGGACTCCTTCCCATCTCAGAGGCCATAAGCTTCCTCTTTTCTTTGCCAGGGATTCTCTTCCTCTTGATCTCCTCTCTGCTCCCTCCTCCTCATCACTGAGGTTCCTGCTCAGATGTGACCCCTCAGAAGGCCTGCCCTAACCACCCTACCCAACTCACGCTCAGTCACACCACCCTGCTTCATTTGCATCACACTAACCACCACCTGAAATTACCTTTAGGCCTTGTTTTGCCCTTTCATCCACCACCCCACCAAAAGCTCTGTGAGTCCAGGGACCTTTGAGTGCTAACTCACCACTGAGAACCCAATACAGAGCACAAGGCCGGACATAATAGGCACCCAAGTGAACGCTTGTTGAATGAATCAGTGAACGCATGTATTCATTTCTCATCTTTCTATGTTGTTTCTCCTAGATAGACAGTACCAATACCCTTCCACAGAAGTTACTCAGAGCTTGCTGAAACTAAGCCTCACACCAGCCCCTCCCCCACTCCTCCCCCCCCACCCCCAAAAAAGCAAGTCAAATTGAGTTACCAAGGATGACACCAACTTCACAGTAGGGATCGTCATAGGCGCACGTCATCATGGTCCCCACAGTGTCATTGACCAAGGCCAGGATGTCCACATCGATGCCCTGTTTGAACATAAGCCCAAGAGGGCGTCAGCGGGTGGGAAGAATACGTTAGCCCTTTACCTTTCCCCACGCAGGAAGCAAAAGCAGTGAAGGTGACTGGGTGAGACAATCACTAGATCTTGCCAGCGGGGCCTGCCCGGAAGATGCAAGGCCTTTGTCGAGGTTCAGGGGTCTAGGGGAAAGAAAGAGCAGGAGGGAGCTGAATAGGGGAACCCATGCAGGACCCCGGGGAAAGCGTGTGTATCCTGAGAGCAATGGTGTTTTCAGGAAAAAACACCAAAGTCCTCATTTATCGGGACATCTCAGCCAGCCTCAGCCAAGGCCTCTCTGTGGGCAGCACATTTCTGCCAAGTCACCCTGCGTTATTGCACCACATTCCCCAAGGCTGGGGGAGTATTTCAAAGTAAAATGAAAATAATAAGAGAAAAACACAAAGAAAACGGTCACAGCTTTAAAGAGAAAAAAAGACTGGAAGGGTATCTATCAAAATAGTCCTCTTGCTATCAGGGTAACAAGTAATTTGGGTTTATTTGCGTACTTTGCAGTGAGCAAGGAGCGTGTCTTGCTTTTGGAGTTATTTAGATTATTGTAAAATTTATTCAACAAAAAGAGATGTTCAATGAGTAGAGAGTAGAAAGTGGAATAGAGAGCCAGACTTGAAAGAAAGTGACCTTTTAAGCCTCAGAGAGGAGAGCTGGGGGTTGGAGCATTACACACAGCATGGGGGGCTAACCAAGATGGCCTGAGGGGGCTGTGGCGGCTGGGAAGGTCCCAGGGAAGAGTGTCCAACTTTCAACAGTAACTGGAACAAGCTCCACATACCAAGGCCCACCAGTGGGTTTATCCAAGTTGGCCACACCTGTACTACAGTGAGACTTCCCTGAGATCGATTCCTTCTCTGATTCTCCTTCCAGGGCAGGCACAGTGTGAGACGCCCCTTCAAGAGAAAGGGGCAAGGCCTGGGGGGCTCCCCATGCTGAGGCGAACTCCTCACCTTGTGTTTTTTTATGGCTTTGGTCAGACGGCTCACTACATCTGTGTCCTGGACTCCCCGAGCCTTAAACTTCTTCGTCCATGAAAGCAGAACACCCTAGGGGAAGAATTCAGATCCAGTCAAAACAAAGATAGATCTGAAAATGAGCTGCAGGAATTTTGTGCTTAAAGTACACGACCCCCACCCCCAACCCCCCACAACCCGGCCTTCTCTTCTTTAAGCTGAATCATCCCAATTCTTTCCGCATTTATTCACAGGCCTTTTCTAATAACTTAAACATCATTACTTCTCCCATCCGAGCAGTCTGAACTATGATACATAGCGGCAGAAAGAACAACTGCGGAAGAGTCAGAATACTTGTATTCACAAGCCATTGGACAAGTCATTCAACCTCTCTGACCCTCGATTTACTCATCTGTTAGATGGAAATGTCACTTCCCAGCCTCTGTCACAGGAATGCTCTGATGGAAATACCTGGTATGTGGTAGATACATACTATGTGTACAGAATGCAGGTTGCTAGGTGCACAAAACAGAACTAACATGGTGTTAGCTTGTGGAACTCCCTCAGGAGTTTCAACTTAGAAAAATGGTTCTCAACTTGCATCATCAATTAGTTGCTTAAAGTCGGTGTTTCCCAAGAGTTTCATGTCTAAAATAGCAAATAATCATAGAATTTTTCCAGACTGGAAGAGAACTTGGACCAAGGCCACACACAGTTAAGAGTGGCTGAGCCCAAACTCACGAACACCTCGACCACACTTCCCCAATCCCCTCAGTTTATCGATAAAGAAGCTGAGCTGTAGAGAGGAAGGAAACTGTTCTCCGTCTCAGAGGGAGTGAAGGACAAAACCAACCTGGAAAACAGGTCCCTCTAGCTCCAGTGAAGAGCAGCTTTTCCCTGGACCACAGCACCACCTAGTGGTAGCTCTCCCTAACTTCTGCTCTCATAGGCCATGGTAACATCCCTTCTTCCCCTGAGAGATTGAGGGGTGGCATCCCCCCAAAAAGGTGCTAAGCACAATGTGGGACCTATGGGGGGGATGGTGTATGGGGGAGTAGGGAATAAATGCTTGCGATGTACTGTTAAGTGAAAAAAAAGCAGTGCATACAACTATGTATTTTTTAAATTGTACATGTAGCATAACATCCGTATTTAACAGATATGACTGAAAGGAAAACCCAGTAATTCTAGTAGTGGGTGTCTCTGAAGATTGGGATTAGAGGTGATTTCTATTTCCCTCTTTAAACTTTTTGGTTTCTACCTTCTTTTCTCTACCTTTTTTTTTTTTCCTACCTTGAAGAATAATTACCATTTTATCAGGAACACACACGTGCACACAAATTTCTCTTTGGCTAAGACTTTTCTGTCCCCTCATTAAAACAACAACCACCACAACAGCAACAAAGTGACCGCCTTTAATTCCCTCGCCCTGATGTTTCATCACTTTTTAGTTCCACAAAGGCGCCCTCCACCAGACCTCACAGAGGCTTCTCCTTCCCACCTCCTTCTGCACACATATGGCTGATCACCATTGTCCCCAAGAGCCTTATTTTTGTGTCACAAAATCTACCCCTGCAGCAGAACCATGATTAAATAGCTACGCCCACACCCAGTTATTATTAAGGCATTTCCTTGTAGCTGAAGCTATTCTACTTAATTTTAGTCTTCACTGAAAGGCACTTTTGGGGAAAATTTTATAAAATACAAGCAATTCAACTAGACTTTGATGAGAAAAAGTTTCTCCCTTCGTTGATATAATCAAGCACACTGCTGTAGTCTAATGTTACCAGAAAATCCTTACTGGAATACAATAAAAAATGGGTCAAAATGCTTTCAGGCACCTGCTGGCATTTTTAAAAACATCCTAGAGCTGTGTCTTTCTGGAAAGATGGTCTGGTCCAGGAGTTTGTGAGCATGGGCTGAGCCACTCTTGGTCACGTGGCCTTAGGCAAGGCTCTTAACTCCTCTGAGCTGCAGTTTTTCTCAAATATAAAATAGAAATAATCTTACCTACCTCATATGATTGTTTGGGGATTTTAATGAGATAATACACATAAAGAGTTCAGCAGAGTGCAAGATACAGTGTCAAAATCTGAGGTACAGTGTTTATTATTATTATTGTTGTTGTTGTTGTTGTTGAAAGGTGCTGGTGGATACTTGACTTAGGTAAATGCCAAAATCCTGGATGGACAAACCATACACTCACCCCACATTTATCAAGAAAATATGCAAGTTTGATTTTCAAAGTCACAGTAACTCCCACAGAGCTTGAGAATTTTCTCCCGTCTTCCTGCGGTCTCTGTTCCTGAGCTTCAGTAAGAGGTGTTTAACTATTTGGTGAATCTGATCTTCAGGCCTGATTCCTGACTCCACCTTCCACTTCGACTCCTGGGACCTCTGCTCTTCTAGCCAGCAAAGATGATGCCACTTCAAAGCAAAGCGCCACTTGGCCTCTTCTAACATTCCCTGAAACCTTCATTATACTATTTCCCCCAATCCTTTCTTTATAAACCTCAGCCCATCCCCTGTATAGACAGAGGACGGCAAATTCCCATTCAATGGAATCAGTAAATGACTGATTGTACTTTACAATTTCCAGTTATCTGACACCTGGGAAATACAAGACAGTGTGCGAGAGACCCTGGGGGTGGACAGGAAGAACAATATAAAGCAGTACTTGCCCTCCAGAAGCACCTGCAGAATTGGGGACAAGGTGCAGAAGCTGAACTAGCCGAGTCACGAGGGGACAACCCTCCTAACCGCGCAGCCCCCACTGATACAGCAGGCATAGCACTGGGCACTTGCAGAGGTTTGGTCTCAGCCCCGCAAGTGGGTATTATTGTCCCTGTTCACAGCTTGTGATGTACAGTGAAAGCCAGGGCTCAAGAAGTTAAGTAACACGCCCAAGGGACACAAGTTTTCTGAGCCACGATTCACAGCCAGGTCTGAGGGATGGGGAAACCCACTTCCTTTCCACTACCTGACACCCATAAGTGGCTCAAGCCAATAATATCCAACACATCCCAAGTCGGGGCATGACATCAAGGTGGTCTGTGCACTGACTGCCAGCTGGGTGTCATGACCTGTACATGCGATTGGAGACCACGGGCCACCACCCCAGACCTGACTCTTCCCATAAACCCCAGGACCCAGAAAGCTCACTGTCCTTTTATATGGCCCCTTATTTATCTTCATAGATTTACAAAAGAATCAGGTTTTTACATCTACGTTTACACATTGAAATCAGAGGCACACCGAGATGGCAAGTGGCACAGCCAAGACTGTACACCCAGGTGTGGTGTCTGCTCAACAACACTGTCATTCCAGTGCCCCCCCCACTCCTCCTAAGGGCTCACCGTCCAGGTGAGGTTCCCTGAGCCTCCCCACTCTGCTTACACTCTTCTGCTGTCAGTGGTTCTGCCATACGGTCCCCAGACCAGCAGTATCCATTATCACCAGGGAACCTGTTAGCAAATCTCAGGCTGCACTGAGTAAGAAAACCCCAGGTGGGGCCCAGCAATCTGTGTTTATCAAGCCTCCCTATCCCCTGGCCCCCCAGGGGGATTCCAATGCAACTGAGGTCTGAGAACCCCTGTGCTGTGCCCCATGAAGTGCAAAATCAAGGCCGCCGCGATAACGAGTTCTATGCCTCACATTTCTACCTCATCAGTTAAAAAAAGAAAAGAAAAAACAAGCCAGAAAACTGCTGCTGATCGCTCCTGTTCCCAACCCGCACAGACTCCAGTCTTGCAGCTTCTTCCCTCCGCACCACTGGCCTTACCTCTTCCAATTTAGTCTGCGCGCAGGGAAAAGAGAAGGTTAGGCCCAGGGGCAGTTTCCTGTGCATCAGCCCTTTGGTCTTCATGAAATCTGCCAGGCAGTCAGCTACGTAATCAAACAGCTGCAGAGACGAGAAAGCACGGGCCACTCATGAGCTACATGTCCAGGCCTTCAGACACCCCACCCCAGCCCCGCTTTGTAGAGCCCCTGCCCTGGTACCTCGGAGCCAGGCCCTCGGATAATTTCATTGGGTGTCGGATAGAACTGACTCTCCATCTGGACATTCTGTTTCCCCTCTTCAGAGACTTGCACCTTCAACACTCGAAATTTGGATCCTCCTAGATCCAGGGAAAGAAACTCCCCATTTTCTATTAAAAAACAAACAAAAAAGTTGTTTACTGACGGTATGCTATACAGCAAGCTCTGCGTTAGAAGCTGGACATGCAAGAGATGTCATTAAGTCTCACAACCACCTCAAAAGCTAGTATTATTATCACTTTGTGAGGGGTGTAAATGTCTAATCATTATGCTGTTTTGTACACCTGAAACAGAGAACAATCTGATGGTTGCCAGATGGGAGCGGGTTCGGGGTGAAAAAGGAGAAGGGGATTAAGTATAAATTTCCAGTTATAAAATAAGTCATGGGAATGTAATGCACAGCATAGGGAATATAATCAATAATATCGTAATAGCTACGGATGGTGTCAGATGGGTACTAGACGTATCGTGGTGATCACTTCATAATGTATGTGTCTCATCACTATGTTGTATTCCTGAAACTAATATAATATTGTATGTCAACTACCATTGAAAAATAATTTAAAAAAGAAAAAAAGCCAGGTACCATTATGTGTACTTACTGAGACTCCAGAATGCAGCTGCTGCCATGAGCCCTCCCAGTAAGGGGCAGAGCTGGGGCGTGACCCAAGTCTCTCTGACTCTGCAGCCTGAGCCCTGCCCACGGGGCTATGCTATAGGGAGGAAACGTGTTCCTTTGGAGAAGGCAAATGTAAATTCAAGGCAGGTAGTATTACCCTCCTCGGGAAAAGAGAGCTGGTACTCCAAGCACGGGACTGAGCGGGGAGGTGGGGTGGCAGGGAGGATACTCAATATTTGGGGCCAGAGTCACTCCCAAATGAGAAAATGTAGCACGACCCAGCCCAGTGCAAGACAGATGCTGTTAATAAAAAGGTGGAAGTGATACACATATTGCAGCAAGGCCGCCCACCCTGATAGGTCAACTCAGGCTCCAGACAGAATTCCTGCCCAGGACCCTGCCAGTACCTTCAGCGTCAGTCGTAGATACGGGCTGGGAACTCAGGTGGGCAAACCCTGGAACCAACAAGCGTTTGTATAGAATGTATGGGCCTGAAGAGTGGCTACCCGTACCAGGCACGCTTCATGCTATATGCCCAAGGCGTGTGTGAGGGAAACTCCATGCCCACAAACCTGGGAACCCAAGTGGCCTTGTTTTGTACCATGTGACCCCCAGCTACAGCTGCTTCGTGGCTCTAAGGGGCCCGCTGGCCATTCAGATTCACTCCTTATGAAAAACAACATAGAGGGAAGTTGCTGGTAGGTGGTAAAATCAGAAATGGAAGCGTCTTGCAAGCCGGAGGTCAGCAGGGCAGCCAGGGTAGCCCCACAGATATCGCCGAAACCATGGAGTCACAGTCCCGAGTGGACCATGGTTCCTGCCCTCGGAATCCCACGGGATCAGGTGTGTCTCCTTCCCGGTTGTGTCCTTGTACAGAAACCCCCAACCCCCTTTCTTGACCTGGCTCAACTAGGTTTCTCTGTTCCTGGCAGTCGCAGAGCCACAAGCAGGCGCTCCTGGTGCTCTTCAAACTTGAATGTGCACGTGGACCTCCCAAGAATTTGGTTAACACACAGATTGTGATGTAGCGGAGGTGGTGTTTGCGACTCTGCCTTTCTGAACAAGCTGCCAGGTGCTGCTGGGACGTGGACCTGCTGGTGTAGCAAAGGCTTAGGGTCCTCATTTACGGGCTCAGCCAGCTGGATCTTTTGTTTCTGTGGAAACATCTGGATATTTTGTTTTTGTGGAAACATCTGGAAAGTGAGATACTTATCTCCCTAGGTCAGCCCCAAAGGAGCCATTTATTATTCCAACAGGGAATACAGGGACCTACGTAATCCTGAGCAAATTTTGTTAGCACTCCTCATGTACCAAGCAAGAGATGTTTTCACAGAGGTTACCTTGCTGCATAGGAAGTACCGTAGGGTAGATCACACAGTCCATGTACAAACATTTACTGAGCACGACTCTGTGCCAAGTAATGCGCCAGGTGCTAGGGGTGCAAAGACGAAAGACTTTGGGAGCCCATCAGACGTACAGGCAAGTAAGTCACTTCCATACAGCAGCGAAAGTGCTCTGATCATGGGAAGCACACGGAGCGGGATCTAAATCAGAGCAGGAGCAACAATCCAGAAGGGACGATACAGAGCTGAGAGCTGAATGAGAGAGAATCAGCCAGCTGGGTAGGGGAGGGGAAGGGTGGATGGATCCCAGGGAGAAGAAACTGAGCAAAGGAACCAGCTCACACTGGGGTGGATGGGAGAGGGGGGAACTGTGCTTCTGAGGAAGGAGGGAGGTGTGACAGAAATGAGGCTGGCAGGTAGTCTCAGGGTAAATTAGGAAGGATTTAGAAAGCCGCCCCAGCCCCAAGGAGCTTGGGCTTTATCTGGAAGGTGAGGGGGAGCCACAGAAAGACTTTGAGCTAGGGAGTGCCAAGGTCCAATTGAGATTCTGGGAAAACACTTGTGGCACCCCGCAGGCTAGACCAAAGGGTTTTAATAAAAGAGGAGGCTGCTGTGCCCCCATCCAGACAGGAGGTGTGCACAGACCTGGTATGGTGTCAGCATGCACTCATTTGTTCCTCGGGCCACCAGCACCATTACCACTAAGCAATCACCTTGCTCCACCGGTGACTCAGGGCAGTATTCATGGAAACCATGTGGTATGGTCCCTTCCATGACTCTGCCCCCAGACAAAAGACTCATGGGACCCCAGGGGAGAACCTGCCCGGAAGAGGGCAACAGTGGCAGTGGGACCATTACGGTCTTCACAGAGATTATTATGACCTCCCACCACAGGGATGTAGTTACAGCATGGTGACTGCAGTTAATAACACTGTATCGCATATTTGAAAGTTGCTAAGAGAGTAGATCTTAAGAGTTCTCATCCCAAGAAAAACATTTTGTAACTGTGTCTGGTGACAGATATCAACTAGACATTGTGGTGATCATTTCACAATATATACAAGTATTGAATCACTGTAATGTACACCTGAAACTAATATATGGTATATATCAGTCATTTCTCAATAAAATATAAATTAAAAATAATAACAATTAAAAAGAAGAAAATGACCTCCCAAGAGGGTGAGATTTCCTGGACAACCTGCCCACTGTGGATGCTGCTCCCCTGACTGCCCAGTGGCTCCAGGCTGCCGCGGACGCTGGGGGTTTCCTCCTCCTAAGCCATGGCCAAAGCTTGTGCCTCTGGCCCTTCCCCACCTGCTAGTGCATCGTCTGGCAAAGGCACATACGTTTGAATGTGTAGATCCCCGGAGGTTCAGAATCTCCAGGGGAAGACGCCTAGGAAACCATGTGTTTAGGAATCGTGCCAGGTGAGTCTGATGCTCAGGCAGGTATGGGACCCCTGTGCCTATCAGCCAACTGCCTCGGGGCTCCCCGGGCTCACCCGCAAGGCTCACCCTCCAGGAGGCCTAGGAGGCTGCCTGGAGGAAGAGGCCAAGAAGGGAGGCAGCTGGGGTGCAGCCCACAGAATCAGTCCCCTTCCCAGTCAGTGGACACTTCCTTCGTGATGGTAAAGGAGATGGCACAAATGGTAACAGTTGTAAGGTACTTTGTAAGCACCGTCAGTGGCAGCTCCCCGACTGAAACACTGGGAGGCAATAAGCTCCAATCGTTTACCTCCTCTCAGGTAGGTTCCGGTGGCAGGAGGGGAAACTGCAGAGAGCGGGTGCACTCAGAGGGTTTCTTTGGAAACTGCATACATTTCTGAAATGGAGGCCCTCCAGGATTAAGAGAGTGCTATTTGTTTGGTCTTGTTGGTTAGTAATCATGAAATTACATCACTAGCTAGTTCACAGGAGCTACAGCAGACTTGGGACAACATTTTGTAGATTTTAAAACACTCCTTCCACATGACCTCATCTGATCCTAATGACCCTGCATGTCGGTAGGGCAAACTGGCCACGTCCCTTTACTGATGAGGATAGGGACTCCCCAAGGCCACGTGGCTTCATAGGGACTCTGCCACAGGATCACTGGTAAGATGCATTGTGTGACGAGAGGCTTCGAGGAGACAGGAAGAAAGGAGGTGGCCTAAGGAGGAAGGAATTTCCAAAGCTTTCTGAAGCAGCCTGGGCCAGGAAGGCACATCTGGCCCAGCATCCTCCCAACCATCAAAGGCCACTTCCCCTTGCCTCTGGGGACAACCTCTGCAGGAGGCGCCTGGCACAGGGAGCCAGGAGGACTTCACCCTCCCTCTGTGGCTCCCTCACTGCCCCCACACACCCCAGGACTCTGCTGCTTCCTCCAACTAGCCCTGGATGACCCGTCAAGGACCATAGTCCCCTCAGCACTCTCAGCACAGTGTCAGGAACCAGGAGAGATTTCAAAGCAGGACTATCTGTCTCCAAAGCTTCTGTTCCTCTGGGGTGGTACACTGCCCGCCCTGTATACTCACCCACCAGCAACAGAACAGGTCTCTCTCCTCAGTTCCCAGGGGCCTCTCAAACCGCAGAGCCAAGCTACTTTGACCCAGGCAGTGTCCCAAAGGGACCCGGAATCTGGCTAATCTAATCTAAGGCCCCTGAGGGCTCCCCAAACTTCAGTCCCTCTTCCTTCAAGAGTCCCCAAGCCCTTGCTGGAGCCTGGACAGAACACTGGGACCCTGACCCTGGGGTAACCCCTTGGTCCTCAGTACTTTCATCCGTCCTGGGGATAAGAGGTACACCACGGGGTTCTTACGGGGATTGTGTGGGACAGTGAGTCCCTAGCACCCCTTGACCACAGGAAGCATCTGGTAGATACCAGTTCGTTTCCCTCGTATGGCTTTTCCCAGAGACTGAGAATGGAGGAGTTGGATGAAATCTCATAGATTCCTTCTAGAGTTCTCTAGACTGTGTAAGCAACATAATGGTCCCCCAGAGCTGTCCACATCCCAATCCCCAGGTCTTGTGAATACGTTAGTTCATATAGCAAGAGGGAATGAAGGCTGCGGATGGAATCGAATTTGCTCATCAGTTGACCTTGAGGTTGGGAGATTATCCTGGATTATCTCAGTGGGCCACATTTAAATGTGGAAGATGCAGAAGGGACTGAGTCAGAGAGAGATTCGAAGATGCTACACTGCCGACTTGGGGATGGAAAGGGGCTTGAGAGAGGAATACAGGCCGCCTCTAGAAGCTGGAAAAGGCAAGGAAACAGATTTGCCCCTCAGGTCTCCGGAAGGAACCCAGCCCTGCGCACACCTTGGTTATAGCCCCGTGACACCCACTCCACAGCTATGAGAATAAATTTGTCTTGTTTTAAGTTGCTGTGTGTGTGTGGTAATTTATTACAGCAGCAATAGAAAACTAACATATAGGCCAACTCTGTCATTTTACAGATAGAGAAACTAAAGCTCAACATTTTGCCAAAGGCCACCTAGGAATGGCAGAGCTGGGCCGCCTAGAACCCAGATGTCTTGAATTATCATTTAATATTCTTTCTCTTATATCATGCTGTCTTCCATTACTTACTATTGACAGCCTAGAACCTAGATACCTCGGCATAAAATGCCATTTATTAGCCAGTCAAATACCTCCGGGCCTAGTATGCATCAGGCACCATGCGAGGGGCTCAGAACACGGGGTGGAGAAGCCGCAGCCCCAGCCCTCGTGGAGTACTGGTCCCGCGGGGAGATGGTCACACACAGCAGGGTGATGGGTGCTGCCAAGTACCTGAGCCAGCAAGGGAATGCTTCCCAGATGGGGGCAGTGGTCTGTACACTGAGATCAAAAAGCTCCACTGGCGTTCACCAGGGGAAGGATGCTGGGATGTTCCGACAGGAGAGGGAACAGAATGTGCGGGGCCACGGCAGGCAGAGAATAAGCAAGATAGTTGGAGCTTTGGTTCAAAACTCTTGGTATTGAGTCTGACTGATGCATCAAGAGCTGGAGGCAGGGGAGGGTGTGGAGAAAGGGCTGGAGCGATAAGCCAGGGAACAGGAGCAAACATCAGTTACCTTCAGCTAAGAAGGACCCGGGAGAATCAGGACCCCGGGAAGCCCCCAGCCCCACTCACCTGAGCCGTCTGGAATGGCCCTGACAAAGGTGGGCAGCATCTTCACCGAGGCGGTAGGGTTGGTGTCCTTCCCCAGACCCTTCTGCATTTCAGCCTGGAAACGAGTCATGATGTCCAAAAGGGTCTCATCAGACAGACGCATGTGATACAGGAACCTGTCCACCTGGAACAGACACCGGGGTGACCAGGGTTAGCTGCTGGGGGCACCTGCCCTCCAGCTAAGGCTGTAAATTCCCACTACGTGGGGACAGCTTCGTGACATGGATTCCCAAAGGTTCCTTGCCGGACCCCTTATCAAGCTGGGGACGAGGTGGGGAGTTAGAAGAACAGAATGGAAGGCTGGGGAAGGTGAGAATTTATTCCTCTCAAGTGTAAGCTCTTAGGAAGAACCGATTTCCCCATTTTTATGATGGGTCAATGGAGGGGCAAAAACTAAGAAAGATTTAGGTTTTCTAATGCCCAGTTCAGAGCCCTCACCCTCGACGCACTGCTTCGCTGCTAGGAAAGACTAGCTATTAATGTATCTTGAACCTTGAATTCCTAAACATGGAAGCTCTTTCGTCTAATGATGACAGTATATGTCCAAACATGTTTCCCTTTGTTTACGAGCTGCTAGGGAGCTCAGAGCTAACCCCATTTCCAACTGCAATCTCTAAAATCCAGTCCTTTAAATTTCCATTTTGTTTTTGTCTGAGGCTGCTCTAATTAAGATGAAGTTTAATTTTTTTTTTTTTTTTAAAGATTTTATTGGGGAAGGGGAACAGGACTTTATTGGGGAACAATGGTCAAATTGTTGTCCTTTCAATCTTAGTTGTGGAGGGTTCTGTTCGGCTTCAAGTTGTTGTTCTTTCAGTCTTAGTTGTGGAGGGCGCAGCTCAGCTCCAGGTCCAGTTGCCGTTGCTAGTTGCAGGGGGCGCAGCCCACCATCCCTTGCAGGAGTCGAACCGGCAACCTTGTGGTTGAGAGCCCACGCTCCAACCAACAACTGAGCCATCCGGGAGGCAGCTCAGCTCAAGGTGCCGTGTTCAATCTTAGTTGCAGGGGGCAGAGCCCACCATCCCTTGCGGGACTCGAGGAATTGAACTGGCAACCTTGTGGTTGAGAGCCCACTGGCCCATGTGGGAATCGAACCAGCAGCCTTCGGAGTTAGGAGCACGGAGCTCTAACCGCCTGAGCCACCGGGCCGGCCCCTGAAGTTTAATTTTTAATGCCAGCTCAAATTGCTATTGGAAACCAGTGGATGTCACTCAAGTAACCAGGAAATTGAGGTACAGGACCCCCACGGGAGGTAAGTTATAAAAAGCACTATGACTGTGACCAGCCCACTTGAAGGAGCTACGTCACATCAGGAAAAGCAGAACAGCTTCGTCCCCGCTGCTAATCCTGTGGCGGGGGCAACCTGGATTCCAGGGCTCACTGGGGTGGATTATTGACAAGGGCAGGAGGAGGGCCAGTGGCCTAAGTGCCCTGTATTTGCCACCCGTGCTTTGTATACTGAGGGGCCTCTCTACCCACCCAGGTCACAAGAAGGCGCTATCCTAGCCCGTTCCTGGAGGAATTGCTCTCCCACGCTTTTCCCTAAGGCTAAGAACATACATTACAGACTACAAAGTGCTTTCATGCCTGTCCCCTCATTTAATTACCATGATATCCCCTTGAGGCAGCCAGGTAAGGCCAAAATTCTTGTCCCTGATGGAGAGACGAGCACCCCAAGGCTCAGAGTCATTAAGCAGCATTAGGGGAGCTGCGGGTAAGTGGCAGCCCTGGGACTGCGGGACCTACAAGCCCAACAGACAGACTACACCAAAAGTGCAGGGGCCACACGGCCTTAATCACAGGGCAGGTACCTAGCCGTCAGCTAGACCTAGAGGACGGCAGCCCAGCTCAGTCGGGCCGATACAGAGACCCAAGCCAGTGAAATGGCCATGGTTCCAGGGACTTGGGGGCAAGAGAGAAGCCAGGAAACCATCAGAGAGCCATTAATAAAACAGGACAATTGGGCTGTCAGCACATTTGAGAAGACAGTATGGAACCAGGTCAGGCTTCACTAAGGGCTTCCCGTTCATCCGGCATTTGTTCATGACTAATTGGTTGGCACTGCCGCTCACACGGAGAAAGCTGATGACAGAGATGTGACTCAAGTAATTTGGGCTTGGGAAAGGCGAGATGTACCACACGGGAAGGAAACTTCCTCCTTTATCACCCAAGGCCTCTGAGACAGTGGCCCTGAGCCTATTGCTCATTTCACGCAGCCCCAGAGTATAAAGAACCTCTCTGGTCACCCCCATAGGGTCATCCCGTCTGTGTAAGTAATGGCTTTAAAGTGCTTGGGTCACTTGTGAGCTGCAGTTTAACAGTCATTCAGGACTTTGTGTTACCGCTCCCGTTGCTTCAATAAGTTAAAGTTATGCAAAAAGAAGGTCAATTTAGCAGCAGTTTCTTGTTTGTTCTTTGTATCTTGCAGTTCCTGGAACAGTAGCTAGAAGGGAAGAATGAAACGTATGTGGGGACAAAGGAAGAACGTCGCTGTATTTTCAATGCAAATAGGTGAGCTGGGGCTTGTGTAGCCAGGCATACATGTTGCAAGCCCTGAGGGAGGGGGCTTGAGCTGCAGGAGGCAAGCAAGCCTGCTTCTGGAGTGGCTCCCAAACCATGCATGGCACTGCTGCTGAGCAAAGGAGCCAGCAGGCAGCGTGTTTAACATAGGAAGGGCAGATTGTCAAATGTAAGCTCAGCGTTTACGGAATTATGGGAGGTGGGAGCTGCAAGGGACTCAGAGATCACAGGCCAAAGGTCCCGTTTTATGAATCAAGAGTCATAAAAAGGGTCAACTCTTGGACCCAGTGATTTCACTTCTGGGAGCCTTTAGGAAATAATCCCAAAGGTGAAGGGCATTAAATACATACCAATGTTTAGCAAAGCAATTTTTAACTGTCAAAAAAAAGAAAAGGCATTTTAGAAAGTAGCCGAACGTCCTACAAGAGGGAAAAGTTAAATTATGGCATATCCAAATTGATTACTAGGAAGATATTCACATAATTGTAAAGAAATGGAGAAATGTACATAGGTGGTTACAATATAACGATAAGTGAAGGACACAAGTTCAGAATTGTATACACTATATAAATATAAATGTAAAAACACACACTGAAAAACGGGAGCGGTGGGATTAAAGGTAACATTTCCACTTTTCGTAATGTTGACTTACTAGACTGTAAAAAGGACACTTTGAAAACCTAACCGGTCCTTCTCTTACGAGTAAACAATCTATAGGTCAGTGGCCAGGCCCACCCCAATGCTATGAATAGGTCAAATAATATCAATGTATTAAATCGGAAGAGAAGCTGTCAGAGTAGTTTCTCTCTTCTCTCTCTCTCTCTCTCTTTCTTTTCTTTGTTTTATTCTGTATTGTTTTTATTTTAATGTTGTTATAGAAAGATTTTAAAAAATCATCCCAGGGTCTGATAGCAATCCTAGCAGTCAGGTAAGCTCAGGATCTTGATAAGTGTAGAGACCGGAAACACAGGCACTAAGAAGGGGACCGGATGCCTGACACCAGAGGGAGAAGGAGCCTGTGCCTTTTGACCAGGTGTGTTTTCACCACTTGGAGAAGTGAATGAGCCAGTGTTCTCTGAACCTGTGACTCATCCCAGCAACCCATAAACCAGCCTCCCGTGCTACCCCAGACACCTGCTGTGTCACTTCCTTAAGGTGGCTACAAAGTCTTCCTGACCAGCCCTACTCAGCTCCCTCTCACAGGCTTTCTTGCTCATCATAGGGAGAGGGTAGGTCAACCCTAGGCCTTGACACAGGCTGACCCTCCACCCAGAAGAATCTGGAACAGATCAGTGGAAGTGGCATTTTCAGTCACAGAGGCCTCCTGAGACTGCACCTGGGCTGGTGGATAAACACATCCACCTGATTCTAGGGTGTAACAAAAATTAACCACCACAAAGAGGCCCAAGGAACGGAATCTAATTTGCAGAACCTCAGGTGTCAAGTTTCCAAAGACCCCCCCTTTGGGGGTTGGAGAGATACCTCGCAGGTTGCATCTTTACCAAGCAAGTAATAACAGAAAGTGAATTCTTAAGCAGTGCTGTAGAGCATGTTTCCACCTCCTTAAGAAGCCAGTAAAGGGCTCTGGGAATCTAATCAACAAATGTAAATACAGGTTACATCTGATTGATTTATATTTTAAGATTTGCTATAACCTCTAACCCTACTCTCTGATGAACAGGATTTAGTGGGAGTTTATCCCACCGAGCATGAGGGCTGCAAGGGACCATCTCCTTTTCTCTCAGTTTGAAACACCAGGAAGCATCATGGCACAATGGAAAGAATGCAGGAGGAGGAGTCGGTGACTTTGGTTTAATCTCCCCAGCGCCACTTTAAACATCTGGGTTACCTTGGCTAAGTCCCGCTGCGGGGAGGACTTCCATTAACCGTATATTGAGAGACACTCTGGGGAGCTGGTATGGCTGGAGTGGCAGGCTGGGTTTCTTCCAAGCTGCCAGGAGGAAATGCTGATGGCCCCCAGTTGAGCCTCAGCAAATTTTAACCAGCCCACCTTGGAAAGAATTTTGTCGGTGAGTTTCTTGGGCAAAGTGGCAAAATAATGCACACCATGACTAGCATACCCTTGGCCAACAGCACACGCCAATCATAAGTATTTCGATTACTGTACATAAAAACTCACCTCCCTCTTGGTGCTACATGTATATTCTTTCAAGCACATGAAAAATCACAGGAATTACTTTAAAAGATCTCAAAATTTCTTTTATAATGATTCTCCTCTCTTCTGTAGCCTTCTCCCCAAACATGCCTTACATCAAATAATACAAATGGCTTCTAAAGGCTTTCTCCTCCTCCCCTTGCCACCCGGGGATCTGCCAGGAAGTTCCGAGTGAAATTCAAGGCTCAGGACAATATGCAATGCCCAGCCTGGGGAGACTTACTTCCTCTTCCCCTTCTGTGAGTTTTGTTTCACTGGTCCTATGCTCCCTCTGTGTTTTTAAATAAGCTCTCTTAAATCCTTGCGATGAACGCAAGGTATCAGGTCTGTGAGTGAAGAGTGAAGCCCGCATTTCTCAGCTTTGGGAGCCCTTACCTTCTTGATCTGATCCTCCTTCATCTTGGTGAAGTAAAACGCCATCAAGTGTACCGCAAACATTTTCCCCAAGTTTGGTTTGTCCTGAGATGGGCCAAGATTTCAGAGCAGTCTCCGGAGTACTGCCCACTTCCAGTTCAGGCTGGAGGCCTGTGGGGAACTAGGTGCTACAGATTAAATACTTCCAGGCTGCTCAGTGCAATGATTAAACTTCGCCCCCTCTCTCTGGTCCCTCCCTCCTGCACACTTGATTGTCTAGTAGGAGGCTCAGGATGGTAGCTGAGAGTTGGTGGAGGGGAGGCAGGGGATGGGTTGTGCTTGACTCTGAAACTCCAGTGATACAAAATCTTGTTGCTAAGCAACACTCTCAAGCCAGGGCTCCACCAAGCCCACTCAGCCGAGGAAAATCTTCTGAGAAGTTGGGTGTTAAACAATACCAACTTTCAACCAGCTGAGCTGCTTTGCAAATGTCTAGGCTTTTCTCTTTAGCCCTTTTCTCCTCAACCCAGCAGTATAACTCCATGACTCCCTGCTCCTCTGTAGCACTGTTTTAATTAAGACTAAACATTGCCCTGGTCGGGGAGATTTCAAGAATGCTGGGACAAATGGCTCTGTTTGTGACAGATTAGATCTCTTAGTTAACAGTCCATGGTAATGGAAAATAATCGATTAAGGTTTATCTATTCACAATGTTAAACCAGAAAACCTTGATTTCACAGGTAGTGATCCAGAAAAATATAGGCAAGAGAAAGACTGAACTGAAATCAGCAGGACTCATTGGGAAGGAAGCTGCTGCTGGAGAGAAAAATTGGAAGTTACAGGTAGGAAATGCCTCATGCTGCGAAGGTGTTTGGTTTACTCACTTGATTATCTCCCTCATCACATGTGATATGAGAAGAACCCAGAAAGGGGCCAATGTGTGGGTACAATAGACCTTGCATTCTTTCCACAGTCATTGGTCAGCTAACAAAATCAGTAACAATAACAATGGTGTTAACAACAGCAGCTAACACGGATGGAGCACTTACTATTCCCATTTTTTAGATGAGAAAACTGAGGTCCAGAAAGGTTAAGTGACTTATTCGAAATCACAACGCTTGTAAATGGTACAGTGAGAACTCAAATCCAGGAGTTCAATTCCAGGGTCCAGCTCTTAACTAATACGTAATATTGCCTCTATTCTTTCTCCTTGCAGTAAATACTCAATTGATAACTGTTAGTAGCAGCAGCATTCTGCTGAGTTATTATCAAGAATTCCAACTACTCGGAAAACTATGTACAGTTTAAGGAATTCTTGGCCATAACTTCCCAAATACTAATGAAATGCTTCCTAAAATGTTAATGAAGGATAGCTGGGCACCCCAATGTTTCTCGCTCCTATAACTTACCTCCTCTTCAATAGGAGGGAAAAAAACATGTTTTCCTGCCAGCTTAGCAGCCTCAGCTTTGTTTCCTTTCCTGCCGCACGATCTCATTAATCAAAACAATTACCAAACAATTGCTTGGTGAGAGAACCTTTAACAATGGTCTCCCCAAAAGACTGATTCTCCAATCAGTGCTCTTTTTATCCCATGGTCATGTGGTTCAGCCACCGGAAGTCTAGTTTAAGCCTACGCTTGATCAAAATTACTCCAGGTACTTTTACAGATTGATATCTGAGAAATAAAAATCAGATACTGTCTCCCAGAATGACAAACCCAATCCTTTTCAGTCTGTTTACCCCTCAGACTATGAACTCTCTTTTAGCTCCTTTACTTTGTCTATTAGACAAGCAAACAAAAGTTAACCTTCGGTTGTTGGAACTATTCAGTTCCCCAAAGCATGTGGAACTGCTGGTTTTCTGAAACAATCGTGCTATGCTTGAGTCTGCACAGGCTGAGGAAAACATCCTGGGGCTGGTTGCCCGCCCACAGATGATAATAGTACTTGTCTTAATTCCTCCATTTAAAAAGTAACCTCTGTGGTGCAGTTCGGCTCCAACTGTCATTGATTTCTTCAACATAGGGATGAGGTTACAATGGCCAGTGGACAAAAGGACACAAAGCCATAACCAAAGGTCTCTGTAATCTCATGGTTGCTTGTATGTGCCAGCTAGGCGGCATTTGGAATTTTAATCAGGCAAATGACACTCCGCAACTTTCATCAGTTACATCATTCCATTTTTTTCCAAGCAGATCAGCATTTTCGACTGGACAAATAATTCTCCAGGTAGCCCACCAAAAGAGCGGTTTATCCGCAAAAAGAAAAAGAAACAAAGCCACCGAGGAGTATGCGAACACACTTCTGGGCCGAGCTCCAACGCGCCACATGTGTGCAAAAAAGGCCCGATTCCAAGATGGCTTCTCTATTTATTAGTGTCCCTCCCGCTGGAAGTTACCACAAAGTTTAACAGGAAGTCAGGACTAGAGTTAACAAGGCAGGGGGGGAACCCAGCTCCACCCATAGTCCTCCCAGCTCTATGGTTAATTATCTTAGGATGCCAGTTCACTTTTATCAGTATCTACATTACAGGTGTGAGCCTACTAAACCAGGACGCTTAATGATTATGAAGATCATATGCGTTTGGAGCAGCTCAGTCCCCTCACTTTATTGAATATAGACAAAAATAACTCAATTATTTTATCATTCCTCATCTGACTAGTCTAACCCTTGGAATTTTTACCCTTATCAAAGCTCTATGTAAGTATTCAAGGATATCTTAGTGTAAGTATTATAAGCACTTGGATTTTCCTTAAGAATAGCCATTTGAGAGTTGGCACTGCCAAGGGACATTTTAGTTAACGTGTAGTACCCATCTGGCCCAAATCTTCCATGTAAGATAGGAAATGCTCTCACCTCTATACACGTTTCCATAGAGCGCACCATTTAAAGGAAGTATCTGCTTTCCTTTAATACTGAGCACGGTAATACTGACTAGATAAGAGGACTAGAAGTCCAATAGAATTTACCGATTTATTTAGTAAACACTTGTATAGTGTTTACTAGGGGATTTACAATATGAATTCCCACAGCAACTATCACTCTCTCCACTTTACAAATGGAGAAACTGAGGCACAGAGCGAAACTGGTACATGGTGGAATAGATATTTAAATGTGGGTAGTGTAGCTGCAGAGCCCACGCTTAATCACTGTGTGGCTCTCACGAACCTAGAAGCATGTTTCCCCATGAAGGGGAAACATGGGACCGAAGCTGGGACAACCCGCCCAAAGCTGGCAGCAGAGGGGCAAGTGCACAGGCCCTGGGTTCCCACTCTGCCCTCACTAAAGAAGGCCCCAAGTTCATATCTGTAAAGGGTTTGTAGCTACCTCAGTAATCATTATGAGAATGAAAGTAAATGAGCTCACATAAGAGAAGGCATGTGGCCCACAGTGGGCAAGCTAAAAGTATCCCTTTAATCTAAGCCTTCACCTGGTTAGGGACCCTTTCTTAAAACTGCTATTTCATCTCATCCTATTAGGATAAGAAAACGCATGCAGCCCTTTCAGTATATTCAGTAAAACGTAACCATAAACCATTAGAAGGTACCAGTTCCATTTACTGGAATGATAGGAAGAGTTGGGAATTTTATAAAGATTCTATTCCTGTTACTAAAAAAAAAAAAAATAGACTTCAATTCTGTCCCATGTTCTTTTTAATGGTAAGTCCAAAGTTAAGTTGTCCATAATATAAACCAGTCCGACCTGCTGGTATTCCACTTGCTGCAAAAGAAGACAGTGTTAGAGAGCAAACTTCCATTAAAAGAGTCAATGTAGAAACTTCCAAACCCAGCCTGTAGTTACAGTTACTATGGTGTCTCCATGGGAACAACCACAAATGAAGCAGAAATGTTAACCTCCGCTAATTTCAAAAGAAAGCTACTGATAATCTCTTATAGGTTTATTCCTGACCCAAGAGAAGACAGGGAATGCTCATGAGGAAATCAATTATACACAATTATTTTTTATCCCAACTATACATCAAGAGCTGTGTTTGCAAAATACATATCAAGGAAAGACAAATCATACAAGGAAATGTGGCTTTTAACATTTTTCGGAGTAATTACAATCACAATTGCACAAAATAGAAAACTTCTAAAAGCAAATGAGACTTCTGGTTAAATGTAGCATAAACACACGAGGACAAAGAGAAATGAAATAGTGATTGATCAGGAATTTTAACATAATTTTGGAAGACAGAAAGCTAACAGAAAAGTAATGGCTTAGCAGGGGAAACATTGAAACCTAACAGCTTGCAATGATTCTGTTGAGAATGAGTGATGATATTTGTAACTCTAGAATTCTAATGTTCAGGAATTGGAGGCTCAGATACCTCTGCAAAGCAGTAGGAAACACCCGAAAACAGGAGATTGGCTAAAAGTCTATATAAAAAGGCAGTTAGGGGCGGACAGGTGGCTCAGTTGATTAGAACGCAAGCTCTGGGCAACAGGGGTGCTGGTTCGATTCCCACATGGGCCAGAGTGTTGCACCCTCCTCAACGAGAATGAAGTGAATGAGCTGCCACTGAGCTCCCGGGTGGCCAGATGGCTCAGTTGGTTGGAGCACATGCTCTCAACCACAAGGTTGCCAGTTTGACTCCCGCAAGGTATGGTGGGCTGCGCCCCCTGCAACTAACAACGGAGACTGGACCTGGAGCTGAGCTGCGCCCTCCACAACGAAGACTGAAATGATAACTTGACTTGGATGGAGCTGATGAGTCCTGGGAAAAACACATTACTGTTCCCCAATGAAAAGTCCTGGAAATACACACTATCCCCCAATAAAGTCCTGTTCCCCTTCCCCAATAAAATCTTAAAAAAAAAAAAAAAAACAAAGCTAGTTAGGCTGCAGTTAGGCCACAGGTGTGTCCCTCCACCTAGAGCAATGAGTGACCACCAACCCCTGCCCCTATAGGAGACTGGGCATTTATTCTCTGGCGAGATTGAACCCAAAAGTCTCTGGACTTGGGACCATCAGGCACCATGTAAAGTGAGACTGAGAGACACAAGACTGAAAATAGGGCCAAAGTGAAAACTTCAAGCTGAACAACGAGACCCCAAACTACTTTTTTCTGTCTGGTTTCCACCAGCAGACATCTAGCTGTATACAACCTTTCCTCCCTCACTGGGAGGAGTTGGGGGACCCGTTTTTTTCTCTGGTAAAACTAAATGGCCTCAGAGAAAAATTTAAAAACCTATGGATATGGAAAAGGCAAAATAATATAGTAAGCATATCGGTGTTACCAGATGTTTGGAGAGGGGGAGGGTTGAATAAGCGAAGCACAGGGGAGTTTTTAGGGAAGTGAAACTATTCTGTACGATGCTCTATCAGTGAATATATGACACAATACATTTGTCAAAACCCACAGAACTTTACAGCACAAAGAATGAACTTTAATGTATGTGAATTAAAAAAAAATATTTAGGAGACCAGGGATGTAATACAGACTGACAAAAGAACCTAACTGTATTATAAATGTATGAAATAGCCTCTCTGAAGAGGATGGGAAGATGCTGACCTAATAATCTTGGAAATGAGTGGAGTCAGCAAGACTAAAGGTAAACGAAACTGTATGTAGCACTGTGGCCTGGTTAATAAAGCTGTTTCCCCCAGGAGCATGGCTGAACAAATCTGCAACCACTATACATGTACACTGGAACTGAACAATTAAGTGAGTGAAGGGTGGGTAGTGGGAGGTAGGTTTCTCACTGTTGGAGTGGAGGGTGACACAAAAGCAAGGGGAGGCTAGGATGATTTGTGTCACTGGATTAGAGTCGAGAACATCACTATAAACTCATGTTTAGCTTAATATAGAGATGAACACATAAATATTTGTAAATATTTGTAGATATGTGCATACGAGGTCGGACAAATAAGTTTGCAAACTCATCCTAGAAAAAGTGCTACATACTTCATTGCTAAATATCACTACAGTCACCTTTGAAGTGCTCCCCTTGGGAAGCTATGCACCGACGCCAGCACCTAGTCCATCCTTCAAGGCACTTTTGGAACTCTTTTTCTGAAATGGCCATTAGAGCTGTCGTCGTATTACCCTTGATGTCCTAAATGTCATCAAAATGTCTTCCTTTCAATATTTCCTTTATCTTCAAGTAAAAACAGAAGTCATTGGGGGCCAGATCAGGCGAGTAGGGAGGGTGTTCCAATACAGTTATTTGTTTACTGGCTAAAAACTCCCCACAGACAGTGCCCTGTGAGCTGGTGCATTGTTGTGATGCAAGAGCCATGAATTGTTGGCAAAAAGTTCAGGTCGTCTAACTTTTTCATGCAGCCTTTTCAGCACTTCCAAATAGTCAACTTGGTTAACTGTTTGTCCACCTGGTACAAATTCTTAATGAATAATCCCTCTGATACCAAAAAAGGTTAGCAACATCGTTGCAACAAGTTTGCAAACTTAATTGTCAGACTTTGTATACATAGGTTAATATACTCACATGTGTTTCCTTGCTCTGCCAGCTGAGAAACCCTAGAGGCAATGACACCCAGTAGAAATAAGCACACATAGTGCCCAGATTTCAGTTTCTAATATCACTCTGAAAATAAGAGAGAGAGAGAGAGAGAGAGAAACCAGGGCACCTTGGAAAAATGGCTATTCTAGACTAGGGCAGGATATATATCCAAGATGGACTTGAAGAAACTTGTAGTAGCAGAACGTAAGGAAATACTAAAACAAACAAACAAAAAAACAACCCCAAACAAACTCATTTTAGAGTTCTTAATTAGTTTTGAGCATTTTAAATTCAGCTAATAAGATGACAGCCTCTAAGAAATACTATACTAGGGTTGTCTGTCATTGAAATAAGGTAATACATATACAAATACATTATTAACTTTGCTATAACAATACATGATGTATTTCGTTGGTAAGGGAAAAAGAGTAGTAGCCTAGGAAAACACAGAAGATAAACTCAAAAGTTTTAAGATCTAGGCAAGATTTAGAGTTAAAAGAATATGTGAAAATGCATGAGCTCTAATATTATTAAAAATTAACAGGAGGCAAGAATTGATAATTCAGCTGAAAATCATTTATATGAATTTGTACTGTAAGTAAAAAGTCATGGAATATGAACCAGGTAGTAATGAAATTGAAATTAAATTACTGTGCAGAATTTCGGAGACTAAGTCATAGGAGGGTTTTTTTTCAATTGCGGCTTAAAAGGTTAAAAATAGTTGCAAAAACCGCAATTACTTTTGCACCAACCTAATATTATGCATTCCTTTAAATACTTACACGTACAGGGAATTTTATGGATAGAATGTGATTAATATCCATTCATTTATCAATTTTAAAAGGATCACAATGAGTGATAAACATATTAAGAAAATGAAAATGTAGCTGTTAAAAGAATAAGGCAATTTTTGAACACTACAAATTACTGAAGGAATTTTTTAAAAAAATGATCTTGAGGGGTGGGCCCGGTGGCTCAGGCAGTTAGAGCTCCATGCTCCTAACTCCAAAGGCTGCCGGTTCGATTCCCACACGGGCCAGTGGGCTCTCAACCACAAGGTTGCCGGTTCAACTCCTCGAGTCCCGCAAGGGATGGTGGGCTGCGCCCCCTGCAACTAGCAACGGCAACTGGACCTGGAGCTGAGCTGTGCCCTCCACAACTAGGACTGAAAGGACAACAACTTGAAGCTGAATGGCACCCTCCACAACGAAGATTGAAATGACAACAACTTGACTTGGAAAAAAGGCCTGGAAGTACACACTGTTCCCTAATAAAGTCTAAAAAAAAAAAATGATCTTGAGCTGATTACAAGCCCTTGAGAAAAACCATTTTCCAGCAGGGGGTTATCAATTTCACCGCAATTTACCGGTGTGTGCAATGGCGATTCACAGTCACCGGGTTACAGGACTTTGCCAAGGCTCTGTGAGCATCAGGAGCATGTCAAGGGCAAGGAGTGGATAGGGAGCACGTGATAGACTCTTTGAGTAGATTCCAAGAGTGTAGCCTTAAAGAAATTCAAAATTCCTGCCTCTACCAAAATTTGCCCAAAATAGCTTTTGTAATTCAGCCCTCAAAAGGCTGATCCTACCTACTTCACGGACTTTTTTTTTCTTCTCTGGCATCTTTTTGCCCATAGAGACAACTACTGTTTATCAGTCCTGTGTGGAAATGTCTATATTCAGTGACAGGTTTTTAGGTAACAACTCAGAAACATGTTTATAAACACTGCTCTGTTCCAGTTTATGTATTTTATAGCTGCAAAACAGAGGGAAATAACTAGACTCATTTATTCATTTGCTTGTCTTTTTAGCAAACCACAACTTTTCATTATGTCCTAATGGGTTTGCTTTGAGGTGGACACACATAGAATGACTGCACCATAAATAGACTCCCAGTTCTGCGCTGTAAGACTTCACTGATTTGTCGTAGTTTTGTATGCTTGTGAGTCATAGTAAGTCATTTTTCAAAAGACCCCATTTCATTTTGTAGATTTACTCTCGGCCACAAATATAATGTACAAAGCATTACAAATCATTGGTTATTATTCCTAACCAGTTATTGTACTAACCACATTTTACTGAATTACCCAGCTCTGTACTGACGGGAACTGAGGTCAACATCTAAGCCTCCGTTGACGCTCCATGTTGATGTTCAGCTGAATCCACAATAATCCAAACAGGATTATTTCAGGCAAGTACTTCAAAACCTGTTAGAAAACTGCAAGAAAAAAAAAGTTGTATTTTGGAAGGGTTGAGGACATGACTTTAGTGAAATATACGCCTGGGACTTAGCTGGCCCAGAAGCCCGCAATGAAAGATAAATGACATGTCCAGCTTGTCGTAGAGAAGGAAAATCAGGTTGTTTTCATAGTGACAGTTTTAAGCACTTTGCAGAGAATTATTCTGGGTCACTCCAATTGTTTCCCCTTTTAGTTTCACTTGATTGCATTTCTTTAGTCTCTTCTTGCGTCTAACCACAGAGCTTTCCGTCCACCCCCAAAGGTGAAAACTATCACTATTTATAAACACCCTAGCTCAGTGCTCAAGCAGCCCTTTCCTTACAGCATTCCCCACCCCCACTCTTATCTGAGGCTTTACTAACATTTAACTTGCCGAAGTTTGCAAGTGTCTTGTCTGTCTGCTCTGAATTACCAGCTTTGGCCCCCAAAACGGAAAAAGTGGGAGAATTAACCCTCTATGTGATATACCTCACTTAAATACAATGAGACCAAATCCATTATCTAGTTCAGTTCATGGGTATTTCTTGAGACCATCTGGGCAAGAATGGACTATGCCTGCTATGACGTAAGTCACAGGGGAAGACAAACTCTATGAACTGTTGTCCAATGAAGAATATCTAAAGAAATATGCCCTTCCAGGCATTTCACTACTGTTTACCCACAAGCAAGGGAGAAATATAGTCAGTGCCACCTATTCAGCCTTTATTTCCACAGAGGCAAAGGTTACAAGAATAAAGCTTGACATCTCAATTAAATGAAAAATCATATGAACTCAGAACTAAAGAAAAAGGTAGAGAGATGACTAGCTTGGCAAACTTGGCTGTCCCTTGACTCAATTTCCCAAACCAATTTAATCCCTAGTCTGAAGTCAGACTGGTTAGCAGTTGCTCAAGAAATTAGTTCAGTTCTTGAAATCAGCTAAGAGCCCAATTCACAGCCCAGAACAAACCCCAACTTTCAGGTTCACCGATAAAACACTTCCTTATACGCCAGGTACAGTGCCAAATGCCACCTCATGACATTTAACCTCCCAAATAACTGTAGGCGTTATTGTCCATCGTCTTCAGATAGAGACCAAGCCCCAGAGAGGGCAAGGTCACTGAGCTAGTAGTGATGAGACACTGAACCCAGGCCTGTCCAACTCCAAAGCCTGTGTCTTTATGCTCCTTTCAGCTGTCTCTAACGTGTGCCGAAAACTTTGTTGGACAAGTAGAGGCCACTGTGCATCAGACTGGCCTTTGGACATGGAAAGACCTCTGTATCTAAAACAGCCCACTGCTACCACTTGTCACTCTTTTCCCTTATTCTTCTTTATCCTAGCAGTTATCTCTGAAATTACATCCATTCATTTAACAAAGGCTGATTGTGCTTCTCCTATAGTCTAGGCACTGAAGAGATTGCAGTCAACTAGACAGACAATCTCAGCCCTCACAGAACTGACAATATTGAACTTATTTCTGTCTCCCGTATCAAAATCTCCCTATGTCTTCCTTACTGCATATTTCCAGCACCTAGAAGAGCCTCTGGTACATGCACTATTTGTCAAAGAATTCCATCCATGATATCCTCAGCAGTGGTGTTGGAAACTGGTCACACAATTCACCAAACTGATTTTATTCCCATGCAGAATTCCTTATAGTGCATTGTCTTAGTTCTATACTACAAATGGCCATTATATAAAGCTTTAAATAAAATCTCTATGACATTCTGTATATTTAAAGTGTAGAAACAAACAGCAGTTTACTCATCTTTAAAAGTTTTTTTTTCTGGGCAAAACAAAAACAAACAGTATGAGATAGCCACAATACTACAGTACACAGTAAATGCAGATGAGGGGAAAAAAGGATTTTAAAACAGATTTTATTTGCAAAAATAAAAATAAAACTAGTCCGAATCAGGTTCCTTCTTCTTTCTTCTTGTCCCTTTTGAGTAAGTCTCAGATTCTGTTCTTTCTTTGCCATGCTCAGTTCGTCGTGTCAACCACTCTTTTTCTAGCTGTTTCAGCATGTCTGCAGTAAGGAGTCCTTGCTGCACCAATCTGGAAGCAAGGGATTTCTCTGCTGCACTGGAGTTGGGTGGTACCGCAACTTTACTCTCTAAAGTTTTGGTAAGACGCATCCTTCTAGCGTGGCTCTTTAAGGTTCCCGACAAACGAGACTGGCTCTCTGCTGACAAGCTCTCCAAATTCAACAGCTTATGTGTCTCTGAAATTTTAATCAGTTTGGTGATGTTGTGTACACCATCTTGGATAATACCATCTAGTTCTTTCTGGAGGTCTCGGACAAGGCTGGCATCTGGAAACATATCTATAAACCGATAGCTGGGAAAAAGACATTGTGTTATATAGCAACAGTTCTTTTTGTATAGTCGCTAAATTAATCTCAATGACAGAAGCATATCATGACACTGATTAATTCCAAAATGTTAAGTTTTTGCAAAACCTGTCCAGTGCCTTTGCTCAACCTTTATTTCTGCCCCAATACACCTGAGGAATATGTCACTATGAAGATAGGGCATCACTCCTATCTTAAGTGGTTACAATATGCTCCCCTAGTGGGACGCGCCCCTCTTTTGAGAACCTCTAATCTAGAGCAGTACAGCAGGTCCTCAAATAACATCATTTCATTATAACATGATGCAAAACTAGAGGAGCTTAAGTCTTATTTGCAACAATCAGCCCACAGTAAAACTGGTTTTGTTATATACCTTTTTGCTTAAAGTCTCAGAATCTATCGCAACGTTAATTGAGGACTTACTGTACCTCTCAAATGTTAGTGTGCAAATCAATCACCTGGGGATCCTGTTAAAATGCAGAATTTGATTAAGACTGGGGTGGGCCTGATATTCTCTATTTCTTACAAGCTCCCAGGTGACACCAATGCTTTTGGTTCAGGAACCGCCCTTTCAGTAGCAAGAACCTAGTGGACCTTCCCATCTACCTATCTTAACTAGAATCGTAAGAGGAATTTCTTAAGTCATTTTGGAAAGGGAATAAACCAGGATCAACTGCATTATTGACAATAAACATAGAGTACCCTGCAAATATGCGCCTCATTTGAAAGAGCAAAAGACCATCTATAAAACCTTTAACTTGCCCTATTACTTATAAAACTGACAGCACAGAAAAAGGAAAAATTTGATACCTTAGCCACAGGTAAAGATCCAAGACATCATGGACAGCTTCAAGATCCATGAGGTCTTTAATATTCTTAGGTGGAAGTAATGGCCATTTCATATACCGGCGTAACCATGTGAAGGTCAGGGGCTCGTTCCTGCTATACTGCCTGGCAAACTAAGAGAAACAGCAGAAAGAGTTTGGTATGAGAATCAGAATTCACTTAAGTCTGTGATTAGAAAACAAACAAAAAGAAAGAATAAAATGTTAACTGTGACTGTGTTTCAATGGACAGGCTGGTTTCTTTCCTTCTTTATACTTTTTTTTTTTTTTTTTTTATTGGGGAAGGGGAACACAGGACTTTATTGGGGAACAGTGTGTACTTCCAGGACTTTTTTTCCAAGTCAAGTTGTTGTCCTTTCAGTCTTAGTTGTGGAGGGCGCAGCTCAGCTCCAGGTTCAGTTGCCATTTCTAGTTGCAGGGGGCACAGCCCACCATCCCTTGCGGGAGTTGAACCAGCAACCTTGTGGTTGAAAGGACACGGTCCAACCAACTGAGCCATCAGGGAGCTCAGCGGCAGCTCAGCTCAAGGTGCCGTGTTCAATTTTAGTTGCAGAGGGCGCTGTCCACCATCCTTTGCAGGACTCGAGGAGTTGAACTGGCAACCTTGTGGTTGAGAGCCCACTGGCCCATGTGGGAATCGAACCGGCAGCCTTCAGAGTTAGGAGCACGGAGCTCTAACCGCCTGAGCCACCGGGCCGGCCCTACTTTTCTATTATTTTTAAGAACATTTAATGTTTTATAAACCTACTTTTTAAGAAAGGTGGGGAGATAATTTCCTTTTTTACAAAACCAGGACAATACTAAGTGCATCAGCACTTGTATAAGAACTAACTTTCCAGGGCCTAAATAAAGTCTGTTAACTTTTATGATTTGATGTTCTAAGTTCTGGGCAGAAAGTACCTAAGACTCTCATTTCTTAGTAATGGTCCTATAACCTCTAATATGAGCTTCATTTTCTCTATCTTATTAATGTCTTCCCTTATTATAAAGAAACTCTTTGAGGTGGCTTGGTGCAAGGCTGGTCATGAGTCTATCAAACCAATAAAAAGACTCTGCCTCTTTCCCAGCTGTGTGATTCCGGCTAAGCCACCACTGTGTGCTTCAGCTACTCTGTCAGTACCGTATGACCACCATCCCACCTGCCTGAGCCGCAACACACACTGCTGGAGAACGTGCTCTGAAAACCATGCTGCCCCCCAAGACAACATCAGGCATATTACACATCACAACATACTACGAGACAGGAATACATCCATGTAAGACCTTCTAAGCAAGAGGTTAAAATCATTAGCATCAAGAATAAGCTGATTTCAAAGGGTTCATTTCCTAATTAAGGATAATTATCTCTAAATGTTTAACCTAAGCAAGGTCAATACTTCAGAGAGGCAGAGCAGTTTTAGACAAATTGTGGTAAAACATAGTAATCCTCCCTTATCCTTGGGGGATATGTTCCAACATCCCCAGTGGATGCCTGAAACTACAGCTAGTACTGAACCCTACATATTCTGTTTTTTCCTATACATACATTCCTACGACAATGTTTAATACATAAATGAGGGACAATAAGAGATTAACAACAATAACTAGTAATAAAACAATTATAACAATATACTATAATAAAAGTTACATGAATGTGGTCTTTTTCTCCCATCAAAATAGCACACATTTTTTTCCTTCCTCACAATTTCACGGGTAAAAGATTTCGTTATTACTATAGATCTTAGCAACCTCAGCATATGGGTTTAGTGGGGTGGGGAGGGCACCCCAACAGGGTGAGTAAGGGCCCAGGAGGAGAAAGAACACGGTGGGGCGCTAGAAGCTCAGGTTCTACTGTCCTTCCCTGGCCCCCTTGTTTGGGTGAACCCTATGCTTCTCAGAGGTCAGAGATTTATACACCCTTTTAAGTTAAAAGAAAAGAGACTGAACCCTTGACACCAAACTCATGCAAGATAGCAATCCTTGGCTCAGTACCTTATAGTTTTAAAAAAACTGAATAGTATTGCCACTACTAAGCCCCCAATCCCTGCTCCCTTCCAAAAACTATTACCCAATACCAATAAGGAAATAGTGTATCATCATGCAAAGAGGTCCCCATCCCTTGAAAATAATTGTATTTAATTTTTGTTTTAGCTCCTTCACAAAAGCTACCATATAAGCCCAAATACAAATTAAGGTTTCTCCTTTCCCAAAAAAATTATAAGAAGAAGAATCATTTACATTTAAGTTCTTTCTTACATAGTTATCTCATATTAAAAGGTATTCTACAAGTGTTTTGAGTAACAAAGTATTGTTTTGGGGAAATACATTAACCTGGAACAACTCAAACTACCATAAAAATATAGGCTTACCTGTAACAATGAAGAACAGACAAAAGGCTGCTTCTTGTTGATCGGGGCTGTGCAGAAAACATACCTCACCCGTAGACTTAATGGAATATGCTGGATCAACTCTGCAGAAAATTTAAAATCATCCAAATTGCAGACAAAATATTGGCCATCAACTTGTGAAAAGTCTACAAAAATATCCTAGAGGGAGGGGGAAAGATATATTAAATTACTGGACTGCCTAATTGGGCATGAATAAAGTACTCAAGTCTACAAAAGACAATCTCGTTAATCCGTATCAGACCAGGAGATTTTGAGAGGAAAGTTTTCGCTTTCAAGATGAATTTCATAAATATTAATAGCAAATTCACAAAAACAGACTATCCATTCACACCCATAAGGTTAACCAGTAATTGTCTGACATATCAACATTCTTTTTAAAAAAGATTTAAAAGTGAATTTCTACTTACAATGAGATTAGAAAGCGTTGTGTCAGGGAGATGGTAGGCAAACATTTCAATCTGTTCAGCAGTTGGATGAAGACCAGCTGCCTTTAGTAAAAGGAAAAAACAACCATAAGTTCATTTTTTTAAAAGGGTAAGTTTTCCTAAGTTATTTCAAGATAAAGTCCTATATAAGAATTTGAGTAAAAGGGAGAAGTGCATCATCATTTTCCTATAACCAATTAGGAAAGCTAATGAGATGATTCAGTAAAAGTAACCAATTATACCTACTGAGTAATCAATCTTTCACCTCCATTTCAGTTATATTTCTAAAATCTATTATGATCTGATAGAGTATCAACATGCTTTCCAGGGTCTCAATTCTTTCCACTGAACAAAAATGAACAAGGAGAACCTAATTGCTTTAACCAGGACAATATAACTGACATACATACATACATAAGTACATGAGAAAATGTATCTCTTTAACTGTATATTGCAGTGTTAAGAAATGGGGTGCCTGGTTAGCTCAGTTGGTTAGAGCATGGTGCTAATAACACCAAGGTTGCTGGTTCGATTCCCCACGTGGGCCACTGTGAGCTGTGCCCTTAAAAAAAAAAAAGGAAAGAAAGAAATACCTACAGGTAAGAACAAGCTAGAAAAAAACAGAGAGAAGGAATGAGAAAGAGAAAGAAGAAAGGAGAGCGATATGAGTCATCATGGTGGGAGGGAAGAAGAACATGAGCACAAGAAATAAGGTACACAGAAGGCAAATGGGGGTGGGTGTGTCATTATTACCCGTACTCTAACAAAAGCTACAGAAATGATTTTAACCACAGCTTTCCTCAAACAACTTTTTCTTGCATTATCTCATTTACATTCCCCTTTATCTAGAGCAGGGGTGTCCAAACTTTTTTCAACATTTTTCACCAAGGGCCATATGCGGTAAAATACACAAACAGCCGGGCCACTCACTCGAGGTGAAGTACGGATTGCCTCACCTGGTTTATTTAAGTAAACTAAATATATTTTTGGAATTTGCTGCAGGCCAATTAAAAATGGATCGCGGGCTGCAGTTGGCCCGCAGGCCGCAGTTTGGACACCCCTGATCTAGGGCCATTGAAAAACAAGAAGAGCCACATTAGGTAAATTTTCCAGGCAACTTTAAATTGTTAAGCTAGTTTGTTTAAAACACGTACATTTCTGCCTCATTAACGACACTAACCAAAACTTAACCTTGTCCTCACTGACTCGAAGTTGTATTGCTTAGTGCTGTTTTTGCCCCACACTCAAGGGTTTCTTCTACATTCAAACTTCAGGCAATTTTTCAATCTGCTGACATAGCTGTGTGCCTAAGCAACTGGGCCCCTATCCCCACCTGCGGCTAAATGACAGGAAGAACTAAAGGAAAAGCAGGTTTACTAAACATGTTCCATCTGGATCTTTCATTTGCACACCCTTCTCAACCAGGGGGTCTCTATCTCTCTCCAAAGCAATAAAGTAGAGCTTCTTTGACATGATTTTTATAGCATAAAATTTTTCTTTTATTTGTTTCCAGGTGTCTGAGGCAAGTTTGGAGGGTAGGTGAAGAAAGGAATGACAGTCCTCCACAGAGAAGTAATTAACATGTTATATACACCTTACCCTTATAGGATCCACAGGCCTATTCAAAATTTCCTTTAATAAACGGAGGTCTTCTCGATGCATTGTTGTAACCTCTCCTTCTTTATATTTTGAACTGAATCTACCAGCTCTGCCAGCAATCTGCAAGGCTTGAGAAGTGGTAATTGGTTCTATTTCCTTCTCTCCCTTTTCATTGATACTCGGCTTTATAAGGGAGTAAAAAATAATTCGTCTTATGCTCCTGAAATAGAAGTAAAAGTGATCTCACAGACAGTATATGCAAAACCCTCCATCACTGGGTCATTGTAGAAATGACTCTGATTCTAGCCTATTTGCAAACTTGCCCACTGTTTTCAAAATAAAGAAAATAAGTTTGTTGGTAATTCTTTTTCTTCCCTTTAAATAGTATTTTTTAACAATTGTGTAAATTTACTAAAAATCATCAAATTGTATATTTACAGTGGGTAAATTGTACCATATGTTAGTTTTACCTCAATAAGGCTACAGAAAATAACTTTTTCACAAAGAAACCACATAAAGCGTTCTCAGGCTGCGTTTAAAAGCTATTAATGGCTATGAATCGTTTTTTGAGTCATTCCCCAGAGGGGAGCATTTGGCTTAATACTGGTCCCCCTAGAGATCACAGCTAGCCCCACAAACATAACAGGCACTCACACACTTGTTGCCTGAGAAACTGAAAATAAAGTGAGATAATGCACAGGTTACCAGCAGCAGGGAGCAGCACTCACAGACTTAGTGCTATATGACATTTTCTTTTTACTCCCGTAACAGATGGAAGCTACATAAATCTCAGCTCTATACTGTCATACCCTCTCTCCTAAATTAAAGGGTTTGGTCTAACGCCAACTATAAATTTTTAAATTGACATCTAACCCACTGAATATCCATGACCGTTAACAAATTACTTACAAGTTAAGTCCCATGCCAATTGCGTCCGTAGCAACCAGGATTTTGCAGGGATCATCAGGATCATTAAACTTTTTTGCTTGAGCAAGTTTGGTTCCTAAAATGAGAACAGTTTATGTTAAATCAGTGTCTTCAATCTTTTACTATATCACACTAAGTAGATCTTGGAAACCTTCACCTCCTACTCTCCATTTTTATGGATAAAACCCTTATTCTTTCAAACTTATTTCTTTATATCCTCAAAGAGCCACTTATCCTTTATTTCCACTCCTTTACGTATCCCCCCAGAGAGCAACACAACCCCCACAATAGCCTTATCATTTCTGAGGACACACAGTAACAGGTTTCAGGACTACAACCTGAGGAATATTACTAAGTTCAAATTTTAATGACATTTCTGTAAGAGAATCATCAGCTCAACATTTATAGTCTAATGACAAGAGCTAGACATAATCAAAATTCTTCTATCCTCACCAAGATGAACTAGAGAAACATTTATTTTATACGACTTACAACAAATTACTAATATGTCAAGCAACTTAATTCAGTATCTTTTACTGTGTTTTCTATACATATCTCAACAGAATTTCGATTTCAGATGCTGTCATGATGAAAGCCAACAATTACCAGGTGGGAGACTGCCATATATAACAGCTGATTCCAATCCCCGAATTTCAATCTGTCGACTCACAGAATAAATATCATTCTTGCTAAAACAGACAATGCAGTCCCCGGGCCGAAGGTTGTCTAATGATTCTAGTGCATGATCCAGCACAGAAATGGGGGTAAGCCTCTTATAGGTTCGAACCTTTAATAAAGACATGATATTGTAAAATAACACACTTAATTCAACTTCTTGTGACTAATTAACTGAAAAATTTGCAAAGCATTTAAAAGTAGCTAAAAACTGATAAGTTCCAATGTTTTTCAAGGGAAAATGCAGGAAAATATTTATTTTAATATCATAAATGTTACTTTCATTTCTCATTGGTATTTCTAAATTTATAAAAGGTTAAAGTGTTTCATAACTTTTCAAAGCACTTTCATATATATTTGATTTTCGTGGCAACTCAGTAAGTTCAGAAGGGTTATTATATTAACTTATTTCCATTTTATAAAAGAGTAAAATAGAGTCCAATAAAAGACAAAGTCTGATAAGGATTTTTTCAGGTCTAGCTTTCTGTGATTTGCCTACGAACACTAAGCTAGTAATAGCAAAACCAAGAAAGACTAGAATCCAGAACTTCTTCCACTACACTTCACTAGTTCTCTCTGAAATCTGAGCACAAAATTAATGGACGACTTTAACAGTATTTCTTCATCTTATTATAGAACACTGGTAAAGAAAATGAAAAGTAGGATTAAAAGAAAACAAGTAACTTCCTAGTCTAGGAATTTGAGAAAGGGATACAAACGATCTCTAGTAATTAGATGTATATCAAAGGCCCCAATTATGCAACATCTGAGACTTTAAAAACCCCAAACTTTTGCTGAGCCCCAAACTTCCAACACTCCTGATTTATTTAATTCTAAAGCTATCTGTTCAAACTCCAGAAGGTTTTTGTCAGAAGATGATGAAGACTTTGCTGCACTTTGGGAAGACGCAGGGTGTGATGGCCACTCGGTCAGAACTTCAGCTCATGAGGTTCAATCAAACATCTATGATCTAGTCAACTATGAGGAAACGAAGCTTTCTTTGTAGTCAAGTTCTGACTTTGCCACTGTCTGGTGCCTATGAAGCTACTGCCTGGGTACTCGGGGCTGTTTGCTGTGCTGTCCTCAGACCGAAGCGTGTACCTCTACTTCCTCCCCCGTTGTGTACATCAGCTCAGTAACCAGGTCAATAGCAGCAGCTTCTCCACATAAATGGACTTCTTCAGCACAGAGTCCTGTTAAATGCAAAATTACAATTTTAAAAATTTTAAAGATATAAAATTAAATGTGCAACACTTTACATAGCAAAAATAGTTTGTTACCTTTTGCTTTACAACTTTACCAAATGTTTTCATAAATATTATCCCTTTTAATCAAACCTCCAAGCAACTTTCTAGCGGGCAAAGATTATCTCCATTTTTATAAATCTCAAGGCTTTTAAATTGCTTTGGCCAAGGTTTAGAGGTGATGCCAGCCAGGACTAGAACCTGGCATTTTATGGTTAGTACTGAACATTAGTCCAGTACTTGTGCTTTCCAAATTAGGCTCCGTGGAATCACTGAGGTGCCACAGAGGCTGGGAGCTGGAGGGTAGGAGGAAAAGCTTCTTTACCCCTTAGCAGACACACTTTCATCGATTTTACATTATAGGCTTCAAAGAATACTCTTGTTTGAAGAAAGAGGTCAGCTATTTGTTCTTAAATTTGAAAACACCTGACCTACAACATGCTGATCAAAAATTCACTCCAATAACATTCATTCATGTCCGTGGACCTCAAGAACTCCACTTCCAGGAGCCTATCCTAAAGAAATAATAAAATAAAAAACTAAAAACCTATGGCCACAAAGATTTTTACTGCAGCATTAATCATAATAGGGGAAACTCTGTAGAAAAAATCATAGTACAGCTCTTCCATAGAGAATATGCAATATTAATATGTGGTACCAAAAATGCCTAAAATAGATCTGAAAAAAGCAAGATACAAAGTTATATAGTCACAAAACACCATATGCATAAGAAAAAAGACTGGCATGAAACACACCAAAATCTGAATAGTGGGTGTGTAAATATGGTGAGATTTGAACATTTTAACTTTAATTCAATGGTTACGCTAACTTTGTAACAGGAAAAATGGTCTTCCCATTATAAAAATAATATTTGGAAAATAAAACTCACACTTAGCTGACTTTTTTGTCTGATGTGTCAAAAAAGAAAGGATCTAGCTGGCTCTACTTGGCAATGTCAAGCAGATAAATGCATCTCAGTGCAGATGCCACAAAGCACAGGTGTTATAGCATTAAGACCACCAACCTAGAAGTGCTCTGGTCCAGGCCCATCCTCTGGCTGGATCTTTAATCATTTGAATTTCATCAATCACAGCCACTTCATCTTAAAATAAAAAGTTACTGTGAGCAATATGATCTACGCAAATAGTATTATAAACAAATTACAACACCAAAATTCAAGCTTTCATCACCACCATAATCATCATCATTGAATCATTAAGTGCTTCTTTTCCGGCAGTCTTGTTCTAAATGCTTTACAATGATACTCATTTAACCCTCACAACAAACGTATGAGGAAAGTCATCATCATTTCCATTTTATAAAATAAACTGAGGCCCAGAGAAGTTAAGTTACTAATCCAAGGTTACACAGTATGTGCAGTTAAGTGTAAGATCAAAAAATACGAAATTCAAACCCACGCCATCTAGCTCCAAAGTTTATACTCTTAAGCACTCTACTGCACTGCCTCCCAAATTAAGCAGGTTCATTTGTCCTATTTTCTGCAATCTCAGACGCAGCCTGAAGAATCTGCCTAATAAAAACTAACACACATATACAGCAGTAAAAGAAAGTATCTATGCTTCCAGGAACCAGGAGTATACAGCCCTGTAGTAAATGAAGCATCTCTACCACAGGAACCCAGACAGGTGCTAGGAGCAGAAAGTAGAGTGCAAAGTGTAATTACCCGACCTCCAGCTTCTTAGGAGTTTTAAACTCATCACTATAGCAAAAATTAGTGCTTCATTTTATTTTCTGATGCCAAAATGCTTCCAACCATATTATTTTATTCTAATTTATTTTAAGTCATATAAATTATATTTTAATTTTCTTCCCAAAATACCAAAGAGCTAAGAACACATTAAATTTAAAAAATTTAATATGCGCACAATGACATTTAGGAAACAAAAGAAAGCTAATTCTACAGAGGGTGCCAAAAAAATGTATACGCATTTTAAGAAAGGAAAACTGTACTAAAATTGTTAATAATATATACCAATAACAAAAGATGAATACAAGTCACGTTTGACTTCTGCGATTACAAGAGGTGCTCAAAGTGGTTACCATCAGCGTCCAGACACTTCTGATTACGGCAAACTACTGCTTGAGCAACGTTGACCAAAGTGTCCACTTGTATACATTTTTTTGGCACCCCGCACCCCCGGTATACCGAAAAACCATCTGATTTTAAATTACTTATCACCTCTGAGTATATGCAAACAAGATTAGAAAAGAGAGAGAAGGGGGAATTTTTATTTATAAAGTTCTGTGCTATTTGAATTTTGACATGTATTATTTTATAATGAATTAATTTTTAAAAATCTATGCATTTACTCAGAAAGATGATAAAATTTAAAAAGCTACTAAATAGTATATAATGTGCTCTAACACGTAATAGTACACAACATATAATCCCTATTTATTTAATATACACACCCACAATATGCAAATAAGTATATGCATACACAATACAAACACAAATGCAGAAAAAAAATCTGAAAAATATACACTATAGGGTTAACACTTGTTGATTCTCAATGGGTGGGACTGGGAGATTATGTATTTTTTCCCTTTTCCTTTGTGTTTATTTTTATGTTTTCTGTATGAAGATATAATTGCTTAGGCAATAAGAAAAAGTTAATTTTCATTTAAAATATTTCCAAAATGACTATTAATAAAGATTTTATACAACCTAAGTATCCTTTAATAGAGGAATGAATAATTTTAGTCATAAGATGGAATACTATATAATAGTTTAAATGAATAAACTTTATATATATATATATATATATATATATATATATATATACGCATATAAAACAAGACTAGAATAAACAACAAGTTGGAACAATAATACAATAGAATAATCATGTAAATGTTTTAAAACACAATCTAGGGGATATAAAGTACAGTATAGGGAATATAATCAATAATATTATAATAACTGTACAGTGTCAGATGGGCAATAGACTTATTGGGGCGATCACTTTGTGAGGTACATAAATATCTAATCACTATGTTGTGTGTACACCTAAAACTAAAATAATATTATATGTCAATGGTAACTGAAAAATAAATTTAAAAAAAAAAACGGCTTCAGAAGAAAATACATGGAGATATATATATATATATATATATAGTTAGAGAGATAGAGATACAGAAAATAACATAATATTAATATTTGGGGAACCCAGGAGACACGTATATAGGAATAGTTTGTGTTGTTCTTGTAACTTTTCTGTAAGTTAAATTATGTTAAACATTTAAAAATGAATCAATACATAGAAGAGAAATTTTTTTTTAATTAAAAAAAACTCCTGGGGATAAGGGGAAGGTGAGAGGTTTTGAAAAATAGTCGGTAACCACAAGATGGTCATGGGGGATTGAAAATTAATTTGGGGAACGTACAGAGGGATAGTGGATGGGGGGAGGGGGGTTCACACAGTGTGAGGGATATAAATGATAAATGTTTAAGTTTTGCTTTGTCTTGTGCACCTGAAACTAAAAACAAACAAACAAACAAACAAAAAAACTCCCACAATCTATAGTATTGAAAGGTAATATATATCAGTGATATAAAAAAAACAGGAAAAATATACACCAAATACTTGATAGCAGTTGGGGTCAAAAGAGGGGGAAGGAATTGAAGTGAGGAGTTGTATAAAGGTAATGTCATACTTGTTACCATTTTAGTTCTTATAAGAGAAAAAGGGAAAGAACATTCAAACGTGATGGAGAGTTTTGGGCATTTGTAAGTGATAGGAGGTACTGAGTAATTGTTGTATTATTCCCTTATTCATCTCAATTTAAAATTTTTTTCACAATAAAGAACATTTCATATGCTCATCAGCATTTTAAAATTAAAAAAATACTAAACCATAAAGCTTTTTAAATGGTATATACGTACAAGGAGTTGCAACACTGCACATCTCAACAGTACAAGCAACATGGGCCGCCTGTTTCCCATCTAGCCCTACTGTCACGCGTTCTTCACCGGTTACCAAGTCACATGGTACACCCTAGGATGAGAAAAAGAAATGGATTATTTTAACCTTGAAAACAACAGCAAAAAGTTTTGGATGTTTACTAGAGTATTCTCTCCATTACCATCAAATGTATTTGTCTAATAGCTGAAACAAAATATTTCCAATCCTTTAAAAAAATTTTTTTTTAATTTTTACTTTCTGTAATTTTATTCTTTCCTTTCATTAACAAACTTTTCATATTTGTAGCTAACAGCCTCAATGCCTATTCTGTTCCAATCTTTTTTTTTTTTTTTTAAAGATTTTATTGGGGAAGGGGAACAGTGTGTACTTCCAGGACTTTTTTTCCAAGTCAAGTTGTTGTCCTTTCAATCTTAGTTGTGGAGGGTGCCGTTCAGCTTCAAGTTTTGTCCTTTCAGTTTTAGTTGTGGAGGGCGCAGCTCAGCTCCAGGTCCAGTTGCCGCTTCTGCAACCCACCATCCCTTGCGGGAGTTGAACCGGCAACCGTACGGTTGAGAGGACGTGCTCCAACCAACTGAGCCATCTGGGAGCTCAGTGGCAGGTCAGCTCAAGGTGCCATGCTCAATCTTTAGTTGCAGGGGGCGCTGCCCACCATCCCTTGTGGGACTCAAGGAATTAAACTGGCAACACCCTTGTGGTTGAGAGCCTGCGATCCAACCAACTGAGCCATCCGGGAGGCAGCTCAGCTCAAGATGCCATGTTCAATCTTAGTTGCAGGGGGCGGAGCCCACCATCCCTTGAGGGAGTTGAGGAGTCAAACCAGCAACCTTGTGGTTGAGAGCCCACTGGCCCACGTGGGAATCGAACCGGCAGCCTTTGAAGTTAGGAGCATGGAGCTCTAACCACCTGAGCCACTGGGCCGGCCCCTAAAGAAATTTTTTCATAAAAGATAAAATAAAAGCTACTCTCTTACATAACTTAAGTAAACTTGGAAACATCTCAAGCCAGCTGACTTCTAAGATAACAAAAGCGTGAGAAATTGTAGCAGTTTCACTTTTTAACTTTGTACGTTTCTGTACTTTCAGTTTATTAAAATAAAATGAACATGAATTGTTTCTATATTCAAGAATATCATAAATAAAATTTAAAAATGTAAAGTCCTCCTAATATAGTTCCTTGAGAAGGACCAACATCAAAGCCAGGGTATATATTAGAGTGATCAATCACCCTGTTTCACCCAGCACTGAGGGGTTTCCCAAGACAAATGACTTTTGGTGCTAAATCTGGAAAACTCCAGGCAAACTGGAACAGCTGGTCTCCCTAGTGGCCTGAAACTAATCATGAGGAAACATCAGACATACACAAACTGAGTGACAGTTTACAACACAAATAACCTGTAGTAGTCTTCCAAAGTGTCAAGGTTATGAAAGACAAAGGCAGACTAAGAAATTGTCCCAGATTAATGAAAACTAGAGACATGATGATGAAATACAGTGTGAGACCATGAACAGAATCTGGGGGTGGGGTGAACAGCAGGGAAAGGGGAAAGGGGAATGTTGCTGTTGTTACTGGACAATTGGCAAAATTTGAATATAGGCTGTGGATTAAATAATAGTATTCTATCAATATTAAATGTCCTGCTTTCGATAAATACCCTGTGGTTATGTAAAAGAAAGTCTTTGTTCTGAGGCAATACTTCAAGTATTTATAGATAACGAGGCAATTATGTAAGCAACCTACACAAATTATTCAAAACAAAAAAGAGAGAATGCAAATTACCTACCAAAACTGGGTAATCTCACATTAAAAAGCCATGATAACAATGAACCAAATTTTGGACCATTCAGTAAAATGATGCCTCAGACCACAGGGCATTCAGTCCTTCTCAGGTCTGAAAAGGTGGCTTCAGTCTTTATCATTGGTTCTAATTGAGAGTATCAGAGGTCTAATCTAAATAAAGGTAAATTAAACATCATAACAGAGTAGTGGTTGTAACTCTGAGGAGGCAAAAGAGGTGTTCAGAGAGTTTCAAATGGATCAATTAATTTTATTTCTTAAAAAAGTAAATAAAACAAGTATGGCAAATGTTAGAATCTGATGGGAGTTGGCTACTGGGTTTAGCTTATTTGTGCTATTCTCTGCATATCTCTGTATGTGAAACATTCTGTACTCTAATATTTTCACATTTTAGTGTCTCTGAAATCAAGACACATCTTAACAATTGTTGGCATGTCACAGTTCAGTTAGCAGTATCTTTTTCTTTCTCAGTTGTACATAAAACAATAGCACATCTTACAATTGATGGCTTCTTAGGTGCAATGAAATATAGCAATTTCTGTTAACGGTAAATTACTACATATGCCCCTTCCCTGCCTCCCATCTTCACTCTTACCCCCACACACACACACACAAAATTAACAATAAAGAGAGTGAATATTTGGTAATACACTGACAGCAGCATTACTCTTTTCGAAGATCTCATGTGCCAGTAATTTTAAAGGACCACAATACACTCCAGATTTTGCTGACAAGTATCTCTGGATTGCGTGATAAGTCTTTCCACTGTTTGTGGGGCCTGAATGGAAGATTATCTTCCGCTGTATGGCTCTGGCTTCTGGGTACCTAAAAGATGAGTAGGTAAACAGCTTAATCTCAAAATCCATCTTGGCCAAGTTATCAACTAAAAAAAAATTCCAATGAAACATCCTCTTAACATGAACAAGATAACATATTTGAAGAACTTAAGTGAAATGATGAGTTTCGTATCCACACTAAAATAATGGCTGCTTTCTAACATTTACTAACTAGAGGACAGAAAACTCCAAATGCAAATTAATTTCTTGGATATTTTCCTTTTCCTCAAGGGTTACTTAAAATAAGTTTGAACTGCCATCCGCTCCATAGATACGTTCACATCATTTCCACAGCTCTAAACACATGACCCTATAAGCAAACATTCCCAGGCTTCTGAATTTTAACATATACAATATAATGGCCACGTCTTCTGCTTCTGGCCATGATGGGCTTGCCTTCCCACCATAAAAAGTATAAAACCAGACTAAGTAAACAGCTGCTTAGGGACATGGACAACAGGCAGTGCAAGACTACAGGCCCTGAAAGAAGACAACACTTGAGATGAGCCCTTCTGCACCCCACAGGGCACAGAGAGGTGGAACCCAAGCACTGTACAACAGTCCCCCTGAGCTGAGCAGCAGAGACCAAGTTCAGAGTTGCTGAAGCATCTCGAATTTCCAGGACAGAATGTGGAAGAGAAGACAAGGAGCAGTGGAGGGGAGCCTTGCATGGGGTCTGCGTGGGAGTTACCCATGGGTCCTTGGCCAAGGGCAGGATGAATATGTGCAGGCCCCAGGAGGACAGCTTGCTAAGGGTTTGAGCAGAAAGTCTCTGTGAGGTGGCTAAGTGCTAGGAGATGTTGGCGTTCCGGCCACAGCGCTGGTGAGAGAGCTCACTAACACCCCAGGCATTCAGCTGAGACACCAGAAAGGCCACACCTTGTAAGGACAACACCCTAAAGTAAGGGCTACTCTAGATATGTAGTAAAAAAACCTAAAACCAAGCTCAGGATCAAGGGGAGACACCAGTTAATTTCCTGCCAGGATTAACTTCCTGTTTTTCAAGGTAAAACAATACAATCTATACTCCTTATGGTTTATCATCCAGCATTAATAGAAAAACATAATAATCATTAATCTCCCAAGATTAGAAACTTAACATTTCAAATCCACAAATGAAGACACTAACCAATTAGGTGGTATTCTTAAGTCACTGATTTTACGTAGATCATCCTTACATTCCAACACTGGAAACATCTGTTTCGCATGTCTCAAGAAAAATGGAAATAAATCATCCACATGAGCTGGAAAATAAAACACTGTATTAACATGTGCAATTTACATGTTATCCATAGCTAACTTAGTGAAACCTTTTTTCTTAGTGAGCTAAGTTAGAGGGACACTGACAGGATAAAACGAAAAACCCTGGAGCAAGGAACTATACCCTTTTCTGAGATCCTGCTTTGTCTTATGTTTGCCTAATTTCACTTCTATTTTCTAAGGAAACAGAAAATTGGCTCCCAACCACCATGTTCTACTCCTTCCATGCAAACAGGTAAAGATCAGCATTGCTGAAAGCTAAATTAAAACTAAAGAACCTGGAAATATACATTAGAGAGGCCTGTGGTTACTGAAGAGAATTGCAGGTGCAAACATTTTTTACGCTACAGAGACCACGGCAAGACAAAACATGAAAGCGTACTGATTCCTCAACAAGAAGTCTCCACACCTCAGTCGTGGGTCTGAGGAGGCTGGGCAGTGTCACATTCGGCTATGTACCCAGGCTCTACCTCAGCACCCGGCACAGCGTAAAGGTCTAATAGTCAAATACATTTAAAACACATAACCAAAGCCAAGCTGCCCACAGGATCAAAATAATGATGCTCTTACCTTTTTTTATTTTATGGCAAGAGCTCTTTTCCTGATATGAGGAAGAAGCCAGTGGCAGAAGTAGATGGAATCTGCTATGTATTAATTCTATCTTGTGTGAGAGTTCATTTCACTATGTCCTATATTAACACATAGTGAAGAGCAGATGGTGACAGATCAAGGCTACCTCCAGTCTCTGACACATGGGTGATTTAATAACTAGCTCAGGGACCCACTATAAAGCAAAAAGGATCTAGACAGCCTTCTACTCAAGCACTGAATTATTTACAGAGAATATTAATACGGCCTATTCTAAAATAAAGACCTGACTAGAGAAGTAAACATGAAAGAAACAGAAAGTATGTTCAACAAGGATTTTAAAAAGTCATTATAAACACTTGCCTGCACTGAAGCAAATATCATTCAAAATAATGTGAATGTCCACATCCAGGGAGTGAGACTGCATGATATAATTTCTAAAGCTTATGAAAGCTTGGTGGAAGAGACGAGCTACAGGAAACACAAAATCAAAATAGGCAGGGCTTAGTTTTCATTTCATTTCTCATTTTAAAAGGTACATATACAAATCACACTTAACTCATCAAGTGTCTTTTTCTGTTTGATAGTATAGCTGGTTTATTATGATCTGGGCTAAAATTGAAATTCTAGCACAACATGAAGGAAAGCTGAACACAGTTTCTTTGCTGTGTCTGGTTCACCAGGTATCTAGCCAATCTCCTGCCCAGACAGAAGCAAAGTTCAGGGACGTCCTGCAGGTTATAACTACCCTATTTCCCCGAAAATAAGACCTAGTTGGACAATCAGCTCTAATGCGTCTTTTGGAGCAAAAATTAATATAAGACCTAGTTTATATTATATTATATTATATTATATTATATTATATTATATTATACCCAGTCTTATAGCGTATAAGACCCAGTCTTATATCAGAGTAAAATAAGATCGGGTCTTATATTAATTTTAGCTCCAAAAGACGCATTAGAGCTGACTGTCTGGCTAGGTCTTGTTTTCGGGGAAACACAGTAGGCATGTATGTCTAGGCCACACAAGGTGCCACACAATACTGACAAAGCTGCAATCTAAGTAATAAAATATCTCTAATGGAACGTTATTAGCCTTACCATCAAGTCCATAATCAGCACCCAATTTCTGAATTTCTTTCCTCTTGTAAAACTTGTCTAAGATCTTCTTTACTTCATCTGGAAGAAAGATATCAAAGTTTAACATTTGTTTCCCAGAAAGAGAAATGCCCAAAAAGCAAAAGAAACTTGAAGTCTTAACACTCAAGGTAGCAGTCTACTGAATGTTACAAGAACATAACGGTTTTGGGTGATCACAAGCTCTTTATGGTTTAATAGTGAGATGAAGTGCCTAGAAAAATTGTAAAGTCAAACTGCAATATTCTTGTTATACTGCAGAGGTATAAGCAAGGTGCTACAGGGTGAGACATCGCCCCTAGCCTCCATCAGGCCACTTTTAGATAACCACGTTCTGTTTTGTTTACTTACAACCATTCTGAACATCTAAGAGCCAGCAGCTAAAAGGTGTCTAGAAAGACAACCAATACTGCAAGGACCAGATCATTATGCTTTTATGCACATGATTAAAGGAACCAGGGATATTTTTTAGTTTGAAGATGATTTCAGGGAGAACAGATTACTTATTTTGTTCTAGATAGCAAAACTAAAGTCAGTGGGAAGTGAGGGAAGCAGATTTCAGTTGAATTTATATAAGAACTTCCTAACAATTAGAACAGTGAAAAGGGATTGTCTCACAAAAGTGCCAGCTCCTTGTCACTGAAAGTACTCAAGCAAGGCTTAGATGACTGTATGTCAAGGGTGACAGCAGAGAAATTACTGTGCTGTAGGAAAGGCTGAATTAGATGCCTGCTGAAGTAACATGCCACTATGAATCAAAAATTTTATAGGCGAAAATATTTTAAATTAATCAAGCTGAGATTGTATTACCAATGTACATGTTAAAATACGACTGCATTATTCTGTAGAGATGAAACATTTTACTGATCCAGCCTCACACTCTGCATTTCTGGGAAAGCAGGCCAAAACTGAAGATACGGTCTTTGCCCGTGAAACATAAAAAAGTCAAGTAGCCTATATTTCTACCTCCCACAAAAGTACGAACCACATTTTCAAGCTATAATACATACAACACTCACTGAAGAAATTAAGCCTGAATAAAGCATTCCACTAACAAAAATTTGTTCTGCAGAATGAGGCAACTTCAGAATCGCTGGTTTGGCCACTATGTTTGCCCACAGCTGAATGCTATACACACGTCTGCCCTACCACAGGCAGTTATCCTGATATTTCTGGGTTTCTGTTACTTTGTATCCACTGGGGGCAACAGTTTCTTTGCAGCAACAGCAGAAAAATCAGTGACAAAAAGACTATAATGAAGCACATGCAATTACTTGGGGAAATTCTGCTAACCTATAAACTAATAAAAACTGAAGACATCAAATTTATTTAGAACTAACCCATTTCCTATAATTAAAACATTCCAGTGTTATGCAAGAATCACAATACTTTACTCAATTTTAAATGCTTAAAAAATATGAGGTTTTTAATGCTAAGTGACAGATAGTCAAGAAAGACCACATACTGAATACTATTTATATGAAATGTCCAAACAGAAACGATGTGGATTCGTGTACCATGGGCTTGGCAGAGGGGAGTAGGGGCTAGGGGAACGGCAAGTGATTGCTACTGGGTATGAGGATTTCTTTTTGGGGTGATGAAAATGTTCTAAAATTAGATTGTGGTGATAATTGTACAACCCTGCAAATATTCCACTTAACCAGACACTTTAAATGAATGAAATTTATGGTATGCAAATATTTTAAAGCTGTTTTAAAAATGAATACTACCCACACAAAAAAGTGAGGTTTCGGGTGCCAGTTTTCTCAGTGGTTAGAGCGCAGTGCTCATGACACCAAGGTCGCCGGTTCAATCCCATATGGGCCAGTGAGCTGCGCCCTCCGCAACTAGATTGAAAACAACGACTTGACAGGGAGCTGATGGGTCCTGGAAAAACACACTGTTCCTCAATACTCCCCAATAATTTTTTTTTTTTTTTAAGTGAGTTTTATCTGCATCAATACTTTATTTTATATAAAAGGATTTTTGGAAATCCACTATCAATTTTTTAAAAATAACTGCAAGAACATTAAGACAATGGAAATGACACTGAGAAAAATTTTAATCTACTACAGAAGTATATGGAAACAGCTTTGTTTTTCATAAAAATAAGTTTTAACTGTTTCACTGTTGTTAACACAATGACCTGATTTTTTTTACTTCTCATTAAAATTAACAGTGATTAATGAAGACACTCTCTGGATTTCAGCCACGGTAGAAATTATTCAGTCACTACAACTTTTAACCAGGTAACAGCTTTCTTCCAGCTTCCTGTAATAGGAGCCTGGCATTTACTATGGCTGTATTGGGATTCAAAACTGTGTATGCTAAAATTAAAAAGCCCACTATAAACTCTAAACCAGGTGCGTTGTGTTTTAAATGATTACATATTCTTCTGAAGAGAAAACAAAATGTTCAAGACAATCCATCAGAATAGGTTCTTTTCTAAAATCTAACACTACCTTCCAAGAATCTGTACACAAAAATGATCCACGTTACTCACTCCACTTACATCCTGATGAAGAACAAAGTAGCTATTATGGGCTTGGGACTGCTTAAACCTTATGATTTACCCATTTTGTTAAAATGGTTTAATTCACTTGTTGCACTGTACTCATCAGTAATCAACTAGAAGCCCATCTCAATACACAGAAGCTACGTGCTCATTTGAAGGTTGGAGAAGCAGATGGGAAGGTATGTGATTCAACCTCTTCATAAATTGAAAAGTCCAAAGTCACAGTGCAAACAGGTGGAGAGACGCGATCAGAAATAGGCTAGAAAATCTCTAGGATCCAAAGAGAAAGGCAGAATCAACCCTGAAGAGATTGTATCAAAAGACTACTGAGCAGCGGCATTTAGCTCCTTCCCCTTTAATATTATAACTAGTTTTATTATCCTTTACTAATACTAGTTGTAGCATTAAAGGGGTAGGAAATACACAACTTTATTACAGACAGTGAACTCATTAAAATTGTTCAAGATTTTGCTTTCCTTGGTTCAGTCATCAATTCAAATGGAAACTACAGCCAAGAAATCAAGGCAGACACTCAGAAAGACAACAATGGAAGAATTCGGAAAGGCCACCAAGAACAAAGAAGGGTCATTAGAGACCAAAGCTAAGATCATCCACACACTCTCATATTCCCGACTACTATGTACCGATGTGAAAGTTGGACAGTGCAGAAAGCTGACAGGAAAAAAAAAAGATTCATTTGAAGTAGGGAGTTGGAGGTGAGCTCGATGGTTACCCTGGACCAGCAGAAAGACAAACAAGTGGGTACTAGAGCAAATTGCGCCTGAAACATCACTGGAGGTAAAAATGACAAAACGGAAGATGTCTTACTCTGGGCACATCATGAAAAGGTAGGAGTCTTTGGAAAAGATAATAAAGCTGGGAAAAAAAGAAGGCAGCAGGAAAGAGGCAGACCCAATATGAGATGGATCGACTCCATAACAGAAACCGTAGGCGTGAGTCTACAGGAGCTGAGCAGGGCTCTTAAGGACAGGACGTGGTGGACATCACTCATTCACAGGGTCCCCAGGAGTCAGAGCTGACTCCTTGTCACTGAATATTAAGATGTGCCTGAATATTGTTCTTGTGGTAGGAACTCGTGCTGAACCCTTCACATAATCACAAAGAAAGTTCTAAAAAGTGGTACTAGGTATACAAACATTGCCACTCTTGCAGCAGATAGCTGTATTAGAAGAAATGCGTCTGACCTTTCTGCATCTAGCTCAGGTGACAGCGTGACAGCAGCATTAAGACTCAGGAGCCCGAGCTATTTATTCCCTATACGCCGAAATGGGTCTGTACCCAATAAACTTACAGTAAATTACAATGACTTCCTTAAGTCTCTGCTCTTTCCACAAGGTTCTTCTCACAACCAACAGCACGATTCTCATCCAGGAAGCTAGCTAGATGTGAAGTTAGGAAAGTATCCCCTAAGAGTCTATACAGGGCCTATCTCCATAATCTTGAGCCCCTTGGCATTACACCCTAATTTTGTACTCGTACTTCGTCAGTGGTATGCCAGAATATATCAGTCCAGGTGTTTTGACAAGCAAGCTTCCCAAAAATTCTGACTCCAGTTCACCCTCCTAATAGGGAGGCGAGTGGCTTCAATACTCTTGCCGCAGCTCTAAGAATCCAAGTTCCAGTCTGCATCTCCCCATCTACCAGGACTAGAATCTATGAGGAATTTCCCACAGCCTGCCTCAATTAACCTGATAGCCTCCCTCAGATTCACAACAGCTAATAAAATCAACCATAAATATTATTTGTTGCTGCCAGCTCCTATAAACATGCCAGTGATCAATCAAAAATCAGGAGACCATGCATCTGTCACTGGTGGTCACCTGGCTGAACTCAATGTCTGGGTGCTACCGTGTTTCCTGGTAAATAAGACCCAGCCGGACCATCAGCGCTAATGCGTCTTTTGGAGCAAAAATTAATATAAGACCCGGTCTTATACCAATTTTTGGCTCCAAAAGACGCATTAGCGCTGATGGTCCGGCTGGGTCTTACTTTTGGGGAAACACGGTATGTCTTCATTGTATTTCCTTACTGGAAGCCTCAAAAACACTTCCACTTTCAGGTAAATTGGAATCGCTGCGTAAAATAAGGATTTTTCTATATTTAAATCTAATAAATAAAACAAATTATCTCACGTAAATTACTGTATCTTTTTTTAAGGCTGTGACCTGTATCTGTTTTATTTTAAAAACATTTGTTCCTCCACTAAGTGCACAGCAGAATCTTAAATGCCACTAAAAACAATGGGCAGACAAGTTTAGGGTAATCTGAGGAAGCACATTTTCCATTGCAGAAAAGGTTCCTTCCATGTCCCTGAGAGCACGGCGCCCTTCACTGGAGGAAAAGTTAGTCTGCTCTGTCCCTGAACCGTCCATTAACCCGCTCATTCCTCACAGGGGCGCAGCTGTTTCGGAGGAATGTCCCTCCGGCTGAGCAAGCAGGGTCCGGGCGTCCAGCAGCCCCGGACCTTCAGCGGGTGAAAGTAGCCCCCTGGTTCCAAACTCCCGATACAAAGGGTCTGTACCCTATTTTTTTATCCTTGGTAAACAACCTGCTGACTCTCGCCTCCCCGTGCGGACGCCGCAGCGCCAACCTGGGCGCCAACCTGGGCTCCGACCGCCCGCGAGGAGGGGAAGAGCGCCACAGCGCCCCCACGAGGAGAGGGGGACAGGCGAGCGCGGTAACCCCTGCCGCCGGCCGTGCCCGCGTGTCCTGCCATCCAACGCCCCACGCGCGGGATTTGGGGGCCATGGCGCGAGAGGAACCCCGGACGCAGGCGTTTTTCCTCGCGTGTGCGCGCGCCAGGCCTTCTACCTCACGTTCCAGACGCGCCACGTCCCCACCCCGCGAGAGCGCGGGCCCTCACGCCGGGTCTCTCAGCCGCTCATCTCTGGAGCTTCAGCCAGGGCCGTGATCTTGGCCACCGCTTTCTAGCCCAACAAATTACTGTATCTTAAAAAATGTAAAATAAATGGGGATGAACACACGTGATACATAGATAATGTATTACAGAATTGTATACCTGAAATCCATGTAACTTTACTAACAACTGTCACCCCAATAAACTTTAATTAAAAAAATCAAAATGCATATTATAATTGAAAAATAAAATAAAATAATAAATGGGGAAATTACCTTTAATGGGTTTAGAGTTTGAGTTTTACAAGATGCAAAAGTTCTGGAGATGGATTTTACAACACCGTAAATGTACTTAACACTAATGAGCAATACCCTTAAACAATAGTTGAGATGGTAAATTTTATATTTTTATCACAATTTTAAAATAAATAATAAACTAATATAAATAATTACACTATTAAAGTAATCAAAATAATATAGCCCCCAGCTCCAAGAAAAGTGAAAGGGCTTGCTCAACAGTGGTTTGGAAGACTGGTTAAAGAATAACAAACACGGTGCGAGTTCCATCACATTTTCAGCGAAAGCATTGTATCTTTGTCCTGAAAAACAAGATTTGACCCATAGCATTTTGTAGTCTGTATTTTAAAGCGACAATAGAAGGCATCAATGTTGCTTGTTGAAGTGAAATGCCTAAAGATAGTTCCTGGAGAGCTAGTGCCCTGTGAAGTGACAGCATTTCCTCAGCCTCCCAGAGCTTCCTTTGGACAGAGGAAACTGCCTCACCTCCCTAACCATCCAGAAACGAGAGAGGTACAGCCTTGTAATCCGAGATTCCCCTTGTAGACATTTACACGCCTCCCTGCTAAATCCATCCAAAGTTAGTTTGGGGGACCAAACCCACGGCCACTTGCTGATGCTAAACGATTTGTTCCCTGGCGCCCGGGATGACCATGGTGCCTACCACCTGTGGCAAGGACACCCATGTCATCTTCTACCTTGTTATCCATGTGCCCTTCCTGCCCACGACATGTGTCTGGAGAGGAAAAGATGTGGATCTGAATCTGGTTGCTCTTGGCAACCACCAGACCGCCTCTCACAGTGTCTGGTTTGCGTTAAGTGCCCAGTCAGTGACAAGAACCCTGAAAGAAGAAGTTCCCCCACCGGCTTTCCTTTGACCCACTCACTCCCCTGCCCCTTCTTGAAGACAACAGTGCTGGGCAGCGGTAAGAAACAAAGAAGGATGCTAGAAAATTGGTTGCCCACCTAACGTCTGAAAAAAAGAAAAGGTGAATCGTCCCATCACAGGAGGGTTTAAACTAACACTGAGAGGAGAGTGAAAGGGAAAAGGCCATTTCTGGGGCGGCACATAGAAGGATGAAACTGACATAATCCCAAGTTCTGAGGGCTCACAAACCAGCAAGGCAGACAGACACTGGCAGGCACGAGGACAACGCTCGAGAGGACCTCGGGTCTCCAGGGAAAGGGGTTCAGCTTCCCTACGGTCGCCCGTCGGCCCTAGAGACACCACCCCGACACCCTCGCTAGCTCCTGCACTCACTCTTGTCCAGAGGACGGGTTAGCTCGGCCCCGACATCGCCATCCGCGCTAGGGCCCTGAGGTTTCACAGTCAGCGGCACGAACAAGGATGTGTTCGGGGCTTTAGAACCCCCCGAGGCAGAGGAGGAGGCGGAGGCAACGGCAGGAACGCGCCCCAGGGCCCCAGGAAAGAGCCCAACGTGGGCGCGAAGGGCAGAGCAGACGGCTGCCGGGTGGCCAGCGTGGCGCCCCGCCGGGAGCCGAGCCCACAACAGGGCACAACGAGGGAAGGACATCGAGGCCACAAGCCCTAAAGGAGACTGGCTGGAGCAGCGCAGGGACACGGCGGCGAACAGTGACGCACACCGCCAGCGACTACTGTTCGGAAAGACCCAGAGGGAGCAGGAAAGCTGCCCAGGAAAAATCCCGATCACTAAGGAAAAAGTACTGGTGCCGTAAGACTGCTCATAAAAGGAAGGGAAAGCTTAGAAACGAAAACTAGAAAAGATAAGTTCTTGTTCTCTCTCTTTCATTAGAAGTTGGAGCCAGCTTCCCAAAGGAAAATAATCAGGCACTTTTGGGGTTGTCACATGTGAGAAGAGGGGGCCTGCGAGCTGTGTCACGTGACGCAAGCTGGCGCGGTCAGCAGCACGTGGGCAGCGCGGGGAGTTCAGCAGAGGCGATTGAGGTAGAAGCAACTGTACTGTGATGACCAGCTTGGCATGCTGAATCCAGCACTAACCAGCATTTCCCAAAAGTTCCTTGAATTATTAACTTTCGTTTTCTGATAGCGTAGCATTAGCATAATTTGACATGCCCTACAGGAACGTTGCCAAGGAATTTTGTTCTACAGTTTCTTAAGGAAAACCTTTCGTGTGACGCGTGTTAAGTACTTGTACTGTAATGTGAGCAGTTTGTGTGCATCATCCTAGCAGCCAGTGTTTCACAACCGCATAACAAAAAATTGTCTTCTGTACCCCTGCCAATCTTAGTTTCATTTGCATTGGCTGTGTGCATACGAGGTTGCAACATTAATTTCAAAATATGCTGTTAGATTTTTCCACCTGTCTCTCTCATTATACTTAAAACATTAAGACTTGGTAACTTCAAGAAATGTGCCATGTAATATGCAATATTACGTGTCAAATAGGATTCCAATAACAATGTGCTATGTGCCTTTGATTCACAAAATACTTTTTAAACATCAGGGATACAAATAGGGGGACCCTTGCCCTCAAAGAGTTTCTGATCTGGTTTTGCTGAAAGAAAGTGTACACGTTAAATAATACAAATACTTATTATTCTTACGCTAATGAGAGTTAAAAGAAATGAGCACTGGGCCGGCCTGGTGGTTCAGGCGGTTAGAGCTCCATGCTCCTAACTCCAAAGGCTGCCGGTTCGATTCCCACATGGGCCAGTGGGCTCTCAACCACAAGGTTGCCAGTTCAATTCCTCGAGTCCCGCAAGGGATGGTGGGCAGCGCCCCCTGCAACTAGCAATGGCAACTGGACCTGGAGCTGAGCTGTGCCCTCCACAACTAAATTGAAAGGACAACAGCTCGACTTGGAAAAAAGTCCTGGAAGTACACACTGTTTACCAATAAAGTCCTGTTCCCCTTCCCTAATAAAATCTTAAAAAAAAAAAAAAAGAAAGAAAGAAAGAAAATAATGAGCACTTTCAGAGCTAAGGAGATTTCGGCCAGACTTAAAAGCCAACAAAACAAGACAAGTAGAGAAGAGGTAAGGAAATTCCAGTCAGAGGAAATGGTGTAAGTAGAGACTTAACTATGGAAAAGGCATGCTGAAAATTTTTAAATACCAGAGTTAAGGCAGGCCTCATTCTATGTTCTATAAAAAATCATTAAATTTTTGAGAACTCAATTTAGAAAGTGTCTAGGATAGACTGTGAAGGGAAACAGGTTTGCCACTCTAAAATACACTTTTTTGATATTATTTTAAGCTGGTTATTGTTAAGAAACAAAAGACCAATAACTGCCTAAAAGAATTTAGAGAGGCAGATGGGTGGCTCACTTGGTTAGAGTGTGAGCTCTGGGCAACAGGGTTGCCGGTTCGATTCCCACACTGGCCAGCGGGCTGTGCCCTCCGCAATTAGAATGAAGACAATGAGCTGCCACTAAGCTGCCACTGAGCTCCCGGGCAGCTGGATGGCTCAGTTGATTGGAGCACGTGCTCTCAACCACAAGGTTGCCGGTTTGATTCCCGCAAGGGATGGTGGGCTACACCTCCCCCCTCGCCCCCCACACAACTAAGATTGAACAATGGCAACTGGACTTGGAGCTGAGCTGCGCCCTCCACAATTAAGATTGAAGAACAACTTGACTTGGAGCTGATGGGTCCTGGGAAAAACACACTGCTCCCCAATAAAATCTAAAAAAACAATTTCAGTAGAGGACCTGCTCCTGGTAGGGAGCTATCCTTATACTAGATACCTGTAGTTTAATATGAACTAGGTGTGATAGGCAGGGAGGAACCTAGCAAGACCCATTTGATCAAAGTCCTCTCTGTATCCCATTGTTAAAGATGGCCCAGCAAACATTTATTTACCAAACACTTGCTGTTCCATCTCCACGTATATTGCCTTCCTTCTTTGAAGTCCCAATCACAACCCAACGCCCCCTTCTTAGCTCAAGATAGCATGCAATCCTATGTGGTCTCTGTCTCATTCTTGGAACCCTTGTATGTATATACATAATAAGTATATACATACAAGGGTTCCGTTAATCTGTCTTCATGCTAATTTGATTATTAGTCCAGCCAGAACTTACAGAATAGGAGGAAAAATTATTTTCCTCCCTCACAACTGGAACAAACCCCCCCACCCAAAAATAAATAAATAAATAAAAGAGGAAGGAAAACCAATTATAACTATAGCAAATGTTCTAGGTGAAGATGGTGGATTAGCATCTGAATTATGGTAGAGACCATGTATATGGAATGGGCTTTACAAAAGAGTCCTTAGACAATTTAGTGACTATGACAGAATGGCATTAAACAAGGATGTCTCATCATATTTGGAAACTGGGAGGATAAGCCAAACTTTTAATATGCATCTGAGGCTAGTGTTACTCCTTTTGTTAGTATTCCTACAACCATTTATATTATTGGGCCAGAACCAACAATTGTTGCTAATCTTATGAATGTAGTAACATACTCTAATATAGTTTTGCAGAAAAAATAGATCGTAAAACTATTTTAACTGGTAACTTTGTACTTCCTTGCAGGTATAAAGTACGGTCTGAATTTTATGATAAGCATGTATATACATTTTCCTCTTCAGCAATTCATAAAGTTTTATAAACACTGAAATGGAAAAATTCAACATAAATATTTTGCTTTTACAGGATAGAGCTGTCATTCCCTTTGAGAGAGATTTATAGCACTGTTATCAGCACCTGCACATATTAGAGCCTCCATATGTGTTTTGTTTGCTGAAAAAAATGAATGCAATAAACATGTAACTGGTATCCTAGTCTATCAAGGCTCCATCCATACTTTGCAGTCACTACAATCTTTTCAAAATACAAATCTGGTTGTTACTCTTGCTTAAAATGCTTCAGTGAATTCTGAATAAATGTTCAGATAAAGCCCATATTCCATTCATTTGTATAGCATCCAAGTCCCTTCCTAAATTGGCTCTCCTTATACTCCTCTTCCAGCCTAACCTCTCTACTCCCCAAATTTATTATTCTGTTTATGCCAGAACTATGTACCAGTTGTCATCATTTCTCACCTCCATACCTCTGAACACATCGGGTGCATTTCTGGTATGCCATAGGACCTAGTACACCACTATCATAGCACTAAAACTCTATCCATTGTTTCTATAGTAATTCTCAAACTTTAGGCTGCATCATAATCATCTGAAAAGCTTGTTAAAAACAAAGATTGTTGGGCCCTATCCCCGGAGTTTCTGATTCAGTAGGTTTGGGGAGGGGCCCAAGTTTGCATTTCTAACAAGTTTCCAGGTGTTGTTGGTCTGGGGACCACACTTGGAGAACTGCTATAGAGGATAGTTCCTTCCTAACCTGAAGGTTAGGAAGGGACTATAATCTATAATGAAATAGCGCTAATGAAATACTCAAGAAACATACGGAATGCATTGTGTAAATACAGAAATAAATGGGAGGGGGGGAAAGGAAGTGGGAGAAGATAACCCAGGTGGTAGGGAATAAAATGAGCAAGTTCTTCTCTCTTCTCTGCCTTTGCTATTGACAAAACCTGGTATAGGTTTCCCAAAAGCACCTCCTTGTAGATTTCTCCTCCTCACATCTTGCCTAAACCAAATTCTGTAATTTGAAGTTTCCTGTATTTTTCTTATGTAAGGTTATCATCTAGATACTATATTGTTTATCCTAAGTGAATGTTTATAAATTTACTCTTAAAATCATGGAGTATTAAAGCAAGAAGGGGTCTTGACAGACATCATCTCATCCAATTCCCCCAAATCTAGGGAGAGGACAACTATCAGATGCATTTGTGCAACTTGTAGATAGCACCCACATGGTCCTGCTCTGGTTTTGCTTTCTTCTCCAAAACCTGGTAACACTCCTACGGAAGCTAGTCTGTTTCCTTTATTCTAATCCTGAGGTGTATAACAGTTCTTATCCGTAATTTTATTGCATTTGGAACCATATCTTTTTCTAAAGGACTTTTATCACTAGGAAAATTAGTTTCATCCATTTATTCAGATACTGAGTGTATATGACAGGCACAAAGTATACCAAAACAAACCAGGCTGAGCCCTCAAGAGGCTTAAATCCATAGAATTAACGTCTTTTAAGTGTGGTCAGCAGTCCTGGAGGTGTGCAGTGTGCCTTGGCAGCACAACAAAGGGACATCTAACTCTGTGACTTAGAGATGAAGATGGTGTCAGGCAAGACTGGCCAGGAGAGCCTTACTAGAAGTTAGCTGGAGTGCAGGAAGGAGGGTGGGCATTCTCCATGGAGTCTGGCATTAACTGGGGCTGAAGGTGTTTGGTAATATGGAACTTCAACTTTATCCAGGAATTGAGTCACTAAAAGATTTTAGATAGGGGAATGACATAAGAATTATGCTCATAGAAGACCCCAAGCCTAAGAAAAGGATATATTATATTTAAGGGCGCACATTTTCCTTACTATGCCTTTACCTAACTTGAAACTTAAAATATGCTATATTCCAATCCAGGCTAGTATAAACCTTTGGAGTATGCCTTTATATATGTCTAACAGATTCAGCTGACTATAAAGGAACATAATTAAATATAAGACTTTACTGACTCACATGGTAATTATAATTGAGTATTCCAACTACCTGATCCATATTAGGAGTCCAGAATATACCACTGTGGCATAACATTTCTGAGTAGAAGGCATCTGAGTTCCTGAAATCCTGTATCTGCCTAAAAGCGGAGCCTCCCAAAAGAACTCAACTGTCATAAAGGCCCTCGGGGAGCAACCAGGCAAGATTAACTTCATCACCACAGTGAAAATTTGGTACCATACCTAAACCAACTGTCACAAAACTATTATGTCTACCATCTACAGAGGGTGCCAAAAAAATGTACACACATTTTAAGAAAGGAAAAAACTATTAAAATTGTAATACTCAATGTATATCGATAACAAAAGATGAATACAAGTCATGTGTATACATTTTTTGGCACCCCGGCGTTCTCCTAAGGGCCCATATATTTTTCCTGAAAGTGATTTGCTTTCCCCTCAAGTGCCCTTTCTCCCCCCAAAATGCCCTAAGTCATTTATGTCCCTCATCCCCTTTCCCTTATCAAGATGACATGTAAGCCCCCAATTCTAACCACCCCTTTAAGTCACATTTTTGTGAACTCCCTCCTACTCAATTAAATCTCTTTTCTCTTGCTAATTTTTGTCAGTTTAGTTAGCAGGTTCCCAAACATACAAAAAGCAGATAAAAAGTTTTTCTTCCCCAACAATTCAAGACAACAAAAATTCTTCACTAGTGAGAAAAACAACTACTTAAATTGTTTAGACAGTGGTTCTCAACTCTGGGTAGTTTTAACGCTTACGTCCAGGTCCCTGAAATTCTGATTTTGTCTGTCTGGGTAGGACTTGGCATAGTTATTTTTAAAAACTCCAGAAGTGATTTAAATATGCAGCCAGGGTTCAGAACAACTGGATTAGATATTGTACACTATTAAAGACACAAATTTCTTTTCCAGTTTACTTCAGATTACCTGGCCAACTTTTTACTCAGTTCACCAAATACTGAATTCAAATTTTTATTTTTCAAACTGGTTATGCAACAAAGTCTCAAGCAAAGTGAATAAGCATCCTATTTATGACAAGTGTTTTAAGCCACCTAATTAAAAGCATTACATAGCTCTTTAAAATTGAAACTGACATTTATAAAAACTTCTAATCATCACAATTATAGCTTTACTGAACTACTGAGCAATTCTGGCCTCAATGATAAATCTGACAATGAGAAGAGATTTGAAAATAGAACTATTTTAATCATTCAAATAGCAAGCTCAGTATCTGTTTCAAATTCTTTATTATACATCATGGTTGCACAATTTGAGGCTGATTAAATACAATTGGTTTTCAAATTTTCTTTGAATATTTTCTAGATTACTACATGCAAGTGACCATGAAAATATTTGGCATTTTAAAATTCTGAAATTCTGAACAGGCACTTACATGAAGGAAAACATTACCATTTACAGATATCCACATGTAAAATAGATGCTCCAGCACATGGTACATGGAACCTTTAGCCAGTAAAGTTGGTTACTGACCATTTTATCAAAGTGCCATAGTAGTAAAACAAGTTTAAAGAAATGTAATTTGGGTTACTTAGCTTACTCATAAAGTAAGGTTAACTGACGAGACTTGCACTGAAGTGTATAAAAAATACTGGTACAAAAACCAATGAACCATAAGTGAAAGTAGTTTCAAACAACAGGCTTTGTCGTTTTAGTTCCTACACCCCACATTTAGTGTATTTGAGATCAGACCTCATGCATATGAACAGATGACTGCAGCCTTCTTTTTTACAGACTTTGAAAAAATGACTTGAATTTAGTGTTAAAATTTTTTAAGCAGAATGGGTGAAGTTTAAAACTGAGTTTGAACTAGCCAAAGTCCCAATTTAACAAACATAAAAATTGTCCAGATCTGGATAACTACATGCTTAACAGGTCTAACTGAATCTCCCCATCCTCAAATTCTCCCCTGAAAAGGGAAGAAAATATTTATGAAGTCAAGAAAATTACATTTGTGTGTATGTGGTAAAAATATTCCTTAAAAAAATTTCAAAGTGTTAATGGAAAAATTATATAGTTTTTAAAAATTCTAAAATGCCAACAATACAGAGTCAACTCCACACTGCAGAAAGCACACAGTAGAACCTGATGGGTAGTAGCAAAATGGTTACTTAAACATGGGGGGAAAAGCTACAATGACATGCCACATAATCCCTTGTGGAAAAAATTTAATATTCTTACCACAGAAGACTTCAAAGAGAATAAAATCCAGGAACCCACGGAATGGTAGACTCAGATGCACCTACAGTGAAACATTCCATATACAATTCTCAAATACATATGTAAAACCATAAATGTAGTACGAAAAAATATCAAGATGCCATGTTTTAAATCTCTGCAGTATGTAAGGGCCATTCAGGTTTTCTACTTTTATTTGAACACAAAATATTTCATTTTTTGCAAGTAGAGAATAAGAGGTAATCATTAGCATGAAAAAGGAGAAAAGGATTTATAATCAACTTATGCAGAAAGAAAGCAAAATTACAAATACCAGCCCACTCATGAAAATCTTTAATGTTTATACTGATGCATATGAGTGCTTATCATCAAAGTATACAGTAAAAAAAAAAAGGCAACTTAAGAAAGTCCCAGTGTTTCAAAGAAAGCACATTTTTTAATGTATATACACGAAGAACATTTAGTTATATCATAAAATAAATGCAGCACTGTAAGATAAAGGAAGACTATTATAAATGGACTTTTGGCCTTTCCTCCCCCCCATACATATTGCAACCATCTTTATCCTGCCAAACTTAATCTCAGTGGATATAGGAGGCCTTGGTTTTTCTTTTTTTTTCCCCATTCACTTCACATTTCAGGCTGTTCAGCAGATGCCTGTGATTCTGGTGATTCAAATCGCTGGTGAAAGTTTGTTCTCTGTTTCCTCAGTTTTTCAGGAGCTTTTCTCCACAAAATGATTTCCTAATTTAAAAAAAAAAAAAAAAAAAAAGCACAATGTTAACAAATCAATGTTCTCATATTATGCCTTAAATTTTCAACATGAAAATAATGCCACTTCAATTTTAACAAAAACAAAATTAAAGTCTTCCCTACTAAAGCCCTCCTCTTTCCTGATGGACCCACTTTCTTCTGGTTCTAATCTTGAAATGCCCTTTCTGCCAACTCTGCCTCCCCCAATCAGCACCCATGCACACCACCACTACCAATCCAATCTGGCACAAAGTTCTAGGTATTATTGATTTAAAGAATTCTTTTTTTTTTTTTTAATAGTAAGAACCTTTGTTTAAAATATGTGTTAATCTAGGAAGGCTCATTTAATATGAGTTTCCAACTAATTATTTGCATCAGTAAAGAATTCTTAAAACCTGTCCTTTGGTTTGCTATTCCACTGCCCTCATTCATGTTCATGCCCTTGTCATTTCAATCTTAGATACTAAAATGCCGTCCTGGTAGAGGACTGCCTCGGATTGCCTGAGGCCCCTTTATCCACCCTTCCCATCACGGATTAGTCTACAACACTGCCTACATTGCTCTTCGGTAGTTCTCAGTGCCTCCAGGACCCATCTCCAGCCAAGCACGCAAGGCCCTCCACAAACTTTTTCCAATGTACCAACCTCACTCTCTTCCTTCCCTAGACCCGCATCCCCCCCAAACTGAGTTACTCACTGCCTCCAACGCACTCCAAATAAACTTGTCCTACATCTTCCCCAATATATCCTCCAACTCTGTTCCTCAGCCAATCTAAATCTGACCCTAACCAATCCATCCTGAGATCTCTTCCAAATTCCTAAAATTACTTGCAAATTATTTGCTTCAGACAGTCATGACAGGCTGTTGTTTTTTTAACCAATATATCAGAATTTAAACATCTAAATGAATGCCCATGGGAAGCGATATACTTACTCAATAGGGCCACAATATGTAATTGATTTGGAAATTGTAAATTTCATATAATCTATTTTGAACTTATAATTACCTATGTTTAATTACACAGCATTATGGTGGCAGCATTAGTGGAATTAAGTTTTTTCTCTTCTAAAGTATTAGAACTATTAAGTTTTTTCTTAATTAACTTAAATAATTTTTATTTTTCCACATATCTGCAATGTGAGACCCTTGAGGACAAACCCTGTTTATAAAAGGTAGTTTTTATATTCTTCACAGCACTCAGCACAGAATAATTTCTAATTAGTTTTGAACACTCAATTGACATTCAAATATTAATCTGATTCAGAATACAAAAAATCTATTCTAATCAATCTTCATTCAAAATTCACCATGACTTTGATTTTGATATGAGAACAAGTTTTATGATAAACATTTTACATCAAACGTATTAGATCTGGGTCATCTCATGGACATTTGTAACAGAATTGTTTAATAAGGAAAAAATGGAAACCCCAGAACCCACCATATTAATGAGTCATAAAAAGTGATACCGGAAATCTGTATTTGTTGACACAGGAAAGATATTTAAGACATTTGAGTAAAAAAGCAAATCAAAGAACAACATGCCTTATATGATCTAAACACACACAAATAGGTCTGGAAAACTCATCGTCATGATGAAATTTTTGTTGCCCTTTACTTCATTCTGTTCTATATTTCCTGATTTTTTTTTTTAATCTTTTTTTTTTTTAAGGAGGACGCAGGTCAGTGGCCCATGCTGGGATTGAACCAGCAAATTTGGTGTTATCAGCACCTCGCTCTAACCAACTGAACTAACCGGCCACCCCCACCCCCTTTTTTTTAAACAAACAGCAGGTATTGTTTTTATTTAAAAAAAACAAAAAAAACTTTCAAGAGAAAAATAAAAGCCCTGCTAAATTATAGCCCATTTTGGATCCTACAGAATGCTTGAGAAGAGATCTATCACAACACAATCCCATTCATGCCTACGTACTTCCTTATACTCTCAGTGTTTTCACTTACTTAGTAACCCCCTTGCTCAGTACAATCAAGTTTAGAAAAACGAGTCTTTTCAGGTGTTTTTAGAACTGCCATTGAACAGGATACGAGCCTGGGTGGCACCATACCTGCTGCTTGAAGTACCTTCTGTCTTCCTCATCAACAAGGACTAGATTCAAAAAGTACCTTACTGAAAATTTTTTGTTCACATCTCTCATTGTTGGAGTGGGGTCATATCCCGCTAAAAATAGTCTTATTGGAATTGATTCACCTGAAAGAAAAGCAATTTCCATTTAATTCTAAAAGCTTATTAAATAAAGTCACACAACACCTAGAACATGATGGAGAAGATATGAATGCTCCAGTTCCTCATGAGACAGCAACATAACAAAAACTTTAAACCCAGGTTTCTCAGCCTTGGCACTATTAATATTTTAAGCTTGTTAATTCTTTGTTGTAAGGTGCTGTGCCCTGTAGGAGGTTTAGCAGCATCCCTGGCCTCTACCCACTAGATGCCAGTAGCATTCCCCAAGTGTGACAACCAAAAATGTCTCCAGGCATTGCCAAATGTCCTGGGGGTGAGGAGTGTGGGGGTGGCAAAATTGCTCCTAAATGAGACCCACTGCTCTAGAGCCAGAATGCCTGGATTTTAATCCCAACTCTATGATTTACTGGCTGTGTGACCTTGACCAAGTCACTTAACCATTCTGCTTTAAGTCCCTCATCTGGGGAATACCAATAATATCCATCTTGTAGAGAAGTTGTAAGGGCTACACGGGTTAATACTACATGTAAAAATACTACATGCCAGCAGAGAGATGTTGTTTTAATAATTGTTATTTTCTGCTTTCATGACGTTTACCATAATTTCTAATCATGTGTGTAAATGCTTGAATACTTATTACTAATTCATCCAAAGAAACTAGCATGTTCAGAATGATGACATTCCTTCATCACCAAAGATTGCTATATAGATTTTCATGGCTTCTCTTTTCCTAAGGGTAATTATTTGCATCTTCTGTTTGGAATCTTTTTATGTAATACTTTTCTTGTGTATATCTATTTCCTCAAAGATATACAACCCATCAATTTACATAAAAATTTGTGGCTGCTGGAATTTTACAAAGTAATTGTTGCATAACATGAGAGTACACACATGGGTCTTGGAATCAGAAAGGCCTAAGTTCAAACTCCAACTCTGCTATGATTAGCTATTGAAGGCAAGTAGAATACGTCACCACAAAATATGCTTCTTTGTACAAATTATTTTGAGCTGAAGGCAATCAAGAAGCAGCAAAAACAGAAAGTCTCCCCCTTTTCTGCCTAAAGGCAGGATATAAATTCTCCTTTTACTGGAGACAGACTCATCAGCTCAGGAGTGGAACCAGAGGAATCTGCAAATGAACCCTTACTCCATTAGTTTCCTCCCATGTATTTACCTTCCCACAGTTTGCCACTCTTGGAAGTCTAAAACTACTTTTCTTTGTCCAGCCATTTCTCTCCAAATTTATGGTTCTTTTAAAGATGCTGTATAAGCTAAAATTTTAAGCCACTGCTTTGAGTTATTTTTTTTTGTTGAGGTTTCTCCTGCGTGATGTACACTGCATGCATTAAATAAATCTTTTCTCTTATTAATCTTTTTGTTATGCAGTCCCAGCAGAAAATCTATGATGGGCAGAAGTAAAGTTCTGCCTCCCTACACTATATCACCTTTAACAAATTTTTAAAACTTCTTTGCATCTTGTTTTCATCTGTAAAATAAGGAATACCAACACCTAACTCAAAGGGTGGTAGGGAACTTCAGAGCACCTGAGAGAGTACAATGCCTCCTCCAGAGCTGGCACTCAATAAATGGTAGCTACTTTTTGAAGTAATTACTAACAGAGTAAAAAAAAGCCAAAGATATACATTTTCTTTTTATTAAATTTATTGGGGTGACAATTGTTAGTAAAATTACATAGATTTCAGGTGTACAATTCTGTATTACATCATCTATAAATCCCATTGTGTGTTCATCACCCAGTCAGTTCTCCTTCCATCACCATATATTTGATCCCCTTTACCTTCATCTCCCACCCCCCACCCCCCACCCCCCTTATCCTCTGGTAACCACTAAACTATTGCCTGTGTCTATGAGTTTCTGTTTCTCATTTGTTTGTCTTGTTCTTTTGTTGTTTTTGGTTTATATACCACATATCAGTGAAATCACATGGTTCTCTGCTTTTTCTGTCTGACTTATTTCGCTCAGCATTACACTCTCAAGATCCATCCATGTTGTCACAAATGTTCCTATATCATCTTTTCTTACCGCTGAATAGTATTCCATTGTGTATATATACCACAACTTCAAAGATATAAATTTAAAACGATAAATACTGGCTTCATTATCTTAGACAATGAAAATTATCTAGTAATGGAACTGCTTATTTTCTTGAATCCTACAGGAATTAATGCTCAGCTATACTGTACTTTATGTTCATCAAGAATAAAAAAGATTTACAGAGATGAACTATTATAACAGAAGACAAAGTATCACAAATTCAGAACTAGGGAAGAGATACACGTGTCTTCTAAATTCTAAATTTAAACTGAGTAAAAAAATTAAACCTTACTTCAGACTAGTAAGTACTATTATAGTCTTCTCAGTATCTATACAAAGATGATTTTAAAAACCATTATTGTAAGAATCATTCTAAGAATTCTCAAACATGCCCATACTGAATAAATACTTTCAAACTAAATTGCCATGAACACTTGCTGTTTGCACTACCTATACCAAAAAAGTAGTAAATTAAAAGTGTGTTACCTTTTACTGGTGCACCATCCATTATTTCATATTTAGCGATTGTTTCTGTTTCTGTTGTGGTACTGGGTCCTAGTGCAACAATGTAAATGATATTAATTTAAATATTTCCAGAATATAATTTCCAGTCTTATACCTTCTTCCTATTTTCCTACTACATTATTTTAGTACTAATTTATCTTCCCATTTTGTGAAAATGTTGATAATGCTTTTCTATTTCTTGATCTACACTTAACATACTGAACGCCCAAACTGAGTGTTTCTTTCCCTTCCTCCCAAAGGTAATATACAGCGCAAGAAAGAATCTTCTTCTGAGGTCCTTGTCATTTCCAGTATCTGTTAAAATAGAAACTAGTAATACACATCAGAACTAACCACTGACATGCTAGTTTTCTCTCCAACACCCAAACTGTATTCTCTCAGAGTTAGTTAACTTTAACATAAACAAAATATCAAACTGAATATCTGATTTACATATAGTTCTTTGAAATTTGGGAATTTGACCTCAAAGAAATTATTGGAACCCAGATATTTTTAAAAAGTCGCTATTATGGTAAGTGAAAAAAATATACCAAAACACACAGTAATGATCCCAATGATGTAAAATACACGTCTGTTCTGGATGAGTACAGATTATTTTTCATTTAAAATTTTCTAAACTTGAACATAATCTTTATACTCACAAAAAATGTTTAAATAAACAATTTCTTTTTAAACAGTAAATGGGAACCTGGTTTTATTTTAATGTTTTTAAATCACTTAGACTTTTATTAGAAGGTAAAAGATGGAGACTAAGAAAAACAGAAATTTATAACTATCAATTACAAATTCTTAAAAAGTGTTGCCTAAAATGATTTTCGGCAAAAAAACCAACAAAAGCTGAAGAGGATAAACTAAATCTATATACTAGTACATTAACATCAAGAACTTCTACATGGCATAACCCACCATAGCAAGATACACTGGGGAAAGTTTTGCTGCTCTTAACAGTAAAAGGGATTGAATTCTGTAACATATATATAGTTTCTACAAATAAGAAAAGGCTGGTAATCCAATATCGATGGGGCAAAAGGTATGGAATAGCCAGTTTACAGAAATGGCTTTTATACATATGAAAAGACGCTCACCCTCACTCAGAATGAGAAAACTGAATTAAAACTACAATGGGGAACTTCTTCTCCTACCCATCAAATCAGCTAAAAGTTTTATAACATTGTGCTGGTGAGAACAGAGGAAAAAGAGGCACTCTCCTACATTCATTGCTGGCAGATACAGATTATTACAACCCCTAAAGAGGACAAAACTGATTAACACGTATCAAAATGACAAATGAATATACCCTTTGAAATAGCAGTTCTACAAACACACACCCCTAAGGCAAAATGATGTCATTAACTGAAGCACTGTCTGTAATAGCAAAAATCTGGAAACAACCTGTCTGTCCACCAACAGCAGACTGGTTAAATTCTAGTACACCCTTGGAATGGAATACTATAAAAAAAGATGAGCAAGTGCTCTTTCTTACATGTTGATATGAAAATATCTCTAAGATATATTAAGTGAAAAAGCAAAGTATGTAGTTTATGTAAGCATTTAACTAAAAAGGGGGGAAGGGCATAACATAGAGGTACTTGGCTTGTATATGCATAAGTCTCTAGAAGGATTTTAAAACTTATAAACCTATCACCTATGAGTAGATAATACTTGGAGTACAAAAATAGGACATTTTTTACTGTGTGGTCTTACACTTTTTTTTTAGATTCACTTATTTTATTTTTTATTTTTTTATTTTTTTTTAAAGATTTCTATTGGGGAAGGGGAACAGGACTTTATTAGGGAACAGTGTGTACTTCCAGGACATTTTTTTTCCAAGTCAAGTTGTTGTCCTTTCAATCTTAGTTGTGGAGAGCACCGTTCAGCTTCAAGTTGTTGCCCTTTCAGTCTTAGCTGTAGTGGGCACAGCTCAACTCCAGGTCCAGTTGCCATTGCTAGTTGCAGGGGGCTCTGCCCACCATCCCTTCCGGGAGTCGAACCGGCAACCTTGTGGTTGAGAGGACGCACTCCAACCAACTAAGCCATCCGGGAGCTCAGCGGCAGCTCAGCTCAAGATGCTGTGTTCAATCTTGGTTGCAGGGGGTGCTGCCCTTGCAGGACTCGAGGGATTGAACTGGCAACCCTGTGGTTGAGAGCCCACTGGCCCATGTGGGATCAAACCGGCAGCCTTCAGAGTTAGGAGCATGGAGCTCTAACCGCCTGAGCCACGGAAGCTGGCCCCTTACACTTTATTTTTGAACCATGTAAATTTATTACCTACAGTAGTTCCCCCCTTATCCGTGGTTTCAGTTACCTGTGGTCAACCACGGTTCAAAAATATTAAATGGAAAATTCCAGAAATAAACTATTCATAAGTTTTAGATTGCTCGCTGTTGTGAGTAGCGTGATGAAATATCACACCATCCCGCTCCATCCTGCCTGGGATATGAATCATGTGGTCCAGTGTATCCACACTCTATAAACTGTCTGCCTATCAATTACTTAAGTAGCCATCTCATTATCAGATCAACTATCACAGTATGCCTACTCTTACAGTAACCTAATGCTACGTCACAATGCCTATGTCATTCACCTCACATCATTTCATCACGTAGGCACTGTATCATCTCACATCATCACAAGAAGGGTGAGTACAGCACAGTAAGATATTTTGGGGGAGAGAGAGAGAGAGAGAAAGGTCACATAACTTTTATTACAGTATACTGTTCTAATTGTTGATTTTATTGTTGTTCTTGTTAATCTCTTACTGTGCCTAACTTATAAATTAAACTTTATCATAGGTATGTATGTATGTATAGGGAAAAAACAGTATATAGGGCTCAGTGCTATCTGCAGTTTTAGGCATCTACTGGGGGTCCTAAAAATGTATCCCCCACGGCTAAGAGGAATTACTATATACAAAAATTAATTTAAAAAAGCATCAATGAATAACTTACTGTCAGCAATATTAAGTATCAAAGTTAGTATCCAATGTAGACATTTATTTTATGTTTAAATAATATTTTAAGATTTTAAAATTTCAACTAAAACAGGAATTTTAATTCATATGCTATTTCAACTTACCAATTCCTGTGATCTCTTTTTTGATCAGTTGTAACTCCATATGTTGGATCTTTATTCTTACTAATAAGAAGTAAATTTTTCCAACAATCACATCCTTTAAGTGATACCTTTGGGGAAATAATATATCTCACTTACTAAAATTTAAAAAACAAACAAAAAGAGTGAAACATGTCCTAAAAGAGTTTAATACACATCTTTAGATTAGTAACTATTTAAGAATACCATTTTGAGTATTCATATTGTTAAATGTTCCTCCAAAAAAGTTTTAATCATTTTACGATATGCACTGCTTAATGATGGGGATACGTTCTGAGAAATGTACCATGATTTCGTCATTGTGTGAGTATCCTGGCGCGCACTTACATAACATGGATGACAGCCTACTGCACACCTAGGCTATATGGTATACCACTGTTGTAGGTGCAATCTGTCGTTGATGGAAACATCATTACGTAGCACACGACTATACTATAAAATAAGGAAGCAAACTTTTACTTGACCATCACTATATCTCAGAAGGAAGAATTAGCCTGATTAATTGTTGGTCCTTACTCAGAGGTTAACTTAAATTTCAAAGAACTTAAGCATGGAAAATTTAAGATTTTTATGCTTGAAATATTCATTTGAGAAACAAACAAACAAAAAATATTCATTTGGTGTTATGAAGATGTTTTTGAACATTAAAACTCTACACAAGAGTTTAGTGTCATTACTACTCCAAGTGCTAGACTAGTGCACCTAACAAATCACCAGGCATCAAAGAGAGACCCCCTAGATGAGTTTGTTGCTATACTATCTACTAATCAAAGACCTTTCCCCAGGTACCTTGAAATGAAGAGATAATAAACCTGGAAATTCCCACAACACCCAGAGGACTTTTTTAAGCTTCTCCCAGGTTTGAATCTCAAAATAATATCCCAAGAGTTGATTAATGCAATTATGTCAGTCTGAAGGGAGGCTTCCAGTGACAAGTTTTTAGGTCCTAAACTATCTGATAATTTTACTAACAATATAAGACTCTGAAGGCATGTACATCATATATTCAGCGATAAAAACTGGGGAGTGACAACTAATAAAAATCATGTAACAGAAGAGTGCACAGGAAGGGGATAAAAGAGTATACATCCATTTCTTCAACAAATAAGCTTTAATAAAAAAATAGGGAGAAAACCTATAAATTAGATTTAAGAGTCAAACAACCAAATGTGATGTGTCTCGATGGACTAGATTTGGACAAATCTTGTTTGAAAACTGATTTGAGCAAACCATGTGGAGAAACAAAAAAAAGACATTTATGAAACAATTAGGGAAATGTGAACACTGGCTATGTGAAGATATTAAGGAATTAATATTTTTAGATATAACAGTATTGTGGTTATGTTAAAAATGATACATAGTTTTTATGAATGAAATTTTATGCCTGAAATTTGCTGCTGGAATGTAGGGCTCAATACACACAAAACAAATCTAACCATGTGTTGACAACAGTTGGAACTGGGCAATCGTACCTGAGGATTCATTATATACTATTCATATTCTTTGGTACGTATTTGAAATTTTCCATAATAAAGTTTGAAAAGGCATTAAACAATAAACAAAAGGGCCCATTTCTGTAAAAATATAACATATATAAACACATATACTTTCCTTCCCCTCCCTCATGGAAAGATATGTAAGAGAATAATAATTGTGCTTAAATGGCAAAGGTGAAAATATGTGAGATGTTTGCTTCCTTTGACTTTTCTACATTGTCAAAATTTTCAGTAATGAAAATGTATTTGTTTATGTAGTCAGATAAAAAGTATTTTCATTTAGTTTTAAAGAGATAACCAAGTTAAAGTGATGTCAGGCCAGTAAAATCAATTTTTACAGACATAAGGGATTAGCTGCCTCTGAGATGGTAAGATTCTCTACAGAAAATGGCCACACGGAGACTTACCAGGAATAGAATGTGAAAGACACCTGCAATGAATCAGAAGCCAGACCAAACACCTAAAGCTCCTTTCAGCTCAGAGATTCCGTTGGTCTGTTAACATCAGATTAATGTCAATTCTATCCTCTCTTTGACCAATCTACAAAGACCCGAAAAGATTCTTAGTTATCCCTGAACATTTAAGTTGTTTGTGAAAGGTACTTACTTTGACTTATTATATTCAAATTCTATATGTAGACAATCCTCAATGCCCACTTCCATCTTAATAGAGTTGTTAACATCAGGATAGGTGGCAAGCTGGTGAACAATAAGATCATATTCTTTTACCAAGTCTGTCAGTCTTCTTACTATTGTCACTTTAAGAAAATACCTACAAAGTTAATGGAGAGGTCAAGTTAAATCTCCTATGATAAATCACGGTGTTTAAAAAAGCAAACATTAACTACAACTCTGCTTTCTCCTCCTGGAACTCCTTTGGGATCAACTTACTTCACAAAGGAGTTCTAATTTTTAAATAAATGCCCCCACCATGGAAAAAACGTTCAATTTAAAGAATTGTGTAACTTTCAGATAAATTTGGTGTGCTACCATCAAGCCTACTGGAAGAAACCTCTCTAGATCACTCCTTAACTGTACACTACATGAGACTTGTTGGGAAACTAATGCATTTAGAGGGTAATTCCATTTACACAACAAATGAGTACCTAAGGGACAGTTCATACAAAGGAAGTATATGACTGAAACGTCTCATCATACGGTTCTCTAAATCTAGAATGATAGAAAGCTCTTATTACCTCAGATCAGCATTAGTTAGACAAAACAAAAGATTTGACAGAATTTTTAAAAATTTTAAGTCTTCCACTCCAGAATTATAATTAGAAGTTCTAATAAGACGTTCAGTAGTAACTGTATTACTTCTGGTTTTGACTATGTCTACAGTGTCTAGTATACCTAGTTCATACCTCAAGCGAACATTGGCACCGATGTAAGATTCATATGGCTTTTCAACTTGCATAAATTCAAAATCATAACTTCTGCTCTGGGTCAGTTCTCCAGGTAAGGCTAGTTCTTTCACTAGGTTTACAAATTCGTGAGTATTACTCTTGTCATTGAAAAGTTCTAAGAAATTTTAAAAAGAAAAATACCAATTATATTTAACATCATCTCATTAAAACCCAATCTTCTACCTCCAAAGCAAATAAAAATGAATTCATTCCTTTAATGTAGTTAGGGTTTGCCCAATATGAAGCTGTTTTAAAAAACAGATTTCCAGCAATTATCTGAACTTCCTCTCTTCAAGGCAAAAAGCATTTTGTTTTGCTTTAGTTAGGCGAATATATTTCCTTGATAAAACTATAATACACAAAAGACTAAAACAACTACCAGTCAATTACTATAATTTGCCCCTCATGTATAATCTCATCTAGAACAGATATGTAAATAAATATCCACCCACTCCAATTTTGATACTTTAAAAACATACAGTAAAACTTAGAAAACTAGATTTAAAACCTAACTATGTTACAGTATTATAAAGACCTGTTTTCTCTTTTCTGAATCTGCAGTACTAAAAGATTTATACAGTTACACTCCTGCTAAATCAAGAAAGTCTCTGGAAATACATGTATGGAAATGTACAAAAGTTGATCTAAGTCAAGAAGAAATTACGTCTTTCCTTTTCACATAGAATTTTCTGTTGACAGGTGAGTCTGGCTTAGGATACACACTAGTTTAGGAAGACAAATAGCATGGGTAATTAGAAAGTGATGAATGAAGGTGACACATAATTGTGACTAAAGCTGGTGAAAAAAATGTAGGCAGATGGAAATTTCAGTGAGTCAACTAATTTACAAGAATTATTTTTCAAGGCTGGTAGCTTACATAACTCGTTTCATTTTTACTAATTAATTTTAATAAAGGCAGGATGAGTCAAATATCATTTAACACAATTAAATGAAACATGATTTAATGTTTATAAAATAAATCCTTTTATTATGCAAAATCAGTTCTTTCCACAAAGCTAAGCTCTAAATTCAATTATTTAAGTGCCAAATACAACCCTCTTCAAACTCAGTTATCAAGGAAAAAAAGTAATACTATTTTAAAACTCACCAATTTGACCTACAAATTCAATTCTAATTCCTTGGTGCTCTAGCCTCTTTCCAGGTTGCTTAAAGGCTAGGTTTACCTGCCAAAACATGAAATTTTAAGAGATGTTAATCCTATGAGTGGGCCTACTAGTGTAGATTCCTTCCAGACGAATGCAATTGTAAGTATTTCAGGTATTCATTTCTGAAGTTTGAGACATCACGTACCCAGATCATGATGATCTTACAGCACCAGAGAAGGTATAACTTACATGCGATCACTAACGAACCTATCACTTAAAGCATCTGCTCTGTTAGGAAAGAATCCTTCTTTATAGCTAGAAAACTATAAAGACTCAATAAAAAAAAAAAGGCGGAAAACTTTCAACTATTCAAATATGTTTTTCGGTCAAATGGTTAAACAATTCTACGACAACAGCATTTTAATGTCAGGTAATCACTAATTCCAAGAATTGACCTGAAGGATCACTTTCAGCTTTTTGTAACCAAGACTATATTGTTGTAATTTCTAACCATAAAACCAATGCTTATTGCCCTGGGTCTGCTTCTTATCCTAAAACAGAATGTCCAAAGATTTAAATTTTGAGTATGATTTATCTTACATACTTATGAAGTAAAATATATACCTTCAAATTCCCTAAATTCATTACCTGCCAAATGAAAACCTTAATTTTATAAATTTTTAATTTGACATATTAAAACTAAAGTGCCAAATGTTTATGGATTAGCTAAACAAAAAAGCATACATCCAGGTTTATTCTTTACTATAAAAATATTGGTAATGTGATTCTTAAAAGCTTTTCTTCCAAACAATGTTTCTCAAAATATAATAGAAATCAAGGACCAATAAAAACAGAGTTCCAATTACTTCTGCTTATAAACTACATAAATTAAAATAGTCACTCTTCTCTATCTTCCATTATCTGTTACCAGGATGAGTTAGTTACTTGCCTTCCATATTAATATCTCAGAAAAAAAAAATAACTAAAATTGTGGTACACCATATGATGGAATATTATTAAAGTTTAAAAATAATACGGTCAAAGAATTTTTAATGATGTCAGCAGATGTGCATGATATGTTACATGAAGGAAGCATGGTCAAATTGTATACAAGTATAATGCCAATTATATTTTTTAAAACCACATAAAAGAAATACTCTTAACAGCAGTCATTTCTGGAATGTATGATTACAGGTAATTTTGTTTTCTTTATAGTTTTCAAGGTTTTTTTTTTTTATATAACAGGCAAGTAATACTTCCAAAGTCAGAAAAATACTTCTTTTAAGAAAAAAAGGGTAGTACTTAGAAATGCTTCACATATATTAACAAGCTGAATTTTTGGTTTGAACCACAAATAAAACAGGTATAACTCCCAACTGTTTCATATGCCAGGCAGTAATTACAGCTATTCCCTAATTTGCACCTAATAAAGCACATAGAAAAAAGTATACTTTAAACAATTCTATTATGCAACAGTTTATGAGAATGTCTTTGTTTGAACACAGCTATACACGATATTTTTAAAATTTAGAGTTCTTCAAAAGCCCTTTGAAACCACATTATTGAGGTAGAAATGCAAAGTTGTTCAATTTTCCCACCAAACTGCCTAAACTATGAAATTTTCCTTAATCTTCCACTATTATTAAATATAGTTGCTTTTAAGCCTAATGCAAGCTATTCTGGAACCTGAAGGATGCCAGAATTGGAAGGCATAATTAAGTATTTTGGTTTAAAAGCTATTCTGCAAGGGAACATGGAAAAATAAATGAAATAATGACAATGAACTGGGTTAAAGAATTTTAACACCAACTCAGTTATATTTTTGTAACTTTTATTATAATTTCAAACTTATAGAAAAGTTGCAAGAACAGCACAAGGAAATCCCACATAACCATTACTCAAACCCATCATATGTTTATACTTTATCCCATATGCTTTACCATCTTCTCTCTATATACATATATGCATGCATACATACTCGTATAATATCTATAGATGTCTCGAATTATGATGTCTTCAGGATCTATTTAAAGAGTTAAATTCATCCATATTGTGTTTAAGACAAACATATATCAGTGTACTACATGCCATTTATAGTGGGCACCAAGGTATCTGTACATGATCGTTGCTGGATATCGTGATCATCCAAGATAAGTTTCCAACTGCTGCTAGAAGAATATGGTCCATATTTATGTTGATGAAAGATACTACAGTAATATTCCTGGCTTAAATAACTAAACTATACACTCCTATAATCTCAAACTAAACATATGTCTTTCTTCACTTTTGCAACAAGTAATAGATGTAGAATTCACTATAGGTGGCTTGGCACTGATACCACCATTTCAAGACAATTTGCTCATCATTGACCAATCTAAAAGAATATCCTGGTTAAAAAAATTATAACTTATGACCCCCTCCAACTTGCCAGATAAATTACTAGTCAAATTTTTCACAATTCTAAACAACAAACAAACCTGTACCTCAGTAATTAAACACAGTCAGCAAGGCTCTCCCAAAATTATTCAGAAAGTACAGAGATACAAGCTGTATTTTAAAAAGTGGAAACCTAGGTTAAACATATTCTTAAAGCATAATAATTTAGGATATAGTCCAAATTGTTCTAGACTTAAAGAATATTTGTCACATGAACCAAAGCAGTAAATATTCTAACTGAGGATAAAAAGAACCTGAGCAAGTAGATGTTCCCTATTAATCTCATGATAATCTAAATATTTCCCCCATTGCCTTAAGGAATGCTTCAAAAACTCTCCAAAAAATTTTGACAGATAGCAATTATTTTAACTACAAAAAGTATGTGCTACAACAGTCCCAAGACAATTCAATGTGGAAAAAATACTCTTTTCAACAAATGGTGCTGGAACAACTAAATATCAACATGTAAAAGAATGAAGTTGGAACCCTACCTCATACAATATACAAATATTAACTCAAAATGGATCAAAGACTTAAATATACAAGCTACAACTACAAAAGTCTTAAAAGAAAACCTAAATGTAAATCTTCATTACCTTGGATGGACAATGGTTATTTTAGATGACACCAACAATATGAGCAACAAAAGAAAACAAAAATTGGACTTCATCAAAATTTCAAACTTTAGTGCTATAAGACACCATCAAGAAAGTAAGACAAATTACAGGAGAAAATACTTGCAAAACATAACTGATAAAGGACTTGTATCCAGAATATATAAAGAACTTTTACAACTCAACAATAGAGACAACACAATTTTAAAAAATGGTCAGAGAAGAATAGACTCTTTTCCAAAGATATACAAATGGCAATAAGCACACGAAAAGATCCTCAATATTATTATTCATTAGTGAAATGCAAATCAAAACCATAATGGGATACTACTTCACACCCACTAAGACGGCCATAATAAAAAATACAATCCTAAGTATTGCCAAGAATGTGAAGAAATTGGAACCCTCATACATTGCTGGAGAGAATGTAAAATGGTATACCTGCTTGGAAAACTTTGGCAGTTCCACTAAAAGTTAAACAGAGTTAACATATGATCCAGCAATTCCACTCCTAGAGACACGAAGAGAAATGAAAACATATATTCGCACAAAAAATTGTTCACACAAGTACAGCATTATTCATAATAGCCAAAAAGTGGATACACCAAAGTCCTCAACTGATGAGTAGATAAAGGAAATGTGGTATAACCATATAGCACATGGACATATACTGGAATATTATTCAGCCATCAAAAAGAATGATGTTTGGATACATGCTACAACGTGAACGAACCTTGAAAACATTACGCTAAATGAAATAAGGCAGGCACAAAAGGCCAAATCCTGTATGACCATTCTTATATGAAATATCTAGAACAGGCAAATTTGTAGGAAAACAAAGTAGACTAGAGGTATCTAGAAATTGGGAGAAAAGGGAAATGGGTAGTTATTGCTTAACTGGTACCAAGTTTCTGTTCGGGGTGATGAACAAATTTAGGAAATGGTGGTGATGATTGCACAACATTGTGAATGTAATTAATGCCACTGAATTGCACACTTAAAAATGGTCAAAATGGCTAATTTTATTTTTTATACATTTTTTTAACCAAAAAAGATTTTTTAAAGATATGAACCTTGAAAACATCATGCTAAATGAAAGGAGCCAGATACAAAAGGCCACATTATTTTATGATTCCATTCATATGAAATGTCCAGAATAGGCAATCCATAGTGAAAGAAAGCATTTGTAGATTAGTACTTGATAGGTGTCTTAGTCCATTTGAGCTGCTATAACAAACTACCACAGACTAGGTGGCTTATAAACAACAGGAATTTATTGTTCACAGTTCTGAAGGCTGGAAAGTTCCAAGATCAAGGCACCAGCAAATTTGTTGTCTGGTGAGAGCTCGATTTCTGGTTCATACACAGCTGTCTTTTCACTGTGTCCTCACAGGGCCGAAGGTGCAAGACTTCTTGGGAGCCTCTTTCATAAGGGCAATAATCCTATTCGAGGGATTTGCCCTCAGAACCTCATCACTTCCCAAAGGCCCCACCTCCAAATACCATCACATTGAGAATTAGGTTTCAACACATGAATCTTATGAGGACACAAATATCCAATCTATGGCCCCAAGAGAGTGACTGATAATGGTATGGTGCTTTTCTGGGTGCTTTTCTGATGAAAATATTATAGAATTAGATAGTGGTGATGGATAAACAACTCTGCAAATAAAGCAAAAATCACTGAATTGTACTGTACAATTCAATAGGGTGAGTTTTGTGGTACGTAAATTATAAGTCAATAAGGTTTTTAAAAAAAGAAAAAGTGTATGTCACAAATAGATCAATAGAACAGAACAGAGAGAGGTTGGAATAGACCCACATGACCTCTGCTTTATGACAAATGGGATTAGCAGTTGATTGCAATACAATAGGGGGAAAGAATGGCTTTTTCAATAAATATTGTGGGCTAATTAGATATCCATTATGTTAAAAAATAAAAAAACAAACTAGCCTCAATTCCTATGTCACATAGACAAAATCAATTCCAAGCAAACTGAGGATCTGAATGTAAAATACAAAATTTACAGGAGAACGAAAACAAGAGTATCTTCATGCCCATAAGGTAGGCAAAGATTTCTTAAATAGGCTACAAAAAGCATTAATAAAAAGGAAACAAAACACGTGTAATGTGTTAAAAGTAAGAATAACTGCTCATCAAAAGACACCGTTAACATAGTGAAAAGTCAAGCCAGAAAGTGAGAGGAGGTATTCACAATATATAGGTTTACACAGATGAAGGACTCTATATTTAGAAACATAAGACTCTTATCAAGAACATACAAAAAAAATCCTCAACATCAATAAGGAAAAAAGTCAAATGAACCCCCCCCCAAAAAAAAACATGAATAGGCACTTCACAAAAGATAACAAATGGCCAATAAATATATGAAAAGATGCACAATCTTATTAGATGTCAGGGAAATGGAAATTAACACCATGTAACAATCAAGACGATGAGAAGAAAAGCCATAGATTGGGAGAAAAATATTTGCAAAAGACAGATGAAAAAGGACTATTATCCAAAATTCACAAAGAACTCTTGAAACGCAACAAGAAAACAAATAATTCAATTTAAAAAATATTGAACAGGCATTCACCAAAGAAGAAATACATTTGGCAAATAAACGTATGAAAAGATGTTCAACATCATACTTTAGGAAGTTGCAAATTAAAACAATGAGATGCCACTGTATATCTATTAGAATGGACAAAAGCCAAAACACTGACAACACCAAATGCTAGCAAGGATGTGGAGCAACAGGAACTCTCATTTATCGCTGGTGGAAATACAAAATGGCAGCGCTACTTTAAAAGACAGTTTCTTACAGAGCTAAAGACAGGCTTACCAAGTGCACTTACAAGTATTTATCCAAATGAGCTGAAAACTTTATACAAAAACCTGTACACAGATGTTTATAGAAGCTTCATTCATAATTGTCAAAGACTTTCAAGAACTGAGATGTCCTTCAGTAGGTGAATGGATAAATAAACTGGTACATTGAAACAACGGAATATTATTCAGCATTAAAAAGATACCAGTTATCAAGTCATGAAAAGTCGTAGAGGAACCTTAAATGCATATTATTAAGTGAAAGCCAATGTGAAAAGGCTACATACAGTATGATTTCTAACTATATGACATTCTGAAAAAGGCAAACCTATGGTGACAATAAAAAGATTAATAGTTTTGGGGACAGGGGAGATGAACAAAGAGGATTTTCAGGTCAATGAAAAGATTCTATATGACATAGTGATGGATATACGACATGTGATCAAACAATATGGTGAATGTTTAAATAAAATTTATTACAGTAAAAGACACATTGCCATTAATCTCCCTCAAATTACTCCCCCTTGCTTTAAACACATTTATCCCATCATTCTTGCCACTTTCTGAAGCAGTTCTGGAAGGTCTTCTTTTGTGAGTGTCTTTAGTTGTGCTGTTGTGGCTGCCTCGATGTCCTGAAACGATTCAAAATGTTTACCTTTCATGGTCATTTTGGGAAAGAGCCAGAAGTCGCACAGTACCAGCTCTGGTGAATAAAGTGGATGAGGACACACCGCAATGTTTTTATTTGACAGAAATTGCTGTCAAACCTGAAATGATGTGTGACACAGGGCTTTTCCATTGTGATCACAAAATACAGTGAATGCTGCTGCCAAGTGCCATCCAACGGAAAGGTAGCGATCTTCAATGTGGCACGTTGAACCTTAGTAACAGTGTAAGTTTCAATTTGTTCGGTGCAGTCAATCTGGTGTGAGCTACAGTTGAGAGAAGGTGTGTTTTAAAGTGTGCCGTAAATCACCCTCCATCACAATAACGCTCCACGTCACACATCGCTTCTGGTACACGGCAATTTCTATCAAATAAAAACATTACAGTGTGTCCTCATCCACCTTATTCACCAGATTTGGCACCATGCGACTTCTGGCTCTTCCCCAAAGTCAAAATGATTCAGGACATCAAGGCAGCCACGACAGCACAACTAAAGACATTCACAAAAGAGGACTTCCAGAACTGCTTCAGAAAGAGGCAAGAATGATGGGATAAGTGTGTTCGAAGCAAGAGAAAGTATTTTGAGAGGGATTAATGGCAATGTGTCTTTTACTATAAGAAAAATTTTTTAAATGTAAACATTCACCATATATTTTTTATCACACCTCATGTCATCATACATTTGTCCAAACCCACAGAAAATGCAACACCAAGAGTGAATCCTTGGGTACACTATGGACTTTGGGTGATTATGATGTGTCAATTAGGTTCGTCACTGGTGAGAAATGTACCATTTGGGGGAGTGATGTTGATGACAGGAAAGGGGGTCTAAGTGTGGGGGCATGGGGTACATGAGAAATCTCTGTAACTCCTCAATTTTGATGTAAACCTAAAACTGCCTTTAAAAAAAACAGGGGGCCAGCCCAGTGTGTCAGGTGGTTGGAGGACCATGCTCCTAACAACGAGGTCGCAAGTTCGATTCCCACATGGGCCAGTGAGCTGCGCCCTCTACAGCTAAGATTGTGAACAACAGCTCTCCCTGAAGCTGGGCTGCCGTGAGCAGCCGGAGGTTGGCGTGAGGTGTTGTGGGTTGCTGTGTGCCGCAGTAGGCTACCGTGTGCTGCCATGAGCAGCCAGCAGCCAACGTAAGGGGCTGGCAGCTGCAAGAGCTGCCGTGAGCTGCTGTGAGCGGCCGACTGGCAACCGAGGGGAGCACAAGGCTCATAATACCACCAGCATAGGCCAGGGAGCTGTGTCCTACACAACTAGACTGAGAAACAACGGCTTGAATCGGAGTGCGGGGAAGGCGGAACGTGAAAAAAAAAAAAAAAGTCTTTTAAAAAAACTGAAAACAAAGTGCATACAGAAGCTCACTGTCAGAATATCATAAAAGAATTTATTCTTGCTTTGGATGGGATGTCAGCCCTCCCCCGTCTCCGACATCACATCTAATATATGAAGGATTTTTATGTAGAGAATCCTACAATGCAAAGCCAAGTTTGGAAACCAATGATTCAGTGCAACTTCCTCAATTTACAGGTGAGATCCAGAAAGTTAAATGACTACCAAGAGTTATCTACTAGGACAGTGGTAAAGTCAAGGCTAGATCTTCCAACTCTATCCCAATGATCTTTTTATTAATACTCAGACATTTCAAAAAGCCTAAACTGGTGTGGTAAGACTTGTTCTTAGTGACCCATGCTAGGTCACAGGTAACCAATGCTTGTTTTCTTTTTCTTTTAAGCTTTCTTTTCAAAGTACTCATGAATATTTAATAACCTATTCTGGAGGTATGCCAGAAATCAGTATTAACAACTGTTACAAGAGTTGCAAAGAAAAAAAAAAAGAGAGGAAGAGGAAACTAGATATCATGTACCCCTGCTAAAAAAACACACCATCACCTGAATGTTAGCCAAAAGAATTTAATTTGAGTTTGATCAAGTATCTGGATCCAGCTGCCAATTTACAGGCAATAACTGTATCGTGAGTGTAATCACAGAGAACTCCACAGTGCCAATGGCCCAGGTTCTTCAACAAATAATTTGGAAAAAAAAAGGGGCGGGGGGAGAAAGGCATGAAGAGGGAACATGAGATTGAAAGAGACTTAAAAGCCGTACTAATTTTTTTTAAAGGAGCAAGCCTAAGTGATTAAGAAACACAGGAAGTTTATTACCATAAATGTGAGCATAGTGGTTGCTTTTGAGGGGAAGGGGATGGAACATAAGGAGTGGTTGGCAAAGGCCTCCTTCTTGACCTGAATGGTGATTACAAGAAAATACGCCTTATAATAATTTATTTTTGTTTTGTATGGTTTTCTGTATGTTTTATTTCACAACAAAAAGGTGAAAACTGAAAAAAATAATCTCAGGTCAATAAATAATCACATTCCAGATATAACATCTTTTGAGCAAAATATTTACCTCTAAGAGATGTATCATTTTTAAAAATATACTCTATAGTTATTGATTAGATCTACACATGATCCCTAGCAATTCCAAAAATGTAATTTGAATACCAGCTATTTTTAAAAAACCACACTTAAGTGGTTCTATTTCCTTAAACATTCCCTTCTTCCTTTATTTAACCCATAAACATCAGCCATGAACTCTTAATTGACCCAGATGACATAGATTATTTTAAACCAGACAGGAAATGTTCACTACTAGACTTAAAAACAGTAAATAAAATCAAATAAATATTTAGTGAGTTTATTACATAAACAAACTGTAATGTATTTTATGGAGACTACAGAAGCACATTGATTCTCTGATCACTTAAAAAGCTTTCAACCTAGCAGGACAGATACTTACTTGTCAGATCTATAAATTAAATATGTGAGATATTAGCAGGTTCAATCTATCTCTAGAAAGACTAGATTGGTATCCCTACCCTCTCCGACTCCACAATATTAACAAGTCTTCTCTTCCACAGACCAAACACTATTTTCTTTACTCATCTTTCATTTGACACGCTCCATCCTTCTGATTAACTTGCTCTCTTTTAGGCCTCTCTTTCTCTCCATCTTCTTAAAGGAAGAGTACCAGAAGAGTAAAGTTGAAAACCAAAATATTTATTTCAGGTATAACACTAAGACGGCAATAGAAGTAATTTGGCAAAGGATCAGAACAGACAATGCAATAAAATGGCTAATAAACCTAAGTTCAACCTATCTAGTAACCAAAGAAATGCTAAATATAAAAATATCATTTTTCTGGGTGGTGAACACACAATGTGATATGTGGATGATGTATTGTAAAAATGAACACTTGAAATCTATGTAATATTACTAACCATTGTCACCCCAATAAATAATATATATGTATAAAATTTTTGCCTATCAAAATAAAAGATTAAAAAGTGATATGTAATGAAAGTTGGGTGAAACAAGACATTATAAATGGACATGTGATTTGATGCAAATTTTCCAGATTCATATGTATCAACACCCTTCAAATACTCATGTCCAGCAACTCACTTCCAGGAATTCATTCTAAGGAAATTATCTTATCCTACAGAAATTTGGAGAAAAATTTATGTATATAGATGTCTGTATTATCAAAGATACAGTGATATAGTATAAGCCATCTGAAAAATAAAAACTACATAAATATCCAGTAATAGGGAAAAGTATGCTTAATATACTACATACACATAAACATTAATTAATGCAGAGAGACTAGGAAGAAACACCCAAATTTTAACAGTGACTTCTTTCCATATGATGGGATTAAAGTTACATTATTTCCCGAACTGTCTACCATGTGTCTGTCTATATTACTTTAACAAGAAGGAAAGCAAAATTATCTTATTTTATATTTTAAAAATTATTTCAAATGTTTCACAGCTTGATTTGCTCTATAATATTACCATTCCTCAATAACACAGACTAATGAATATTGATATTTCCTAAGGTATAAGAATAATCTTATATATCACTTGATAAGGAAAAGGGGAAAAAGTGAAACCATATAGAAGGTATCATAAATGTATCTGACCACGCATAGATACATTCCAAATGTACTTAAGTTCTCTACAGAGTACCAAGAAACGAAGAGAGACACATGGTGGTAGAACAGAGCGATAAGCTACAAAGAATGATAAAGAAACTTTTACAAAGGTATACTAGAGAATTATCCTTAATCTCTAAAACTCAACTTTATGTTACGGGGAAACGAACTTTGTATGGATTGCAGCCCCACTGGAGAAACTGTCTGAAGCTAAACATGTCCAGTCACAAACACAAAATTTTGCATCCAATTTAATTTAGACTCTGCCCCTGTAAACCTTCAGTTTAAGAATCTTTCCTACAAATGTTCTAATGAATCAAGGATTTTAGCGGACCCTCTGAAAGAAAAATTCCATCTCTAATAAAATCAAATTTAGAAATAGCACAGACCACTTTGATGACCAATTCTAACATCCCCAACTAGGTAATTCTCCCAGACACATGATTTACCTTTCCTGAAACAGATTCCCCATCATAGAAAAGATAGTGTTTTTCTACTTTGCCATCTTCAGTTTTCATTTCCGCCATTTTCCTGGTTTCTCCATCATTAAGGACAACATCGATCTCACAAATGGGACCAAAAAAACCACCAAGAAAACTCTAAAATAAAAGAAAAATACTCATCGTTACCATGTTTTGCCAGTCACTATGTTTTATAATTCAATTTTAATTAAGGATGACCTACAGTTAAACAGACTGTAAATCTGTGCGTTCACAAGGAAATGAACTTACATAAAATTCTACATCAAAACTAAATAAATGTAATACAATGTGCATACAGTTAATATTGTGCTGTACACTTAATAATTTAAGATAAATTCATTACATGAGTTTTACAATAAAAAGACAAAAACTAAACAAATTTAAATATGTAATTTCAATTATTTCCATAACTACCACTACAAATAACCAAATACTTATATATACTAGAAATCTAAAAAATTCTTCACATTTGGATTTGAAAAACTACCTTTAGTCATACCTCTATGAGGTTCTTCAATTAAGCAGAAGTCATAAAATCCAAATTACTCATACAAATCCAAATTATTACAATATACTACTTCCTGTAAAATCTACTGCTACATAGGTCTGAACAGGATGTTACACTGTGTAAGCCCTTGGAAAGCAACGGGTTCTAATGGAGGAGAGTAACTAAATTTCTGTAAATTTTTCCCTCCAAAAATGTATAAGCCTGTTCTATAAATCCCAAACATGACAGAACTATAAGGGACAAAGATCAATTGCTTAAGAATGCCAAAGCATATTATAGTAATAATACAGAATCCATTAGCAATTCCAATATCAGATATACTTGTGGATTATTTTTATCAATAACGAAAGCTAGTCTTCTAGTCCTTTAAAATATTTACAGCCTCTGAGGGAGATACAAAGGTCCATCCAGGACCATCTGACAACACTCCCTGGGGCTGAATCAGTGCCCTGTACCCTGTACCCCAAAACACAGGTACTAAATAGTCAAGTGCCTTGAACCAAGAAGAAGCTTCTAAAAGGAAAGCAGAACTATAAGAGACTGAGAAAGAAGACTGAGTTTGAGAGAAAAGCTCTACATATTGTGGAACAGCTTTTAAGAAGAGACTATTACAGAATACTTAAGTGAGTGTACATGTATTGACAAATTATTACTTTTGTAGTATAAGATCTTTAAATCTGTGCAACATGAAACTTCCTTGCATTATTGCAATCTCTGAGTCTCTTCTTAGTCACCACATGCAGGTAACATGCTATATAATTCATGCATTTTAAAATAATCAATTATGCATTCCTTATATAATGACTTTAAATGCCTAATGAAAAATAACATACATATTTTACCCCTTAGTAGAGTTTTAACCAGTCTGATAATTCACTTGCTTTTCATCATTTGCACTAATGATCCCAAAGTCTTTTCCATATTCTATGTTGTCCTATTTTAGTAACAGAAGATTAGTTTTGTTAATATAATTCTATTAATTTGGATATTTAAAAATCCTTAAGTATAGATCCTTTATGACTTAACACAAAAGATAATTATAATCTGCATTTTCAACACAATTAAAATACTAAGATTGGGAGAGATTGCAAGATATTTAAAAAACTTATTCTACATATGCAGAATAGTAGGCTGAGAAATAAACTATAACACTTTAACAACGTTAAGTGAATGACGGTCATGAGAATTTAGCACTGGGTCAACATCATGTGTTTTTACTCTAAGTCATAGCAAAAATGAACTAGTCTTACTAAAAGCCTTCAGGAAATTGTGGCTGTCTTACATTTAACAAGTAAACAACACAGAGAAAAAAATCTGTGAAAAAAGTTTGTCTTTTGTTTTCCTCCTAAAAGGAGTTGAAAGATTCTCTACCCAAAGTACCACTTGTGAAGTTTTTATTTCAAGATGTGCATCTTTTGTCATTTCAAACAAAAAGTCGTAAAATTAAAATATTTTTTAAATTATTCACAATCAAATTATAATACTTCTCCTGATATGTAAAGAGAAAACAAAATACAAAATTGTCAGGATGGTGAGGCCTTGAAGAAGGGAATAAAAGTTGTAAAGAGGGTTAGGTACATTAACGTACACTTTTGCTGAAATCACAGAAGACAGTTTTGAGATCTTTAAAGTGAAAGACTACTCAGTTCTGGAAAAGATACCTTCAAGTAAGCATTTAGAACATGAGATTTTCAGGAGCAATACTAGACAGACAATTAATATACAAGTTAAAAGTCTTAGGTAGCCCTTAAATAATTAGTCTGCAATATATGACTATTAAAACATTATTAGCAATTGTTTTTACACTTTTCTAATCGTGGCCTAAACCTCGTATCACTGACTTTACGTTAATTTAAGATTTTTTTCATATAAGATATAATTTATAAACCCAATATTGAGCATGACCATCTAGCCAAATTACATGTGGATACATTAAAAGACAACAAACTTTTAGCTCCCACTGAAGAAATTTCACTAGGTCAAGTGGATGAAAAGAAATGCACCTCAAGGTGAGGCAGAAGGGAGGCTCTCACAATTTACTCAGCCCATACACAAGCAATGAAACAGCAAATTTTCATACATATATTACACATGTGCCCATTTCAGTGTTCAAAGCCTTACAATTTAGTTTGACTAATCTGAAAATAAAAATAAATCGCTCTTGACCATAATTCAAAAGCTTACTAAAAGCAGTAATTTTAAATAGAAGCACAAAACTAGGAAGGCCTTTTAAGTTTTCTTTGCAAATTATATTCAATTAAAGAAAGACTCCCAAGTAGGCAAAGTCCCCCAATACTTCCTTCTTAGTATTTATCACAACCGCAATTTCCAATTAAACAAATAATTACACAAATGTTTATCTAGACTGTAAACTACAAGAGAGCAAGGTCTGTTTCAGTATTGCTCACCGCCCCTGAGCACACCTAATTATCTGTTGAATGAAAGGAAAAAAGGCTCCAAGTTTAAGAATGAACATGTCAATCTTATGCAAAGTAAGTAAAGAGTATTTATTCAAAGTAACTTTTAAAAAATAAACCTAGCTTGGTCTTTAGCCAAAAGTCTCACGCAGTTTGAGCCGTTGAGCTTTGGTAAAGCAGGTGGTATAAGAACACACAGTAGGTGCCTAACATATGCTTGCTAAATGAAACGAATATTACCATAAAATGAGCGAAATGAGATCCAATCTAGAGAGTGTCAACACACACAAAGTTAAACGCCATCGTGCCCACGCTTGTGCTTCCCACTAACTGTGGCTCGAGTACTCTGATTTGCCTCCCTCAACTCCCTAGGCCATTTCAACATCCCAGAGCGTTAAGTTTCTACCGTAGAAATGGCTTGGGGAAGGAAATGAAAGCCAATGCTTAAACCAGCGGACCCAAAACTTAGTCTTTTCAGTTAAAAATGTCCCCATTCCAAGGTCCTTTTCTTTCTCTCTCTCATTCTACAAGTGTCAACATCAGGCTGAACTGGGGTCAGGAAATCGCATAATGTCAGTTTATCAAGCTCGTGACACACTGGAAGAGAGTGACCCAGTCCCCTTCCACCCGAGTCCGGAACTGGGGGACTCCAGGGTCATCCTACCTGAAGGGAAGCGAGGCCGCCCGGGAGGGGAGGAGGGACTGGCTACCTTGGAGGGGGAGGCAGTGGCGAGCCCCCGCAGAGGCGGGGTCCGAGCACCCAGCCAGGGCCCCCACAGCCGATCCAGGAACGCGGGCAGAGGCTCTGACATGGCCGGGAGAGCGCGCCGCCTCCTGCGAATGCTCTGGCCTCGCCGAGACCGGGAAGAGACGGCGCCGCCCGCACTTCCCCGACCCCGCCGTGGTCAGACAGGCCTAAGGCCGTGGTCAGACAGGCTCCCCGCCCTGCTAGCCTGCCTCCTTCTGCCGCTCCCTGCGGCCCCTCCCGCGACGCCAAGCCCGCAGTTGGCCGTCTCGCGGCGCGCTCCGGGGTGAGGGCTGGAAGCGAGCGCGCGGGCCGCCGCGCACTCACCATTGTCAGCGCCGCGCCGTCGCGTCCCCCCCACTTCACTCCTCTTCGCTCAGGAGAACTCCCAGCGCCGGAGCCCCGTCACGTGACCTTGGGCCTCCCACCGCATGTGACCCCTCCCTTCCTCTCTTCCCTTCCCCCAGCACCGGTCTCCTCCGGCTCTCTGGCCCCGCCCTACTGGCCTGCCAGGCCCGGCGAGGAGAGGCTGTTTGGAGGCGGGGCCTTGTGCTCCACCCCGCAACGGAGGGGGCGGAGCCACTGAGTTGTCGTAAAGAGGGAGGGGCCTGAGGGGCCGCAAGCTCTCTAGGTCTTCTTTGCTCTCTTTTCCGTCACGTGACGGGTGGTTCGGTGTTGGGTTTTGCTGCATTGATTCTTCTTCCCTGAGAAAGTTTGAGTAGCTGGGGAAGGAGGAAGGTGAGAGAGTTTGTTGCAGAGGCGCTCTCTGCGGTTAGGTTACTGACCCCCGAGGGGAAGGGAAGCAGTTACCCGGGGCCCTGCTTCCTTAGGCCTCGCAGGATAGGTGCTCTCTTAATCCAGGGATGAGGCATTATTGCACCTTTCTTGAACTCTACCCAGCTCCCTCTTCCCCTGAGAGCTTCTGGGTTTTGAGAACTTGTTAACTTTGTTGACTCTGAAGAGACTACCAATAGAAAAAAATGTTAGGGTACTACATCCGTTGCTGCCTGAAGTACACAGTCCAGAGAACTATCCGCCCGGAGCTGCTAGAGGCTTCACAGATCGGTTGTATCACCCTGCCATTCCGTGAGAGGGAAAAGCCTTCCTAAAAAGCCTGATGATGCTTCTAAAGAGTACTCTGGCTTTAACCGCATCCTAATCACTAGTGTAAGCCTGGAGGACCTCCAGATGATGGAATACTGTTTTAGGATTTCAAAACTTAGTGGTGAACCACCACAGTGCAGTCTATACATAACCGAAGAAGAAGGAAAAAAGTCACTCAGAATGCACCATAATTATCCCATCATAACAAAACAAAATCAAGCTTGTGAGGCAGGGCCATAAAGCTAGTCTCAAATTTAAGAGGCTTGAAATTAGAGTATGGTTACTAACCACAATAGAATTAAACTAGAAATAACAAAAAGGTTAGCCCGAAAATCCACAAATATTTGGAAACTAAGCAACATAATTCTAAATCACTGTGGCAAAGACAATAGTGGAAATTTAAAAATAGATTCAAGTAAAAGATGAAAGTACAACGTAACAATGGGATACAACTGAAGTAGTATTTAGAGGGATATCTGTAGTTTAAATGCATATATTTGTAAAGAAAGATTTAAAATCAATCTACATTCACATGAGGAAGCTTGAAAAAAGCATGCGGAGGGGGCATGAGGTATATGCGAACTCTACTTTGGGCTCAGTTTTGCTGTGAGCCTGAAATTGCTCAAAAAAGTAAAATCTTATTTAAAAAATAAAAAGCCCTTGCATATATGATCAAGTGATCTTTGATAAAGGTGACTTGACGACTTAATGGGGGAAAGGACAGTCTCTTCAACAAATAGTGTTGGGAAAACTGGATATCCACATGCAAAAGATTGAAGTTGGACCCTTATCTTACACCATATGTAAAAGTAACTCAAAATGGATTAAAGACTTAAACATAAGACCTAAAACTATAAACCTCCTAGAAGAAAACATAGAGAAAAATCTTCACAACAATAGAGTTGTCAATGATTTCTTGGCTATGACACCAAAAACACAGGTGACAGTCAAATAGGACTACATCAAATTTAGAAACTTTTGTTCAGCAAAGGACACAACAGAGTGAAAGGTAACCTATGGAATGGGAGAAAATATTTGTAAGTTGTATAGCTAATTAGGTGTCCAGAATATATAAAGAACTACAACTCAGTAACAAAAAGAAATCAAATAACCCGATTAAACATTGGGCAAAGGACTTGAATAGACATTTCTCCAAAGATGATATACAAATGTCCAAGCATCTGAAAAGATGCTCACCATCACTAATCATCAGAGAAATGCAAATCAAAACCAGGAGGTATCGCCTCACACCCATTAGGATGGTTACTATAAAAATAAAAATAAATAAAAAAAGAGCTGCCCGGTGGCTCAGGTGGTTGGCGCGCCATGCTCCTAATGCTGAGGTCACCGCTTCGATTCCCACATGGGCCAGTGAGCTGTGCCCTCTACAGCTAAGATTGTGAACAACAGCTCTCCCTGGATCTGGGCTGCTGTGAGAAGCCAGAGGTTTTCGTGAGCTGCCATGGGCTACCGTGTGCCAGCATGAGCTGTTGGTGGCCAGTATGAGTGGCCAGCAGCCAGCGTGAGTGGCCGCCAGCTGGCGAGAGCTGCCGTGAGCTGCTGTGAGCGGCCGACCGACAACTGGCAACCGACTGCCTCAGCGAGGGGGAGTGCAAGGCTCATAATACCAGCATGGACCAAGGAGCTGTGTCCTGCACAACTAGACTGAGAAACAACAGCTTGAACCGGAGTGTGGAAGGTGGGGAAGGCGGAAGAAGGGGGGAAAAAAATCAAGGTAACAAATGTGAGAGAGGATGTAGAGAAATTGGAACCTTTATACGCTGTTGGTGGGATTGCAAAATGGTGTAACCCCTATGGAAAATACTGCAGAGGGTCTTCAAAAAATTGAGAATATAATTACTGTACGATCCAGCAATCCCATTTCTGGTATATATCTAAAAGAAAAGTAGGGTCTCAAAGAGATATTTGGATACCCAAATTTATAGCACATATGAACACTCATGTTCATTTAGACTAGCCAAGAGATAGAAATAATCCAAATGTTCATGGACAGATGAATGGAATAATCTTCCATCTAAAAAGAAAGGAAATCCTGTCACATGCTACAACATGGATGAATCTTGAGGACATTATGCTAAGTGAAATAAGCCAGTCACAAAAAGATAAACTGTATGATTCCACTTATATGAGGTAGCTAAAGTAGTCAAATTCTTAGAAACAGAAAGTAGAATGGTGGTTACCAGAGATTGGGGGTAGGAGGAAAGGAGAGTTGTTAATAGGTACAGAGTTTCAGGTTTGCAAGATGAAAAAGTTCTGGAGATCTGTTTTACAACAATATGAATATACTTAATGCTACTGAACTGCACACTGTAAAATGGTTAAGATGGTATATTTTATGTTATGTATTTTTCTCTCACAGTAAAAAACGCAAATTAAACTCTAAGAGAGTAGAAGGAAGGAAAATAAAGAAAAGAACAGAAGTCAATAGAATAGAAAATAGGCAAGCAAATAGAGGAGAGCAAGAAAGCAAAAAGTTGGTACTTTGAAAGGTTAACATATTTTAAAGCCCCTAGCAATACTGATTAAGAAAATATGGTGCAAACACAAATTAACAATATTAGGAATGAAAAAGAAGACATCACTGTAGATCCTACAGACATCAAAAGGATAATAGGTAATATATGAACAATTTTTATTTCCATAAGTTTGACAACTTAGAGGAAATGGACACCTTCCATAAAACAAAACTTTCTGAAATGAACATAAGAAGAAATACAAAATCTGAACAGTCCTACATCAGTTAAAGAAATTGAATCTTCCCGTCCTTAAACACCTCTAGGCCATAGAATTCACTGGTGAGTTCTACCAAAATGTAAGGAAGAAATAATTCCAAGCTTTTTACACAAACTTTTAAAGAGAATATAAGAAGAGAGAACACGTGCCAACTCCTTTTTGAGGCAATCATAATCCTGATACCAAAATCTGACAAGGACATTACAGAAAAGAAAATTGCATGTTAATATCCTTCATAAACTTAGCTGCAAAAATCCTACATGCAGTTTATAAGGCAGAAATTTCTGTGAAAACAGTTATCTGTGTATTAGCCCTACACTGTGATTAAATATTCTCCTTTGTGTCTCTGAAAAATTCCTATTTAGTAGAGTAAGACAACATCTTTATACATGTTTTAAAATTCATTTCTATTATTGTTGATGCTCGATACAAATGACAATATAGATAAAATGTGAAATAAAACAAGTACAGAGTCCTTTTATGTAGGACTGTAAAGAAAATTAAGGATAAATCAAAGGAGAAAGAATGAGTTTCATGTTTTCCCCCTAGACTGTTTTTATTATAGGAATCTCTGTCAGATAACTGAGAGTATTTGCTGGAGCCAGATATTTGCATTCTGGGATCCTGACATTCACTCATTAAACACATACTTATTGAGTGCTCATTAAATGCTAGTTTTTCTTCTAGGCTGTAAGAAATAGTCAAGAAACAAGTAATTAAATAAAATATTTTCAGTGAAAAAAAGCACAAGCAGAAATAAACATGAGACATGATGGGTTGAAAAGGGCTATTTTTAGATAGGTGGTAGAAAGTGACATTTAAACTGAAACCTGAAAGGATGAGTTACCTATAAGGAGAACTGAAGGAAGAGTCCATTTCAGGCAGAAAGAAAAGCAAATACAAAGGTCCTGAATTAAGAAAAGGCTTGGTTCTTTCCAGTAATGGAGAGACAGGGTAACTGAAGCCTAGTGAATGACAGGGACAGTAAATAATACAGGTTGAGGACAAATGAGAGAACAGTTGAGTATAATGAGATCCATAGGTGTTGCTCTCTTACCTCCAGATTCAGGAGGATTGTTGGGTCAGAATTTTAAAGCAACATTTTGCCTGTGTATCTTTTCACAACCATCAGGAGAACTGTCTTCTTCCAACCTCATTCCACCAGAGCACGCTGTTTCTTCTCTTTGAATATAGTCTGTCTTCTCTACGAGACTTAGGGAAGGGACTAAAAGCTACAACTTCATCCCATACCTCTCCAACCAACCGCAATACCTAAAACTCAGTAAATCCACAAAAATATTTTGTTTTGTTTTTTAATTAGTAGATCTAATGGGAGATCAACTTTTTTATTTCATTAGGATCAGACCATACAACTGATTATTGGAGAATGCTAATGTCCTGATTCCCAGTACAGAATTATTTTTTAACTCTATCCACCACACTGCCCACTTGACCTTAGTAAGTAGGACTGTAGTCAAAGCACATTTAATAAGTCAGATAGAATCTGCAATATCAACCATACCAACATTCACATTATAGGGGTACCAGAAGGAGAAGAGAGAGAGCAAGGAACTGAAAACCTTTTTGAAGAAGTAATGTCAGAAAACTTCCCTAGCCTAGTGAAGGAAATAGACATTCAAGCCCAGGAAGCACAGTGTCCCAAACAAGATGAACCCAAAGAGGCCCACACCAAGACACAGCATAATTAAAATGCCAAAGGTTAAATACAAAGAGAGAATCTTAAAAGCAGCAAGAGAAAAGCAGTTAGTTACCTACAAAGGAGCCCCCATACGACTGTTAGCTGATTTCTCAACAGCAATTTTGTAGGGAAGAAGGGAGTGGCAAGAAATATTCCAAGTGATGAAAAACAATGACATACAACCAAGATTGCTCTACCCAGCAAGTCTGTCATTTAGAATTGAAGGATAGATAAGGAGCTTCCCAGACAAGAAAAAGCTGAAGGAGTTCATCATCACCAAAACAGTATTACAAGGAATCTTAGAGGGACTTCTTTAATATGGGAGGGGGTTAAGGACGGGTGAAAGGGGAAGGGATTAAGAAGTACAAATTGGGTGTTATACAGCAGTCATGGGGATGGAGGCTATAGCATAAGGAATATAGTCAACAATATTGTACTAACTAGGTATGGGGCCAGGTAGGTACTAGATCTATCAGGGTGACAGATGGAAATGGGGTTGGGGTCAGAGTGGAAAAGGTGAAGGCATTAAGAAATATAAATTGATAGTTAATACAGTATGGGGCAAATAATCACAATATTGTAAAGATCATGTAAGGTGCCCGATGGGCACTGGACTTATCAGGGGGATCACTTTATAGACTTTGTAAACAAAAGTGCCAGGTTTAGGTAAAAAAGTATTAGGTGAGAATATAATTTGAGCCTCTATCTACCAGGAACCAGTTAGGATAAGGCATGTATTTAAATTCACGAAGTCTAAAAAGTCTAAAAGTCTATTAATGACTGTGACAGTGTCAGGCAGCAGCTATTTGCAGAGTTAACAGCCAAAGCTAAGGAAACAGAATCAAATACAAATACACCCCAAAAAAATCTAATTTAAAGCATATCATTGAGTATAAAAACACTTTTTTCTCTTAACCTTCCAGACCAGATAGAATATATTCTGCTTAGCAACTTCACCCTGCTGCTGTAATCAAGGTACACATTCTTGTTTCCTTTTTTGAGTTACCATTGTAAATGCCAAATGTTTCTTTCACAATATACAGTTATTTTCTTTGTTTTTCTTTCTTTCTTTTTAAACTTTTATTTATTTTAAGTGTGTTTTTCCAGGACCCATCAGCTCCAAGTCAAGTAGTTGTTTCAATCTAGTTGTGGAGGACGCAGCTCACAGTGGCCCATGTGGGGATGGAACCCGCAACCTTGTTGTTAAGAGCACCACGCTCTAACCGACTGAGCTAACCGGCCATCCCCAGTTATTTTCTTAAATGTACCCATACTTAATGTTTTACCTCATTGCTCCCCTTTTCTTTTTTGAGTTATAATTTACATACATAAGTTTTAAGTATACAGTTTGATCAGTTTTGACAAATGCATATGGCTTTAACCCACACTTTTATCAAGATGTACAATGCTGCCATCCACCCCAGAAAACTTTCTCATATCCTCTTAGTCAATGCCATCTCCTAAAGTCAACCACTGTTCTAAGTTTTTTCAATATTGGTTGGTTTTGGGTGCTTTATATTGTCATAGTAATGAAATCATACAGTAAGTACTATTTTGTGTCTCATTTCACTCACTAAACACAATGATTTTGAAATTCATTCATGTTTTTCTATGTATTAACAATTTGTCTCTTTTTATTGCTTAGTAGTATTCCATTGTATGAATAAATCACAAAATATCTTTTTTCCTGTTAACAGACATCTGTTTTGTGAATAAAGTGCTATCAACATTCATGAACAAGTCCTTTTGTGAACATACTTAAAGTGGAATTGCTGTGTAAGGTAGGTATATATTTAATTTTGTAAGAAAGTATCACACCGTTTTCTAAAATGGTTGTGCCATTTTACCCTCCCATCAGCAGTACATGAAAATTTAGTATCTCTATATCTTTGCCATTTGGTGTTGTCAATGTTTTCAATATTAGCCATTGTTACAGGTGTGTCGTTATATCACTGTGGTTTTAATTTGCATTTCCCTGGTAATTAACAATGTAGTATACCTCCCTTTGTGAGTGTCTGTCAAAACTTTGGACAATCTTTTATTGGGATGTTTGCCTTCTTATTGAGTTATAATTTATTAAATATTTTGGATACAATTCTGTATCAAATATATTAATTGCAAATATTTTCTCCCAGTCTGTAGCTTGCCTATTTATTTTCTTACTGTTTTTAGATGACCTTAGAATTTGGATTTTACATTTAAATATGTGATCCATCTCAAATTAAATTTTGCAAATAATGTGAGGTAGGATTTGAGGGTTTATTGGTGTCCACATGATAAATGACTGACTGACAAATAGAACCCAAAAGGTAAAAGAACCTACATGGATTATATACTATTTCCCCTATGTGCCGGAGAATATTTACATTAATTTCTCTACCTTCCTGTGCACCAGGCAAGACTAACATTCACTTTCATTCAATCCCTGTTAGACTCTAAGCTCAAGGACAAAGGCTGTCTGATGTGTCTTTGTTGCCTTCTGTATCCCAAGCACCAAGCACAGTACCTGGCACATAGATGGACTCTTTAAAATAATCTTATGAAGTAGCTATAACACACATTTTCATGATTATAATTTTTTAGAGGCTTACTATGAGCCAGGCACTGAGATAATCATATCTCATGCATTGCCTCATTTAGTCTTCACTATAACCCATTGGGCTAATATTGTGAACCTATAGTGCAGATAATGATAATAGCTTGTGTTTATCGATCACTCAATCAGTGACATTGTTCCAGGTACACTATATACATTATTTAATCTTCTCAACAAACCTATAACGTAGGCACTATTATCTTCATTTTAAAGAGGAGGAAACTATAGTACAAAGAGGTTAAGTAACTCATCCAAGGTTACCTAGTTGGTAAGTGAGAGAGCTTTGAACCAAAGTGATCTGACTCCAGGTCCACGCAATTAACCCTTCACTACATGGCTCTCCCTAGACAAGCTTAGCAAAACTGAGTAATTTGCCTTAAGTTACAAAGCTAATAAAGAGTGAAATTGGTATTTAAGTCAGGACTTTGCAATCCTAAGGCTCATACTTTTTCTATTAGTCTAATTACCTTTGTAAACATAGAAATATATTCTATTTCCTTTGTGGCAAGTTTAAGATCTTTCTTAATAAAAGTGTCATTGATAAAAATCAACCTAGACTATCTATCCTTTCCTCAAATATGTAAAACCTAGTGCTTAAGTAGAAAAACACAAAGCAATATGTATATTTTCTAAAACATGACTTATCCTCTCTGCTGTATTATAATAGTCATGGGAGCCAAAAAAAAGGTCTCATGACGATAACACCTTACTGGGCATAAAAACTCACAAAGTTTCTGTTAAATAATCACAGATGTATTTATTAATGGAAAGATCAGGGTATAACTTAAGAACTGTCACCAAAAGTAAAATGCTATGAAGACAATTCCTGAGTTGGGTTCTATGAGAAGCAAAGTCACAGGGGAAGTTTTTCAGAGAGTGTTCTTAGGATCAATACCTGTGTAGAATTGGAAGGAAACAGGATTAGACAGGAATAAATTAAGCTGCAATGGAGTTACAAGAAGCTTCACCTGATCCCATAGAGAGTTCAGAAGCTGGACTGTCCCATCATAGTTGTCCCAAGTGGAGTGCAAGCCTTTATACCTCCACACAGATGAGTCTTTGGCTGTGAACTTTCCAGGGAAGAGAGTATGACCTTGGATAATGTGTCTGTCCATCCAAGAACTTGCAGCTGTCAGCCAACCTTCCCAGTAGCTAAGGGAATAAGTCCTCCAGTTCTGAAGGGGGCATCTGGGCAACACAGCACAGCACGGCAACCATAATAGTCCACCCCTGTGCCACTCAGATCCATTTGCTTCATATAAATTCTGGAAGCTTCTCCTTCAGGACACGGGAGGTCTCTTTTCCTGGGGAAAACTTAGAAGGTCAGTGGAATGAACTTCAGATGCTTCTGCTGCAGCTGGTATCAAGACTACAACTGATACTCACCAAATTCCTCCTTTGTTATCAATTTAGATTTGCTCATCCTTGACTAACACCACTACTGGTCTATATGGTTTAGTTGGAGGACTGACCCAGACCTTCAACCAAGAGTATCTGAGCCCCTGGTTATCACATACTTCTCAGGCCTGGCTGCAGATTTTATCCATTTACCATCAAAACTGGATAAGGAAGTATGAAAAGAATCGTCAGTAGATCACCTGGGTGTCAAAGATAGTTTTCCCAATCCCCACTGTGTAGCAGCAGCCCTCCCTCCTCCTGCTGATCAGGTTCATTACCACTGCCTAGATGGTGACTTCTTCTTGACTGTTCACCCCTTGGTGCAAAGAGCTTGAAGTGCCTGAATGATGACAGCCATAGCTTAAAGTTCAATAGGATGCTTACTGTGTCCCCTGATGGAAATGTTTCCCCTGGGGAACCATAACATCTGAATCTGCAAAACACGGAGTTATCAGGATAGGAAACACAAATTCCCCAAGTACAAGTTAGATATTAAATGTGTCCTATCTTACTTCCACTCTTTGGATCCTGGAGCCACGTATTACCTATACTAAGGACGCAGTACAATAAAAAGGTTACTGATTAAGCGTGATACACATCCTGGAAGTTGGTGTCCCAATCTCAATGTATCATATCCAAGCTGGTGTCTCAGCTGTGGCTTCAACAGGCCCTTCCATTATTCTATCATGCTGGTGGCATCTATATGATATGTGATACAATCGACGGCAACCAGGGTCATGTGTCTGCTGAATCTCCTCACTGTAAAAGTGGGTCCTTTGAGCTGATGCATTGTTATATATGAATCATGTTGGTGAATCAAACATTCTGCAAGCCCTTAGATCTTGATGCTGCTGGAAGCCCCATGGATAGGAAAAGCAAATCCATACCTAGAATACATGTCTGTTCCTATTAGAACAAATATCTGGCCCCTCCAAGATGGAAGGAGGCCAATATAGTCAACTTGCTACCAAGGCCTCCTTGAAGAATGGTGCCACATCATAATTCAGCAGTGAGTGCCGCTGCTAGCACATGGGACACTTGGCAACATCGGTAGCTAGGTCAGTCTTGGTCAGCGGGAGCCCACGCATAGCCTCCTCCCTGCCATATGGCTACTTCTCCGTGTTCATTTTGCTAGCATTAGGGTGGTCCGTGACGGAGGCTGACTGACATCTGCCCAAGTCATGTTGTCCTTCTGGTGGTGTAGTGCCTCTTCTCTGATGGATGCTTCTCTGATGGATGCTTCCTTATATATTGGACAAATATATACTGTTGTCCAATCCAAGAGAACACAAACTGTTTCTTATCCTCTTTTTTGACAGGGATGGAAAAGAAAGCATTTGCCAGCTCAGGGCCTGCCTACCACATACCTGAAGCTGTGTAACTCTGCCATAGCAGAAGTACTACATCTGGCAGACCCGCTGCAATTAGAATTACTTGTCTGAACTTGTGAGAGTCCACTGTCATCCTCCAGGATCCATCTGGTTTTTGCAAGACCCGAACTAGTGAATTAAATGGACATACACTGGGGACCAACACCCCTGCATTCTTTAGGTTTTTAAAGGTACTACTAATCTCTGCTGTTCCCCTCAGGATGAAATGTTTTTGATTTATTGGTGGACATGGGGGTCGCAGCTTTGGAAGTTTTCATTTGGTCTTTTTCATTACAATAGCTCCTAGCACATAGGTCAAGAAATCAATGTGGAGGTTGTGCTAACTACCAAGTATGTGCACGCTAATTATACATTGGGGGACTGACTAAATGACCACTGTAAGCCAGACCTGGGTCAAGATTCCATTTATTACCTGACCAACTCATGACCAACTAAACTTGAATACTTCATGCCCTCATTTTAATAAAGTCCTAAGCCTCTTCAGTGTAGTTGTCTGCTCCTGACCTGTCTGCTCCCACTGTTTTGGGAGTGCACTCTATGCCTTTCTCTTAATAAATCCACTGGTTGATTTGCTTTGTTTGCATGGTTTATTTGGGGAGTCCTTGAATTCTTTCCTGTGACAATACCAAGAACCTGTTCTTCAGTAACACCTTTGGTTAAGCATTAGAGGAATCGGTGTTCTATATACTCGCCACAATGCCACAGGATCCTTATTCCAGAGGATCTAACCTCTGTTTTAGTCAGTGGTTCCCAGGTCTGAAAACTAACTCAGGTAAGGAAACTGGTCTGAGGGATCACACTTTTTTATTAAGGCAGCTGCCTTAATCATCCATCCTTATTGTTTCTCATTGAATAGATTGAGTGATATCTTTGTTGGCTGCCCAACTGTGATATTGTGATTTATAATAAGGAATATACAGAGGGTGCCAAAAAAATGTATACGCATTTTAAGAAAGGAAAAAATTGAATTAAAATTTTGATAATATATACCAATAACAAAAGATGAATATAAGTCAGGTTTGACTTGTGCAATTACAAGAGGTGCTCAAAGTGGTTACCATCAGCATAATTTTAATACAGTTTTTCCTTTCTTAAAAAGTGTATACATTTTGTTGGCACCCTCTGTATATATTTGGCCTTTATTTACTGTCTTTGGCACAGAGCTAAAATGCTTGGAATTTCCTAAAAGATGAAAGCCTTACAGTCTCTTTTGTTATGTTAATGAGGTGACTTTTAGACTGTACCTAGGATTGGGGGCTGGTTGCCAGTGGAGGCAACCTTGTGATTACAGGGTTGGAACTTTCATTCACACCCCGCCCTGACCCCCAGGGGAGACAGACTGGCGATTGATTTCAATCACCAATGGCCAGTGACTTAATCAATCATACCTGTGTAATGAAGCCTCCAAAAAAATCCAAAAGGAAGAAGTTTGAGAGCTTCCATGTTGGTGAACCAGAACTGTCCACATGCCACTGTACCAGGCCCGAAACTCCACTAGGACAGAAGCTTCTTCGTTCAAAACATTGCCCTATGTATCTCTTCATCTGGCTGGAGTTACATCCTTTTATAATATACTGGTGATCCAGTAAGTAAAATGGTTCTCTGAGTTCTGTGAGACACTCTATCAAATTAATAGAACTTCAGGAGGGGATTGTTGGACCCTCCAATCTACAGTCAGTTGGTCAGAAGCACAGGTATCAACCTGAGCTTGTGATTGGCATCTAAAGTAGAGAGGAGCCTTGTGGGACCAAGCCCTTAACCTGTAGAGTATGATGCTATCTCCACGTAGATAGTTCAGAATTGAGTTGAATTGTAGGACATCCAGCTGGTGTTGGAGACTTGCTGGTGGGTGTGGTTGAATTCCTTCCTTTCCCCTGCCCCTCCCCCACTCTGCCCCACAACACATTGGAATTGAATGCAGAACTCTTACCAACTATCTTACCTCTAGAGATGCCATCTCCATAACTCTCCCCATCAGGGTCTCCTGGGTTCCATTCTGACCTTGCACTATGACCCGGCCTCTATTATTTTGGGATCCTATCATTCCCATTGCTAGTATTAGTGAGCCCAGTTCTGTAACAACAGCTCTACCGTCACCGCCTCCCTTCAGAGGAGAGCTACCACTGATAGCCCAGACATGCTGTCCCTCTCACCAGCATATTCTTCACCACTCCGGCCGTCCTGCAGAACGAGGTCATCTGGTGGCTTTTCAAGGCTTACACAGTCTGTTCATTCTAGCATCCTCCCTTCCTTAAACGTTTTGAACCCCTTCTTCCACTGCATGCCATGGCAGTTCTAGCATTCTACTTCACTTAAAAGGGGCTGCACTCTCTCCAACCTTCTAAGAGCCATTCGAGCAACAGATCAACACCTTCTCCTGGGGTTCTTGCCAGGGCGTTAAGACCTGTGTTCCAGAAGAGTACTTCTACAGTGGCAAATATTCCCATCCAACTTTATGTTTTATCTCCATCCTTCGATCTAGCACTCTTAGAATTGAGTCGCATAGACACACCCCTTGCTTCTGAGGTCCATGACAGCTACTAGGTTCTGCAGAATCTTCAGAGTATATTACCTTTCTTCCTTCTCAGGCCCAACACTTCCCTGTTGGTTTATAATATAACTAGTTATTGATTTGATGGCTAGGAGGGAAGGTGGGGACAGACCTTGAGGGAGCATGTCTGTGATCTTGAAGGGCAGAAGTCTCTTAATCACCTTCAAGCCAGAGGAAAGCATTAGTTCATAAGGAGTGGGCCTCTTCTCTAGGTTCAGAGGATTTGAAGAAATCTGGGCATTCAAGATCTGAATACCAGCCCAGATGTCCTCATCTCCCAGGGGCTCATTTTTTTCCAATTAGGGCCCTGACTTTGCATAATAGACTTGGTTAGATTGGACAATTTAACATTCTTGATCTCTGCTGTTCTTATGATTACATCCTGGGCCTGGTCCTCAGCGTTTTCTGCCCTTCCACTACAGAAGAGAGTTTCTTAATATGCTGCCAAGGAGGCTTATTGGTTTTCACATTTAGCCTTTAATTAATCATCCCTGGCTATTCATTGTCTCTTTTAAAGGCATTAATTGCCTCCAGCAATAGCCATCCAATACCATTGTCTTTATAATTCCTTCTTCATCATATTTCTCGAATGTCTGATACCTCTTACCCTAGTGCATTTCCCTCCATTGGTACACCATCCAGTGCATCATCAGTGAAAGTTTTAACGATTAGAATGCTATCCTGTGCCCATGCTGCATCTACGGCCAAGGTGGGAGTCCTCATTGCCAGCCAGGCAGCAGGTGATCTAGCTTCAAAATCCCACAGCACCATCTCCTTTCTACTTGTCCTGGCATCAACTGTCTCAGGTTGGATTCTCCATGGAGCAAATTCTGAGATGAAAACTGGCTTGCAGAAAGTTTCTAAAGGAGCACAGCTGTGAGGGAATGGAAGGAAGCAAAAAACTAAGGAAGAAACTGAGCTGCAAAGCATTCCCAGCAAAGCCTCAGCTGACCTCTCAGGAAGCTCTGAATCAATCATGGTGCTTTTGAGCTGCCCCAAGTTTAGGGAAGGGACCTGACATTCACATGCCACATCAGCCAGTCATCGGGTACAGGCTGCCCTGGGAAGAAGCCTTGGTTGGCCTTGGACAGAGTGGCTCTCTTCAGCAGAGATTAATGTGAGAAAGTCCTCAGTTCTGAAGAGGGGGTCTGGATGGTGCAGAAAAGGGTCCATGACAATAACTGGCTTTTTGGAACTAAGGGGAACATTGATGGGAACTGCCTTCAGGAAGAGGAAGTGCTTGGACAAGAACAACCCTCCTGCTGTAGTATGATTGTTTTCTTCACCTACTATTAGTTTGGTGCAAATGTAATTGCGGTTTAAAAGGTTAAAAATAATTGCAAAAACTGCCATTGCTTTTGCACCAATCTAATAGTTAATAGGATTGATTCTAGTTACAAAATCTGTTCTCACTGTAAAATAATTTCATAGATATTTTGTTAATAAGAGTTCTAGAAACATCTGAACAAAAATAATTATTATCTTCAGTTTAGAACAAGACATCCCAGACAGCTTAACCCTTTGATTATACTTCTGCTTTAATAGAATAACATTTGAAAATACACAGATATCCAGGAAAAAAGTAAAGCAGTATGAGATATTGAGAGCACAACTGTGCTTTAATTTGGCTCTTACATTTGTAATTATAATAGGAATCATACTTTTAAACAAGCCATGGTCAATAGCTCTGTAAACACATCCAATGGGAATATTAGAGCAGTACATTTCACATCATAAAACATGTCAAATACCCACTCTAAATTCACTGTGTTTCATCTGGGTTTTTTCATAAAAAGGGCATATCTGTAATTCACAGAGTCAAGTTTCTAAAGACTTAGGTAAGAAACACTGCCTGTCAATTTGCTTCTCAAACTGAATTTTTAAAGACGAGTATAATTTATTCTTTAAAGCAATTTTATAGACTTGGGGAGTTAATTTCATCGTGATGTTGGTTGAATGCGATACAAAGAAAATGCAGGTATTATCTAGGACAGTATAGATGAAGGAGCTTTAAGAATTCATGAGACAAAAAAGGTAAAAAGATGATAAAACTTAAACTTCTTTTTCAGATGTTTTAAACTTTCTATAAAACTTTTTGTCACAAAATTAATCATTTAACCATGGCAAACCAAATATACTGAATGCACTGCCTGAAATCAAGGTGAGAAATCCTTTCTTTTATATAATAAAATTCTCTTCTGGTCCATCTTGATTCAAGTCCTGGTTGTCTGAGGGCAGAGGCCTAGAGTTGTAATAGAAAGCATCAATATTATCTACTGGTTGGTATTCCTCTTCCATTCTACTTAGGAAGTCACTTCCAGAGCCACTTCCAGAGCCTGATCCAGGATAGTCCTCAGAAAGAGGGAAGACATCATTCAAGTTCTCAGATCTCCTCGTCCTGAAGGAAGACAGAAAAATGAAAAATATCACAGTAAAGCTGGAGATATGAGGAAGGTAATCGTAATACACTTTTTTAAAGATAACAAAATAAATGCCGCCACCCAGTTAATCAAATTAAAAGCTTCCCAGTTATTCAATACTTTAACACAAAAAATAAGCCAGACCTTTCCTCATGTTTGTCTATTTTATTATACCTAACTCATTGCATTAATCAAGTCCACATTTACCCACTGCCAACTCATATAAACAATGCTAGTTTTCTTATCACTAGCATAGCAATCCTATATGTGGAATTTACTTACAGGATCATTTATTAAAAATAAAAAGACCCCTTTTTTCCTTGTTCTCCCACTAAAGAAAGGACAAACAAGTGAGTCAGTCTAGATAGATGACATTTTTTCCTAATTTAAAATTTCTACAAAACTTCTAATAATTGACAGTGCTTCAACAAAGCCCACTCCTAAGAAATTCTTTGTCATAAGTTAAGGATTATATTTGCATATTCACATTCAATTTTCTCCTCCAAAAAAAGTACATTCATTCATCTGGGTTTAGTGTGGTGGTTAGAAGTCACTCAGTACTAAAAGCCCAGGGCAATGGCACCACCTCTCAATGGCAAAAGAAGGCCACAAAGTATCAAACACTGAGTTTCACAGCCTATGGGTCATTTTCTCCATGAAAATAATAAACCACAGGCCATATTGCAGATTAGAATTTCATTCATGCATGCATTCAGTAAATATTTATTGAACATTTGATCCCTGTTCTGAGTGCCTGGATAGAATGGGGATTGACAGAAAGGGTCCCTGCTCAAAAGTTTATTAAAAAAAAAAAAGTTTATAATTTAATGGGGAAGACAGACAATAAAAAGTGCATCTATTAATCAGGAAACATTAGGTGGCGCTAAATGCTGTGCAGAAAAATGAAAAAGACTAATGTAACAGAGGGTGACCGGATGGCTAGTTTAGACTATGGGGTCAGGGAAAAGGGATCATAGCTGGAAACACAGATTTGGTAGTTACACACACACACACACACACACACATACACACACACACACACACCGAGTATTGAAAGCCATGGAACAGAATGAGGTCACCTAAAGGAAGCATGCAAATAGAGCAAAGGCCCAGGACGGAGCCAGGACCACACCACCATATTGAGCAGAGGAAAAAGAATAGCCAGGGACGTAGAAGGAAACCCAAGATAAGGTGGGGCCTTGGAAGCCCAAAGAAGAAAACATTTCAAAGGAGGGGAGGTCAACTGTTTTTGAAGGCAATTAAGAAGTCAAGTAAGTTAAGTCAAGTAAGCTAAACAGAGAGAAGTAACCAGTGGTTCTGTCAGCCGGGAGTAACTGTGACCTTAACAAGCAGTCTGAGTGGAGAGTGGGAACAGAAGTGCAACCAGGAGAGGTTGAGGAGAGGAGGGGGAGACAGCAAGCACAGGCTACCCTTTCAGGAAGTGCTCCTGTAAAGAGGAGCAGAGAATGGGGCAATAGCTGGAGAGGATGCAGAGTTGAAGAAGGGATTTCACCTAAGTGTAGGAGATGCTAGAGAATGTTTGCATCCTGATGGGAAGAAGACGCTGGGCTTAGAGGGGTAACTGTAGAATTAAAGTTCTGGAGAGGGTATGTGGGGATAAGATACCCAGCACAAGGAGGGGTGGCCTTAGAAGCTGCCACAGTCAGAGTCCAATCAGGAAACATATCTAAATATTTAACACGGGGACCTGCTTGCACGTGTGATAGAAGAGAAGCGAAGCCAAACAGGGAACAGCGAGGAAACGCAGAGATTAGTGAACACGCTCTCCAATCTCTCTTCCGTTCCTCCCATTGGCCAATCTCAGTCACAGATCTGGCAGCCTGAGAAACGCAGATCCCAGGGATCAGCCCTCACCCCCCACCCAGTACAGAGCAGGGAGAAGGAGGAAGAAGAAATAGATCTGACGGCACACAGGTCCAGGACCTACACAGATGCAGGGAAGGTTCATCCACGGTGACAGGAGCGCCAAAGTGAAAAGGAAGGTTACTGGCTGTGCAGAGGAAATAGCATTGAGATGTAAAGAGAGGAGAAATGGTGTAAAGTGATTGTTTTGGAGCACTTAGGTTATTCCTCTAACACTTTAGATTTACATGAATTACTATTGGAACTTAAAATAATGAATGATGCTGTAATGTCAGGTTCGAGGGGCAGGATTGCAGAGCTGCATTTTGAGGGTGGCGATGATATAATATCTTACACGGTGACTGCAGTGCTAAAGAGGGTCACCAGGATCCCCAGAGTGATGATGGACTTGCATGGCTTGGGCGTGACCATTTACCTGGCTTTGAGAAGAGTGATTTTCTAGGTTTAACTCTGAGGATTAAAACTTTTATGGTAATCCTTTTCATAATACATTTCTGTTGTCTGTTATGTAACTTTGATATTCATTGAGATAATAGATTCTAAAACAATTCAATTTTTTGTTACTTAAGAATTCCTATTGAGTATATTTTGCAAGTTTAAAGCAGGTTTTATTTGATCAAGAATGTTTGGTTTTCTTTTTGTAAGTCATGGCATTTATTCTTCATTTCGCTAATTTCTTCTTTAAAAAAAAAGAATCACCACTATATAATTCCAGAATGTTTTTATCACCCTTCAAGAATCCCATACCTATTAACAGTCACTCTTTATTCCTCCCTTCCCCCAAGCCCCTGGCAACCACTAATCTATTTTTCTGCCTCTATGGATTTATCTATTCTGGACATTTCATATAAGCGGAATCATATGGCTTTTGGTGTCTGGTTTCTTTCAATTTGCATAATGTTTTCAGGATTCATCCCTGTAGCCTATATCAGTACTTCGTTCTTTCTTATGATTAAATAATATTCCACTTTAGAAATATACATTTTGTTTATCCATTCAGTTGAGGGACTCCTATTAGATTTTACCTTCTAATGGGCTCTATTTACATAAATAAAATAATCATTTTCAATTCCTATTGGTTAAAAATATTTTCACCAATTATTTTCACAATTTTTTCATTCAATTTTTGTCTCTGCCACACAATAAAAAGACTTTGCAAAAGCCTAGATGAATCGTGTATTCTTGCACATCTTATATACCAGTAAATATCGTACAGTTTTATCATGTACTGTACAGTGAAAACCAAACCACCAAAACAAGAGCTTGAATAAAATCACTCTGGATGACCCTCTTACCTCCATGCCAAGATCTTAACAAAAGCTGGTGAAAGTAAAAGTAAAGTCCACTTACAAAAAAGGGTCATTCCTTGGAGAGAGGATTCTGTTGGATTCCCCTGGAGATAGATCAACCGTTGGTCCCTTTTCATCAATGCAGTTTGCAGAATTACTGTCGGGATTACAGCGGACCCACTGGTACCTGGCTCTCTGCAGAGGTAAACCTGCCCAAACAAGGAATCCATGTGGTTAATAAGTATCTCTTACACAGCTTCTAATCTCTCTGTCCCTGAGAAATGTTTAATTAAGTAGATTCTAAATTTGGTAGAAGGTAAGGTGTGGACAGGTTTTATGACCATTAATATAATGGGAGCACCCACTATGTGCCAGCCTTTTATATACATCATTTGTCCTCCTCTCATCACCCTTATAAGGTAGCCCAGAGTTGGAGGTTAGAATAGGCTTTGCAATCAGCTGCCCGAAGTCAAGTCCCAGCTCTGCTACTGCTGAGCTGTGAAACTTTCACTTCCCCAAATCCCCACTATAAAATGAAGATACATTAGTATCTCTTTTTCATAAGCTGGTCACAAAAATCAAATGAGAAAATGCATGTAAAGACCTTAATATATTGCCAGGCACACAGTAAACACTGGATAAGGTTAACTATTACTATTTTTGTACGATTATCTCCATGTTACACAGAGCAAAACTGAGTCAACACAGGAGCTAAGTAGAGGACCCAGAATTCAAACCTGTAGGTGACCCTAAAGCCTGACTTTTCTTGTGAAGGTGAGTCGAATGATGTTCAGAAAGGCTAAGGAATACACTGAGTGTACCTGAAATATTACAGAGTCCTAGTTCCTTAGGGCCATATGGTGCTCTTAGGAATGGAAAGTAGACAAAAACTTGGTCTCTTTCTTTGCCCTCTGATACAGTCACAGATTTTGAAAGAACAAGGTTCCTTGGTTCACAGAGGGACAGACAGGTTCAAATATCCTAGATTGTCACAGCTTTTTTTGAGTTTAATTTCAACTGGTGTTATGGGGTTATATAGGAGATTTCTTATTCATTCATAGAATAAATTCTTCATTCCTCAATTTGGCAAGGATGGAGGCGTGGTGATGAGAAATACTTCACCACCCTTCAAAATGTTCATCTCTTCCGCACCCCAAGCATACACTTTATTCACACAAGTGTAACTAATAATCACCTAACAAGAAGAGGCATGCGTAGAATGTTTTTTTAATATAGTTGACAGATAGAATTTTTGAAAAGCAGGAAAGGTAGTTTCAAAGCACAGCACATTGTTGTCCTGTACAGATCAAAATGTAAATGATAACTATTTAACAGAGAGAGAAAAAAGGACGGTGCTATCGACAATCACTGTAGCATTTTTTTTTGCAATAACAAAAGACTGGAAAATTAAATGTTAAATAAATTAAGAGATAACCTATAATACCCTGTAGCTATTAAAAGAATGAAACAGATCCCTGGGTACTGATACAGAATAATCTCCAAGATATATTATCAAGTAAAAAAAAACTAACGAACACTATGCACTGTGTGTTACTACTTGTGTGTGTTTGTGTTTTTAAGAATATATTTACGTATGTGCTTATGTGCATGGAACACCTCTGAAAAGATATACAACAAACTGCCTTTGTGGAGGGAATTGGTGGCTGGAAGACAGTGGAAAGAAGGACACTGAGTTTTCACAGCATATCCTTTTAAACCTTTTGATTTCTGAGTCATCTGTATGTGTTGTCTATTCAAAATTAATTATTTATATTTTTAACAGCTTCAGTCTAGTGGAATTGACATACAATAAGCTGTACATATTTAAGTTGAATAATTTAATGTTTTGACATATGAATACTCCATTGGAACCATCACTATAATAAAACAAATATGAACATATCCAACACGCCCAAAGTTTCCTTGAGCCCTTTGTGATCCTGCCCTTCTCCCTCTCTCCTCTTGATTCCTTCTGACCCCACCAAACCATTAATCTGCTTTCTGTCATTATAGATTAGTTTGCATTTTCTAGAATTTTATGTAAATGGACTCATACAGCAACTTGTCAAAGGGTTTCCTGACTTTGTTTTAACTCAGAGACTAGTGAAGAGGGGTCTGTACCTTTTATAGTACCTCTCCTAGAAATGCAAATTCTGTTTAAATATTCCTTATACCTAGACTGCTTTTGTTGCCAATTTTTAAAAATAACATTTATGTTAGAAGGGGAATATGTGTTTATCACAGAAAACTGAAAAATGTAGCAAACGAAAGAGGGAAAATTACCCCTAATCTCCTTCCCCCACCCCCAGAGATCATGAAATTTGGAGTTTGGCTCCCCCCCCCACCTCTGTTTCAAAGAGAATATGCACAAGGTGTGTCCTGCTCTCTTCTGACAGTAATTCTCAGAGATTGAAAAGTGGAGCTTTTGCTGAGGTCAAGTTCACATTTCATGTCAATGGGATGGCCAAGAACATTGTTCTTAAAAGACTGCAGAACCACTGAATATTTTCCAAATGTTCTCTTTCCTCATTATGTCCCTTTTCCTCATGACTCTCTATTATCTCTGTTTGTTCTCAACTTTTCCCTAGCTAGTATCTCTGATTAATTTTATAAATACAACATTGCCAAGTTATTATATCATTAAGATATACATGATACATATTTATATGGATCTATAAAGAGATCTATAGATAGAGCAAATATAATATATATAAAAAACACATGAAGCTGTTCACCTTAGTATTATTTAAAATAAGAAAACAATTGAGTAGTCAAAACAATAGAAAACACTCAGATAAATTGAGGCATTCATATGAGAGAATATTAACCAAATGGTAAAAAAGTAGTAGGCTATGGAAAAGACTAGGTAGCATCATAGGAAAATCTATATTTTAAAATGAGTGAAAAAAATAGAAGACCATTGTGTATGCATAATAGTTGTTAATGCAACTACATAAACAGATATTGGGGGGGATGGGAGGAAATACAGGAACATAACTATAGTAGTAGACTGGTGATTTTTTGTTCTCATTTCATAAACAATATTTCTTTAAAAATATAAATAAATAAATACTCTTTTGTAAAAAAAAAAAAAAAGTAAATATTCTCCCATTGCATTTCTTTCCTTTCTTTGGGACTACTATTCTATTGAAATCTGCCCCATGGCTCCTGAATATAGCTTTCAATGTCTGGTCTGGGACAGACAGCTAGTCATGCAAAATGGATTAGCTCTGTCACTGCCTGGAGGGTGGAGGTAAGGTAGAAAGATTGATATCACAATGTCTGTCCCTTACCAGCTGTGTGACCTTGACCAACTTACTTCGCCTCCCTGTACCTCAATTTCCTCATCCATAAAATGGGGACAGTAATAGATCTAATAATGAGATAGAAATGTTAGGTTCTTAGAATAGCACCATGTCAGAGCTCTTTAAGTGCTAGTTTCTCTGATTAGGAGAACAAAGAGCTATCTCTGATAGAAAACAGCTCACAGAGAGACTAGAATTTAAATTCCTATTCTCCTATTTAATGGCTCTCAATTTCTCATCTTTCAAATGTTATTAATAGTATCCCAAAGAGTTCCTGTTTAAGCAAGGTAAACGTGTGCGAAACATCTAGCACAAGCCTTTGCATATGGTAGGTATTTAACACTTTTTAGCTCTTTCTTCCTCCTCTAATTCTTTCCTGAAGCAGCCTAAATTTGGAATCTTAATTGCTACTTGGAAGCCTCATCTTGAAGGTGGGATAAAAACCCAACATCTCTTCCAGCAGAGGGCGCTGTCTTCACGCCCTATGTTGTCTAGACCAGGGCTGTCCAATAGAAACATAAGACGAAGCCACATACGGTATTTTCAGTGTTATAGCAGCCATATTTTAAAAAGTAAAAAGAAACAAATGAAATTAATTTTAATACATTTTATTTTAAGCAATATATTCAAACACTGTCATACTAAGACTTCATATCTGGTGTATATTTTGCACTTAAACCACATCTCAGTTTGTACTCGCCTCATTTCACACACCTCAAGTGTTCAGTAGCCACAACGGGCTCATGGCTACCATTTTGGACAGAGCAGGTCTAGGCATTTTCCTCTACCTGCCGCTGATGCACTGAATATCAAGCCGGGGAATTATTTGCATAGATAGGAAGTTAAACAGAAAACTAAAACTAATACTTCATGAAGAAGAATCCATGCAAAAGACCATATCTTTTCACTGGTATAACAAATACAACTTTGATAAATTAGTAAAAATAAAATCTAAAATACAAAAATTCCCCCAGCTTTCAGAATCTTGGCTTTTAAAATTTATAAAGGGGACTCTTTTGGGGTGATAAAATGTTCTAAATTGACTATGGTGATGGTTGCACATACCTGTGAATATGGTAAAAACCATTGAGTTGTATAGTTTAAATGGGTGTATTGTATGGTATGCAAATGTTCTCAATAAAGCTGATTAAAAAATTTATAAAGAAATCAGAGGTAGAAGTCCCCCCTTCCCCTCCAAAAGTTTATTTGATTTGGGACTGATGCTTTTAAATCTACTTTAAAATAAAGAACACTGTTACAGACACATAATTCTTGACATACCTATTCAAGGGGGGTTGCAGGATGTGAAAATTCAACAGTTCTAGCCCCTGATGTTGTGGGCTATCTTTGACTCTATCTTGCTTGAGAGAAATATCTTATGATTACCATATTTTAAAAAATAAAAGAGATAATGCTAATGGACAGAAAGATTATCTTCCAAAAAGGCCCCATTTCCTGGATCTGCTGGTTGATTTTAAAGTGGATTCTGGGAGAATAATGGTTTTTATTTAGAATTCCTTCCCTCACTGCCCGCCGCCTCTCTCTCTCTCTCTCTCTCTCTCTCGCTCTCTCTGTTGCTAGTCTAACTTTACCAAAATATTTTCTGTAAATAATTAGTACCAGAGCAAATAATTTACCCCAGTAAGCTCTCTGTATCTTTTTATATTATAGTACCAATTTCCCCCCATCATCATCACAGTTGCTAGTTTCCTATTCTTAATGGGGACTTGCTGTGCAGGTGTGTTAGAGAAACTTAAGCAGAAACTGCCATGCGGGACAGGGCGGGGGTGGGGGTGGGGACCATTTTGATTTACTGTTTGATAGAATTCAAACAGACACCACTTGGCTGGAGTTGCTTCCTATTGGCTAATCGATTCCATAATATGGAGAGGGGTCCCTGACCCTTGATTTGACAAGCTACATAAAAAGTTCTAAGTTTACTTTCAATTTCTTCTTCTCTGTCCCTCAACTCAGTGATAAACTTACAGTAACACTCACTATATATAATCAAAGAATGGTTTTTTGTTTGAAATAAAGAAAATCTCTAATCCACCTAGAAGACAGCCAAGTTGCAGTAGAAAGCTAACTCTGACCTTGAAAGCAGACTACTATTCTGGCATTAATTAGTTGTAGTGGGCCTTGGGCAAGTCTCATAAATTATTTGCAAGAGGTCGATGTAAAGAGCAAATGAGATGAGTGTAAGATCCAGTTTTCTCCTCTCTAAATTTGGTGTTAATTCCTCCTCACAGAAAATGTGATTATTTACCAGAGAACGGGTGTGAAATCACATTACAATCCAAGAGCAGCACACATGGGTGGAATCAATATCATTGCTGTGATCCAGGAGTGAGTGGAAGAGACATATGGTCTGGCCCTGACCTCCTTGGCCACACCTGCTCATGGATTTTCCAGTTTCTCGCTCTATGGGCATCTTTGAAAAAGAGAGGCAATAAAAGAGTTAAGGAATCACAGGCCTCATCAACAATCCCCTGCAGCTTTCCATTTATTGATTAGCCATCTAGGGTCTCCTGCTTTGCCAAACTTCCATTTCTTTGTACTCGTAGACACAGTTTTACACCATGTCTTTACTTGGGTTTGACATAGTAACTGAAATGGGCTGAATTATGTCCCCCCAATTCATAGGTTGAAGTCCTTACCCCCCAGTGCCTCAGAATAGGGCTGTATTTGAGATAGGGCCTTAAAGAGGTAATTAAGGTAAAATGAGGTCATATAGATGAACCCTAATCCCATACGGCTGGTGTCCTTATAAGAAGAAGAGATTGGGACACAGACATACACAGAGGAAGAACCACGTGAAGGCAGCGAGAAGACAGCCAAGGGGAGAGGCTTCAGAATGAAACCAACCCTGCCAACACCTTGATCTTGGACTTCAAGCCTCCCAAACTGTAAGGAAATAAATTTCTGTTGTTTAAGCCACCCAGTCTGTGGTACTTTGTTATGGCAGCCCTGGCAAACCAATGCAGTAACCTAAGATGTTTTGAATATGTTCTCTAGAAGCAAGCTGGGGGCCGGCTCAGTGGCTCAGGCAGTTGGAGCTCCATGCTCCTAATTCTGAAGGCTGCTGGTTCGATTCCCACATGGACCAGTGGGCTCTCAACCACAAGGTTGCCAGTTCAACTCCTGAGTCCTGCAAGGGATGGTGGGCTCCGCCCCCTGCAACTAGCAACGGCAACTGGGCCTGGAGCTGAGCTGCGCCCTCCACAACTAAGACTGAAAGTTCAACAACTTGAAGCTGAACTGCACCCTCCACAACTAAGATTGAAAGGACAACAACTTGACTTGGGAAAAAAAAAAAAAAGTCCTGGTAGTAAACACTGTTCCCCAATAATAAATAAATAAATAAATAAACAAACAAGCAAGCAAGCCGAAACCTAGTTAATTGGATCAGCTGAAGCAAACCAATGGGCTAAGTAAAACATTCGTAACCAGTGGGGAAAGAATGCTATCAAGTCCCATCTAGCATGAAGTGGCTGTGCAGTGAAACGGTGCTGTGGCTCTTGGTACTGCAGCCTTGAGTCGCTATGACTCACACACGCTGCTGTGGGTGGACACCTATTTCCCTTCTTAATCAGAACTGAGCACAAACCCTTAATTCCAACACCAAGTGCACTTCCCTTTTGAAAACACCTTCATTTTTCAGTTCATTTATTCTCTCTTTTTTGGTTTCTTTTCCAACAAAGAGCTAAACCTACCAGTAAATGACATACATTTCATAATGGTTTCTTTTTTCACTTCTTTCTGGTGAATACCTACTACGTAGGAACATTTTTGTTCTAACTCTAGTTTTACTTATTGAATCTTAGTGGGGAATGTGACACGTGAAGACATAAAGAGCTGTGGTGAGATAGACCCAGCACCACTGGTCACACGAGTCTGTGCTACAAACACGGACTTTTCTGCTCTGAATCTTGTCAGAACACATTACGGAATTACTTCATCAAGCTGACGATTTCCCCTAAAAATCCAGGTAAAGCCTGTTCCCTACAATTAACACATGTTCTATACTTTTAAAAATAAATAATTAGTGGGAAAGTTTCAGCAATGTTACTTGCTGTTTTTTTCTCTCTTCAGTAATTGCATAACAAGAAAAAAATGATTTTCTAAATCTTCAATACATAATTAATGTATGTGAGATCATCTATACAATTTCATTTCCACCAGAAATAAAAACAAGACAACGAGAAGTCACTTCAAAGGAACAAATCCAGGACATGTGTGTCACCATGACTCAGTATTTCCTTTACGATTTAGGGGAACTTAATGTTTTTCTATACCCCATCTATTAATATTTATCAGGCCATGACCTTCTGACTTATTTAGACATAATCCCTTATTTACTAAAGGAGAAGAAATTGTGTATTTCTTACAAAACTGATCATTCTTGTTTTCTTAGTCATTCTAGGTTTTAAGTTGTTTCTGTCTGACTAAACAGCACTAAATGACAGAGAAACCTGACGAGAAATTTACAAATGTGATGTTTCTCTGAGCAATAGCACAAATAGGAAAATTCTGTGGCTTCTCTTTAAAATCTGAGAGGGTTTGTATTAACTATGCCTAATGATAATTGAATTTTCACTAAGGATCAGGTTTAAAAAAAAACACAAGAAAAAATACATACTGTCAAATTTACTCTGATTAAAAAATAGCATTTCCCAGTGTTACAATAATTATGACACCACTGTAATATATTAAAAGTAGGGATTGATGTAGACACTTCGGTAGATACTCCAAAACACAAAGGTGTCATCTCCTCCATGCAACCAGTCATTATTCCTTTCTTGAGCTTTTAAAAGTTTACAAACCATACATTTTCATCCAAAAAATAAAAATAGCACATTTCAATCATTGTAAAAGTTTACACCCGCCTGAGAGTTTCATTTTTCCTGGTACCAAACTTAACCAAACTCACACTAAGGAGTTCAGCTACCATAAATCCCCTTCCTTAGCCTATTTTCTCACAACATAATACATTCTGTACTTTAAAGGGAGTGTAATTTTTTGTGTGGACCCTGGGGCTTACAAAGAAGATTACACAGGGACAAGAGTCCTGAGTCTTACCTTGAACTGAAGAATCCAACACCAGGGTGAGGGAGAGAAGCAGGACCAGCCTGCTGCACTGGAGAAGCACCCGCATCGTGACCAGCTCACTTCAGCTCAACCACCAGCACTCCAACCCCACGATTAGGAAATGTAGCAGGGTGCTCTCTGTCCCTTTTAGAAAGGGTTCTAAAACCTCAGACCCTGCCCAGAACACACGTCACAATTTCCTGAACAAATAGAAAGAGATCTACATCAAAACCCAGAAAGATTAAACAACAAAAAAAAAAACACCAGGCAGCAAAATAACTATTCATACCCATTATGAAACTGCATTACTCTCCCCAGCTCTGGTTTTTCAAAAGCTTTGTTGTTTGCCACTTGAAAATTTTCCCCACTAAATGGTAGAATCAGCATCCAGCACAGTTTGTTTTTCACTTCTTCAGGTAACAATCTAAACAGGAGATTGCTAACATTAAGAGTCCACACACTGTTGATGAGATAAGTGAGCTGGGTGATGACGTTTCATCGCTGCACACCTTTCACATAAAATGTTCTTAATTTTCTTTTTCATCAAGAGTAACATAACTCACTGAATCAAATTCAAGAAGTGAAACTTCAAAGCTAAGTTGTAATCTACAAGAGAGTGTTGTCAGATTTACATAACCAGTTTCTTCTTTTTGGACTCAGTTTCTCCCATTGAATCACAGACACTCCCTCTACCTCAAGAATAAAGTGAGTATTTTTATTTACAAAGAACGGGGTAAAACAGAAAAATGATTCGCCACTCCTCTGCTCCTTCACACCAAGTATTTCTTATGATTAGATTACAGTTATACTTTCATCTTTTCTTCTGGTAAAAAAATTTCAACTTGAGTTTTGGGTCCTCTGGCCTTGAAGAAGCTGGAAATCAGAAACTAGGGGAAGTTGTCTTCTCCGTGGGCTGCTGGCCCTCAGAAAACACACCCACTGCCCTCTGTAAATTAAGGAACAGCATTTTCCCAGGTTCTGGGGTTCATGTGCAGACTTCTGCAGGACTGAGGTAAACCAGGTACAGGCTCCATATTAAAGTCACGCAATAAACACAACAGTCTATCATGTGTTCCTGCCCATGGTGCCTGTGCTTTTTTCTTCCTTCCATTCAAGATTCAACGGCACTCCCTTTCAACACGTCTGTCCCTACAGCTCCCACTTGCCATTTCATCCTCACTCTGGCCTGTCCTTTGACAGGAGGGAGGAGTTTCCCTTCACTTGCTTTCGGCTTCCTGCTGATTCCTTTACCATTTCCTGCTAAGGACAGCCCTCAGAATCTAATCACTGAGTAGCTGTCATGCAAGTAAACAAGGGTTACAAAGAATGTACCTTATGACCCTCCTCAGAACCAGCTGGAATTGCACCCAGGACTCCTCTGAGAGCAGTAACCAACACCAAAACTCCCAAACCCAGTGAGTTCCCCACTATGGAATATTGGTTTCAGCTTGAAATAACAGCCCTCATCTTCAGTCCCTTTTAATCCTATCCCCCAATTTAAAACCCTGGCACCAAACCAAAAAACTCTGTCAATAGTTTAATTCTATTAATTCCCTGCAAAATGTCAGAGCTGGTTAAAGTTCGTGCCTTAAAATGGTAATTTTGGAGGCTTTTTCTAGGTACATCATTTTTTCCTTCTTTGGATTATGGTGATTTTCTTTAAAAAATTTCAGCATTCATAAGCATTTGCTCTTTTCCCAGTACACTGACAACCAACAGTTTTTGGGTTTTTTTCTAAATGGGTTTTCTCCAGTTTAATTTCCCTAGTTTTTCAAGCTGTAGAGGAGCAGGACAGATGCCTGCAGCAGCCAGAAGCTCTAAGTTAGAGCTTGTCTCCCTCACTTACCAGCTGAGAGATGCGAGACCATCCACTCTTCATGCATCCATCGTCGTAGTGCTAAAGATGGTGTGGGAAACCAATGAGACGATGTCCACAAAAACTCATGGCACCACTGTGAGGGTCATATTGGCAGTGCTCCTCTGGGCTGGATACCATCTTCTTGCCCAAAGTTTCCTCCATTATCCAAGGAGTACCCCCATCTTTCCCTAAACCTCAGCCTGTGCCGTAAGGATGTTTCCATAACTTTAAAGGACAAATTCCAGACTTAATCTTTCATTTACCAGGGAAACTACAATACACCTACTTTACTTCACGTTCCATTGATTTGCCTGTATACTGAGTATCTCTATTTCTTTACAATCACCCTGGAACAGGACACCAATCAGTCCTTGTCTAAGAAAGTAATGTAACCCCTCCCCCCAAAGCAATGTTAACATCGTTTTTCACTGGCTATTGGTTCCTGGCTGGTTTTTTAAAAAGGAGGGTCCAGTTGGAGCACTTGAACCTTCCCAGCATCACAACTCAGCAGAACACTTGTTAAGATGAATCAAGGTTGAAGGACAGCAGAGTAGGTAAATGCTGTACTCATCTCCTCTTATGACCACATCAAAATTACAACTAAATTATAGAGCAACCACCACTGAGAATCACCTGAAGTCTAGCTGAACAGAATTCCTATAACTAAGGATATAAAGAAGAAGCCATGTTGAGACGGATAGAAGGGGGAGTGATGTGAAAAGGGCTGGTCCCACACCCACATGTGATGGTTAAGAATCAGGTGGGATATCTCAGCCGCAGAAATTTCCACTGAGGATTGTGTGGTCCCAACCCCACACTGGACTCCCTAGCCCAGAGCACTAGTGCTGGGAAAAGGAATCCCCACAACAGCTGGCTGTGAAAATCAGCAGGGAAGCAGTCCTGGTGAGAAAGAGTGCTGCTGTAGACCACAGCATCCTCTTAAAGGGCCTGAGCACAGACTCACTAGCTCACAAATACTGGCCCTAAGCTCCAGCAAAGTGACAGTAGCTCAAAAAGCACCAGGGACATAGGGGAGGAACTGAATTGTGTAGCTTCATGGCAAGGGCAGAGGGGCTGCTCTTTCTCAGACTAAAGGGCTGGCAGGCACCATTGTTTCTTTATTGAGTCCTTTTCCCACTTAGCCAGCAGACAAAGGTGGGCACAAAATCTGAATCTCCATTAACTTGGCTAACACCACTCTTGCCCCACCCTGGTGATTCTCTGAGACCCTGCCACACCCAATTTATGCACCGGGCCTGAACCTCTTTCAGAGGCTAATTCACACAAGTGACCAGCTTGCACCCATGTTACAGATCTTTCAAACATCTATCAAAAGTCCACAAACCTCAAATAAGCAGTGACTGGCTTGGCATGTCCTGTACCACTTGCTAAGCAGCCCCAAGCTCAGCACTAGTGCCAGCTAGTGTCAGTCAATTTATAGCATAAACACTCCCAGGTGCCTCCAAGCTCAGCACAGGCAGCTATCAACCTCAGATCACTTTGTAGCTCCTACCAGGTGGCCATGGGCCTAATATAGGCAGCAGCTGACTTTGGCCTGCACCACAGACCCTCCCAAGAGGCTCCAGAATCAACACACCTAGTGGCCAGCTTCAGACCACACAATCACCTCCACAAATGACACACCAAAAGGGTGGACTCAGCAAGCACCAGATCCTTACTAAAGTAAATCCTGCTATGTGAGGTCAGCACCTACACAAAAGCTTGTCCACAGTAGTCATGGCCAGTCCTCACAGCCAATTAGCTTGAGAGTTAATCCCACCCACTGATGCGCCAACAACAATCATGGCTCACCTACAACAGGAGGGCACACACAACACACACAAGGGTGTCCACTGGAGCACCCAGCTCAGGTGGACAGGGAGACAGCACCATTTGGCCCCACAGGACACCTACTACATAAGGCCACTCTACCAGGACCAGGAGATACAGCAGCTCTACCTAATACATAGAAATAAACACAGGGAGACAACCAAAATGAGGAGACAAATATGTCCCAAAAGAAAGAAGAGGACAAAGTCCAGAAAAAGAACTAAATAAAATGGAGACACACAATCTACCAGATGCAGAGTTCAAAACACTGGTTATAAGGATGCTCAGTGAACTTAGGGGAAGAATAGATGATCTCAGTGAGAACTTCAACAAAGAGATAAGAAACATGAAAAAGGAGATAGAAAACATAAAAAAGAACTAGTCAGAAATGAAGAATACAATAATTGAAATGAAGAAAACGTTACATGGAATCAATAGCAGATTAGATGAAGCAGAGGATCGAATCAGTGATTTGGAAGACAAGGTAGCAGAAAACACCTAATTGGAACAGCAAAAAGAAAAAAATAACTTAAAAAAAAAGAGAATAGTTTAAGAGACCATTGGGACAACATCAAGCATAACAACATTTGCGTCATGGGGTACCAGAAGGAGAAGAGAGAGAGAGAAAGGGATTGAAAACCTATTTGAAAAAATAATGATGGAAAACTTCCCTAACATGGCAAAGGAAATAGGCATACAAGTCCAGGAAGCACAGAAAGTCTCAAACAAGATCAACCCAAAGAGGCCCACACCAAGAAACATCATAATTAAAATGCCAAAGATTAAAGACAAAGAGAAAATCTTAAAAGCAGGAAGAGAAATACAGTTAGTTACCTACAAGGGAGCTCCCATAAGACTGTCAGATGATTTCTCAAAGGCAACTTTGCAAGCCAGAAGGGATTGGCATGAAATATTCAAAGTGATGAAAAGCAAGGACATACAAACAAGATTACCCTAACCAGCAAGGCTATCATTTAGAATCAAAGGAGAAATCAAGAGTTTCCCAGACAAGAAAAAGCTGAAGGAGTTTATCACCAGCAAATCAGTCTTACAAGAAATGTTAAAGGAACTTCTTTAAGAAGAAGGAAAAAAATATATAAGTATCTATATATATATCTATATCTATATCTATCTACCTATCTATCTATCTATCTATCTATCTATCTATCTATCTATATGAATAAGAAAAAATTGCAAAGAAAAATTCTCACTGACAAAGGCAAACACATAATAAAAGCAGTGGATCAACCAACACTAAAGCTAGCACAAAGGTTATAAAGGTCAAAGTAGGAAGATCATGTGTAAATAAAACAGTAAATTAAAGGATACACACAAATAAAGTGAAAAATATGAACGTGAAGTGGGTGAGTAAAAATAGTAGTGATTTTAGAGTGTGTTTGAACTTAAGTGACCATCAAATTAAAATAGATTACTATAAACATAGCTTGGTATATATGAAGAACATGGTAACCACAAATCAAAAATCTACAAGAGATATACAAAAAATAAAGAGAAAGGAATCTAAACAACCACTACAGAAATTCATCAACGTACAAGAGAATAAGAAAGGAACAGACAAAAACTACAAAAACAATCAGAAAAGGCCATATGATTTCAAATACCATATGATTTCACTTATATGTGGAAACTAAAAAACAAAATAAATGAACAAACAAAACAGAAACAAACTTATAGATAAAGAGAACAAACTGATGGTTGCTAGATGGGATGTTAGGGGGTTTGGGGGACTGAGTTAAAAAGGTGAAAGGATTAAGGAAGTACAAATTGGAAGTTACAAAATAGTCATGGGATATAAAGCACAGTTTAAGGAATACAATCAATAATATTGTAATAACTGTGTATGGTGCCAGATGGGTGCAAGACTTATCAGGGGGATCACTGTGTAAGATTTATAAATATCTAACCACTATGCTGTGTATCTGAAACTAATATAATATTGAATGTTAAGTGTAATTGAAAATTTTTTTTCATTTTTTTTTTTAAAGATGAATTGAGGTTGTCGGAAGCGATATTGAGGGCAACACAAAACTGCTTCCAGGAATGGTTTTAAGGCTTACTTCTTTTTTAAAGCTCCAAGTTGAAGATTCCACCACTCAGCAGCCTCTGGGACTTCCTTGGCTTTTCACTGAGAAGGTATTGACTCTGAACTGAGCACTGCACCAAGAAAACAAACAGCAAATAAACCCTGTACCAAATCTCAGGAGGCGTAAAGGATGCCCCTTGCAAGAATCTTTGATTTCTAGAACTGGAAGAGACCTTAGAAATCATCTACTTCATTCACTCAGGTAGGAGAGGTGGAGGTCCAGAAAGGTATATGACGTGTCACTAGTCACACAGCTGGGTGAGTGGCAAAACCAGGTCTAGAAGTCAAGTTTCCTAAAACGAAGTCTAGTGACACGTGAAGAACGATGAGAAAACCAGGTTAAGATTGATAAATCATCAGAAGTCTTCCTTTTAGTCGTTTTATTTTTCAGGGGTATATACTAAAGTTTGGAATGACAAAATGGCTGGGAATTGCTTCTAAATAACCCAGTTTGAAGAGGGGGGATGAGAGAGGTATAGCAGTGGGCTGACAACTGCTGAAGCTGAGTGATGGGTAGATGGAGGCTCATGATCCTAATCTCCCTATTTTAATATGAGTTTGAGAATTTCCATAGTAAGACACTTTTTAGAAATTAACCTTTTAAAAAGGTATCTTTATCTTATTTGAAGTCCATATAAATAAGAAAACATCTAACTTTGGAGAGAAAAAAAAATTTTTTTTTTTTTTCAAAAAGCAACTCCTCTGTTCATGGATCTCATCACCTCTGAATTTCCCACTCTCTCATTTCTACGCTCATTCCACCTTCCTCCCCTTTAGTGGGTGGGAGACTGTGGCAAGACAAAAAGTCTCAAGGGAGACGCTACTATTGTGTTCTTAGTCCCCTCACTGAGTATCAATGGATGGGTGCCTGCAGGATAGGTGCCCTGGGAGAGCACAGGCTCATGGGCATCCCCACCTGGGCCAGTGGCTCCTTCCCCTAGCTCCTCCCTTCTTGTCACTGTAGCCACATACTCAGTTTCCCAAGAGCAGGATCTCCCATTGTTGAAAGTCTCCATGACCCTAGTCCAGAAGCCTCCCCAGGTGTTGCCAAATACATAAAAGTTTGGGACTTTTAATGTTTTAATCTTAGATGGGGGTGGAGGAGGGTTAGAGCTCCCCCACCATAGTTTGGATCTATAATTTGACAAGAAGAAAACTAGGGGCTGTGATATATAGGAAATCTCTATACCTTCTGCTCAATTTTGCTGTGAACCTAAAACTGCTCTAAAAAATATGTTCTTTAAAATAAAAGGGCAAAAAGACTTCTCAAATGCTACCTTGAGTCTAGTAGAATATGACATTCCAATTCCAAAGTTATAGGGCTTTGAAAAACCAAAAGTTGCAATGGAAGAGCCACATGCTAAATATTATTGACATAAATAATTGGGAGCAGTGGGATGTGTTACTTCTCTTGGGAATATTTTCACAGGGATCACAAATATTAGAAACAAATCTCTTAGAGAAAATTTTAGGCATACGGGAACAGGAGTGGACATATGGTTTAGGGGGAACCAGGCCTTTTGAAAATAAATCAAGAAAGGAGGTCCTTATTTCACTTCTTAAGTCTTATCTTTCTCCCAAGACATGTTATCTATCAATACTATTCTAAATTATTTCTCATATCTTTAGTAAATTATGTTTTCTAATTCAAAAATTAATAATGCTTATTATGGAAAAGTGGGCCGTTGGGGAGTGGCAAGGTGGGACTTAAAAGAAAAGACAAATCCCTTATCACCTTTCATCCGGAGATTACCACTGCCATGTCCTGCCTTCGGAATTCAAAGTGCCACATACCAGTTGTTAGCACACTGGGTTCCCTCTCATCTCTTCTTATCGCTTTCATTTTATACCCTACCCTGTGGCACTATGTGGCCCCACGGATGTCCCCAGAACTAATTTGGTTGTCAATACCTGACAATTCTGTAACCCATGCATCAATTCACCACCTCTGCAGACAAGTAAACTTTCCAAGTTCCCAAACTCCGCGACAGTATTTCCCAGACTTCACAACTGAATCTCATACACATACCGAAACACACATACCGAAATTCCACTCACCTATCTGCATTTATATTTAAGGTTATTTGTCACTAGGGAAGAGAAAAGTTCTTGTCCCTTAATTTGTAACCACAGAGCATCAACCAGATCTTCAACGGCCCATTGATTTCAATCCTCCAAGGCTGACCACATTTACCAATTAAGTTGCTACACTTTAGTTGGTTCTTATTTTTTTTTCCATACTCTAGGCTCTTTTTTTTTAGGGGGAGGGGGTCTTGGTCACAAACATAAAAAATGAACAAAATTGCTCAGTGAAATGCTATTTAGAAACTTAACCGTTGGGTCACAGTTATTACATTGAGATAGTAAAAATTTTTCTCAAGGGAAATCTTAACTTTTAACACCCCACCCCCTCCACTAAAGAATGAAAGAATATTGCCTACTTTCCCTCGAAGAAGTATATACTGTTGGAATGAGTTGCTCTTCTGACTTCGATAACATGCTCTACATTTGATGACCTTTATTTGATGATATCCCCAAAGGGACTAAACTTCTAGATTAATTTAGCCTTCTCCTGAGGCACTGGATAAATGAATAAATGAATGAATTCTGTATTGAATATTTCTATTTTGTTGCTTGTGCTAATCTTGTTTTTATACCTGGATTATTGTAGGAATCTAGTTTTCACTGGAATATAATGGGCTCAAATAACTGTTGATTGCCAAAAAGTTAACAGTAGTGTTTTCTAGACAGTAGGATGACAAATGTTTCCTCTTCATCCTTTTCAGACTATGCCAAATTTATGAAACAAAATTATTGTATTAGTAATTAAAAAAACACTCAAAAAATATTTTGATTGCTGACAAAAGTTTAACTCAAAAAAGAACTATTAATGGAGAACATTCTTTGGCTATAATGAGACTGAAGAACTTGGGTCAGAGATCAGTACTTGGGAACTGCTTTATAAAAGTAATTTTCTTCAAGGTAATGTAGCTAGCTAGGAATAGATTGGGAAAACACTAATAGATTGGGAAAATAGTAATAGATTGGAAAAAAGTAGTAGTCAGTAAGACTGAAGGGAAGAACATCTGTGGGTTATGTAGATAGTCCAATCTTACCACAAATGAAACAAGAGCAGAACTTTTCACATTTTAGAGTATCCCTGGAGGTAATAATACTAGGCACTCATGGGGGTAAAAGTAAGGTCCCTTACACTCTTCCCAAGAACTTGGAAACAGAGAAATGAGACTCCCTTCACGCAAACCTTAATAACAAATTGGAGGAAAGATGTGTAAATTTACCCTAAAATGACAGAATGAGAAGAAGGAGAGATACAGAGAGGAGGTTCTGTCCTCAAAATCAAGCCAGCCTTCCCCAAGGCACAGCCTACTCTAGAAACCAAACTGAAATTTCCTCAAATAGGATCAAAGGGCATTTCCTCAGAAGAAAAGGCGCTGCCTCTCCTTCTTCTGGGCTGCTAGGAATGGATGGGCAAGACAAGTCTGAAAATTCCTACTTTGAGGGACTCCTGATGTAGTTTTCAGATTCAGACTCATTCACCTAGAAAAATATGGACACATGATGCCCAGAACGTTGGTTTCTGCTCTTACTCTGCCTTTGGTTGAGGAGGCTCCTATTAGAACTAAGTGACTTGTGCTGAAAGGGCTCATTAGAGGCCGAAATCCTGCAGAAAGCAGCTCTTTCCTATCACTACTGGCTTTTAAACACTGCCACTTCTCTGAGCTTCCAAACAGCACCCAAAAGAGCATTCTGTTTCCATCCTCATCTCTATCTCAACTACTTAGTCTCAGTTGATACTCAGTGAAGGTATTATCCCAACATTTGCATCTTAAAAGAGGATGATAATCATGAATAAACTAATTTGAGAATTTAATCCTCAAGATTAAATTGGAGGTGGAGGATGAGGTTAGATTCAGGGGAGGGAGGAAAAGACCGTTAGGGGCAAGCAAGAGCTTGCTCAATAGATCTCAGTTCAAAACCGCACCGTTGGACTTGCAGGGCTTGCTCCGAGATCCTCCTTGTTCCTATGACCAGAAGAGCCCCTGCCCGCAAACCTCAGTGGCCTTTCTAGTTATCATAGTAGTGGCTGGGAGAGAGTCAGGGTCCAGTCTGACTAGCCCACCCAAGCTGACTGCCAAGAACCACCTTCCTGTCATTTACATTGCACTGTCCAACATGGCAGCCACATGTGGCCACTGCACCTGGAGTGTCACTAACCTGAATTGAAATGCACTGTATTTGTAAAATATGCATTGGATTTCAAAGCTGTAGTAAGCAAGAAAAGAACGTGAAATCTCATCAACAATTTCTCTATTGAATATATGTTGAAATGATAATATATTGGATGTATTAGGTAAAAATGTATATTATTAAAATTAATTTCACTTGTTTTACATTTTTAAAATGTGGCTACTAGAAAATTTAAAGTCACATATAGAGGCCTATATTTGTGGCTTGCATTATATTTCTGTTAGACAGTGTTGGCTTAGAAAATGGTGGCTCTTTTAAGATTAAAGAAAATCTTGGTTAGAAAGAAGAGAGATACAAGACCTGAAAGTGTGTTTGCACAGAAGATGTGCCCCAAAATAGGCAGCCTTCAATGAAAAAGACTCAAATGTTGGTTAGGAAAAACCCATGAAACCCAAAGACAAAAGCACCCACTGTCGGTTGTTTCACTAGGACATAGGTACCGTTCTAAGGACTTCCTGTGTATTCATTCACTTTACCATAACTGCGCTGTGAAGTTATACCTATTATACAGATGAGGAAACTGAAGCATAGAACATTATAAAAGCAGGTGGGATTTGACCTTTGATAATCTGACTTCAGACCCTGATTCTTACCAGGTCTGTGACCCCTCACATAAGCTCTCCTGTCTGGATGAACTTCCCTGGGTATGCTTTTCATTTGTTAGTCCCGTTTCCCCAACAAGCACATCCCACTTCCCCTCTAGAACTAAAAATTAAACACTCCTGTCTGTCGTGGGTAGGAAAAGCTCTCTCCTAGAATCATAGTACCCTAAATCCTGGGCAACACCAAGTATCTGACAATATGGTGCTTTCAAATAACCTCCTTTTAGCAACTCAGATTGTGAGAACACATTTTTGCATTTCTGGCCCCTACCTAAAGGCTAGGAAACTTTGCCAAATTTTCTCTCTTTTTTTTATTTTGTCAAAGACCGTTTTTTCCACCTTTTGCATAACACTTCCCAAACGTTCCCAAACTGACAGTTGGCTGCTTGCGGGTGTTCTGAAGCTCGGCTAAGGAAACACTCTCAAGGTGCAGGCAAGACCCGCCCTCGGAGCACAGTTCCCTCCAAGGGAAGGCGGTTAAATGCTGGTGAGAGGAAGCCTTTTGCCTCTTTCACCTCACTTTTTTTCCTGACCAAAGACCATGCTCTTTCCTTTCTTTTCCTCAGAAACCACAGAAGTTAGATGGTTTTACTTTTGATTTTAAAAAGTCTCAATAATGAGACTAATTAACTTATTCACCCTGGGAAGATGACGCAATTGCCATCTTATTTGTAACATTATTATCATTATTTTTGTTATTTCTATTATTACTAGTATTGTTATTACTCAGGGGGCTGGCGGGCAGGAGACCAGGGAGCACCCAGATGTTGGCTATCTTCTTTTACAGACAAGGCCACTGAGGCCGCTGAGGCCCAGGGGGTATAGGGCCTACACAAGACCAGGTCCTAGTTTGAAAGAGCCTGGATCAGAGCTGATTTCCGTTGGCCCAGAGGTTTGGGGAGAGGCTGGTCCCCAGGGTCTGGTAAATCGCCCCACCTAGCAAGGCAGCCACACAATGCAATTAGCAAAGGCAGGCCAGCCCTCCTTCCTCCCTCCCCCTTGGCCCCTTCTCAGACTCCTTATCTTTTGGGTGGCCCCTTCCTGATGTTTGTGTTGGATCTTGTTTCTCTGAGGCTTTAGCGATTCCTGCTGCCTGAAACTCTATATTCCCACATGGCTAAATCCATCACCTATTTCAAGTCTTGACGCAAATATGTCCTTCTTAAGGAGGCCACAATCCTCTTTTAATACTGCAGTCTCCCCTCACACACCCTGCACGCCAGCCCCCTTTCTTTCTTTTCTTTTCTCTATAGCATTTATCAACTCATTGTCTGCCTTCCCCACTAGAACGGAAACTCTTTGAGGAAGAAAAGGGATCTTTTGTTCACTAATGTACCTGAAGTGCTCAGAAGAATCCCTGGCCACAATAGATGCTCAGTCAATACTGGTTAGAATGGAAATTGTTCAAAGCTCTTCTCCACACTCACCAGCTCAGATTCTAAGAACCTTGGGGCAAGGACTGTCCCTGCCATAGGCCCATGCAGTGCCCTGCACATTGGCAGGCAGGCCCTCAGGTTCAAGTAAACTCCAATCTGCACAAACGTCAGGAGCGGGGGTCTTAGGGATCATATGTTTTCCTACTTCTTTATACTTTTATGTCATTTCTAAATGTTCTGGAATATGAAAACAACAAATTAAGCTAAAATAAAACTCTGAGCAGGGGCAGAGGAGCCCAGTGTGGCTTGTGTCGACATTAGAAACCTCAAACCTATAGAGAATTTTTATGGTTTATTTGAGCCAAACTGATGACAATTGCCAGCAAGCAAATCTCAATGCTCCGGAGAATGGACATTTTCTAGTTTATTTTGTACATTAGAATCAAAAGAGGAGATGTAAGGAGGGTTATATGAAATCCATTGGTAGTAGGTTAAAGGGGCAGGAGAAAGCAAAGCAAGGAAATTTCTGGAATTAGCTAAAAAGTAAAACAGAAAGACACATACTTCCTTTACATTGGTGGGTACAGGATAGTATACATTTACAGCACATAGAAATGGTATGTGGGGAACAAGATAACAACGAGGGGTTCTGTAGTCTGGTGCTCTGATGAGGTGGAGGGGGGTGCCCTGAGGTGTCTGGAAAAGATTACTCTGACATTTCAAAGGTATGTTATCTTAGACGCAAAAAGACAATAGACAGGTTCCCTTATGGTAAAGATTGACCTTTGTTAAAGAAGCTACAGGCCTAGGATGTGACTACTGCCATGACCCGCTTTTAGTGAGGAATTTTTATGTTCAGACCATTCTATGTGGTAACTTTGGTCTCTCAGTTTGTAAGGCCCACCATGCAGGCCTCCCCTGAGCTTATTAGGTTTAGTATGTGGCTCCTTTTTCGTCCATACTTGCTTTAGACCCTGTGTACACACTAGGTGTAAGTCATTGTCCAGAGCATAACTGATGGAAGGAGAGAGCCTGGAAAACTGCAAATACTTTTCTCAGAGTCACTGACAGGAAACCAGTATAGTGGAAAGAGGCCAGGTCTGTCTTGCTTCAGAGAAGAACTGGCTCAGAGAGATTTTGAGACATCTTAAGACTCTTTTCAAGCTGGTGAAAGAATGTACAGATTGGCAGAGTTCCATCTCTCCAGGTGACAGAGCAAGAGAAAATATGTCTATTTCTGAGTATAGGAGAGTTCAGTGAGATTTAGAAAGAATGCCTTCCTTCAAAAGAAACGAAACTCCAGCAGAATATAACCAGGGGGAATTTGAGCCGTCCAACTCTGGAGTAAAATATCTTTTGATTAAGAAAGAGTAAACAAATAAAGCTCTGACATTCATAGGACAAAGACAATGCTCCATTTCCGAATTCCTATGGATTCTAAACATAAGGGTCATGTGGTGGCAAAAAAATGGAGTGGCTGGGAGCTGGGGCTTAGACTGAGACTGCTTGGGTTCAAACCTACTACTTCCTAGCTATGGCATCAGACCTGATGTTTAATCACTTGTACCTTGGTTTTTCTATCTTTTAAATGGGGTGATAATCACCCCAATCTCCTAGGAACTCTTAGGATCAAACAAGCACATCTGTGTGAAGACCCAGCACATGGCAATAAAGAACAAAGCCAGGCACCCAGTCAGGGCCCAGTAAGTAGGCACCCTTACCATTCAGGTGTGGTAATGTTAGAAGTCCTTAAAGGTGTATGTCATTTCCCAGAGGTGGAGAGATGGAACAAGGACCAAAGGGTAATCCTAGCTGAGACAAAAGCTGCAAGGAGACACACTAGATCTGAGAATTGAAGGATGCACAGCTTGGGGGAAGGTGGTGGTGAGAGGGTGGACATTTGGGAAGTGAGGAAGGAAAAACAACTGGAGCAAAATATTTCCTGAAAAATCTTAAACCTGTTTTCTTTGATCTTGGGGGAGGAGGGGTCTACTACGTGCGAGTCAGGATGTGAGGTTGGCTTAACCATCCCCAGCTCACAGGTGAGAATGGAGGCTCAAGGCTGGCTGATAAAGGGGAGGTAGCCAGGATGGACCCTGGTTTCTGTTCATCTCTGCCCATGAGGCCAGGGATAATTATAATAATTGCTCACATGTATAATATAAGCAGGCAGTACGCTAAGTACTTGCCAGATATTAAAACATTTAATGCTTTCACAGTCCACTGAGGATTGTACTGTTGAGGAAGCTGAGGATAGAATTTGATCAGCTGAAGCCAAGTTCCAGGGCCAAGCCCTGTCCTGTAGGACAGAGAGGACCAAGCCCTGTCCTGTAGAACAGAGAGGACCTCTCCAATCCAGGGCAGGATTCCAGAACTCAGGCTGAAATGGGCTCCCATAGGGCTGATCCTACAGGGAAAACATTCACACTCAGGTACTGGCAATTCTGTCACCGTGCAGTGGCCAGAGTCAGCTTGTTATAATATAAATCAGATCATCTCACATCCCTCCAGAACCTCCAAAGGCAGAGCCATGTAGCCAAGCACAATTTCTCCCTAGCATAAATTTTGACTTAAGACCCCTTAATCCTGGCCTCAAAATCTTGGGAGGAGCTTCTCTGACAGGATCCATCAGCAGCGTCTTCTATTGTGCGGGCGTGTGTGAAACAGGGATAGGGAAAACCCCACAGTGCACATGTAAGGCAAGACCCCACAGAGATCCAAGTCTCAGGGATAACAAGCTTTAGAGACACCTGATCTCTTGTTTTAGTCCCCCAAAGAGGACAATTATTACCTTGGGGAGCCACAAAGGAAGAGGTTAGGGTCTCCGCTGACTGCCCTTTGCAGGCAGGAGGAGACAGGAGGCCAGGCTGCTTCCTGCGTGGGTCCTCTGGATGTACGAGGGCAGTACCTGAGTCACCAGTCTGATCACCAGCGTCGTCGTATGTTCCTGGCACACAGCAGGCTCTAGTACATTTCTGTGGACCAGACACAGCTGGACCCAACACTTACACAGCATGGAGGTTGAGAGCACAGCTCAGTGGAGCTGCCTGTGTTCCTATCCCTACGCTGACGTCTGCTAGCTGATGCCTTGGGGAGCCTTTAACCTTCTTGTATTCTACTTCCTACACTTGATAAAATGGTTATTCTGTCTCCTTCATGAGGATGTTATTAAGTGAGTTGAAACAGGAAGCCCTCTAGTAGTAAGTACTCAATGGTCGTTAGCTATTAAATAGCATTACTATATTTAGCTGCATGATACTGGTCAAATCACATCTCTGAGCCTTGGTGTTTGTTCCTCTAAAGGAGGGATATTATCTACCTCATGGAGTTGTCAGAAAGATTGAAAGAGAATATCACGTGTAGAGGGCTTAGTGCACTGCTTGGAAAATAAAGAGTAAGAAGTCAAACATTCACTATGTTATATGCCATACTTTCAGGGTCTTGCTAGGTGAGTGACTAACTGGCTGGATATATTAATTAATATTAGTACTCCAGGTAGAGGCTCTAGAAAAGATAAAATTGCTCTGGGCCTCCCTTGCTAGGGACACATCATTTCTATCTCCCAGATATAATATCCCACTACTTAATTCAATGGTTAATCTCCCCCAGAGTTGAGTCACCTGTGGTTCTTTTTTCTGTTGGAGAAATGGTCCAGAGAGGCTCCCTCTCCAGATCTGGGCCTGAGCAGGGGCCTTTGAAACCCTACACTTCAGGAGGAACTAGCAGTGGTATTTCAGACACAGGGTGTTAGAGAAGGAATAGAGTGAGGCAGGACCTTTACCAGTTAGCAAATGCCGACCCAAACCAAAAACACCCCACTTGCTCCTTGGCCACAAGCCAAGTCCTTCCATATGCTGATATAAAGGCCCTGGCAGAGTCATGGAACCATGCACCAGGACCCCAAGAAGAGAGAGAGGTCAGTGAATGCCCGGCCTCCCACCTCGACAGAGGCCCACACTTGGAACAAGAGAGAGGTCGACCTGCAGTTATGGATTCTGAGTCCCAAAGGCGGTGTCAGTTAGGCCACCACTTCTCCCTGAGTGCAGCCCTTTATCACCCTCACTGGGTTCTGAACCCAGAAAGGTACCCATGTGGACAAAGGGTTTTTCCCTCTTCTTGTTGTGATTTTATTCAAACAAGAAAAAGCTTGTTTGAGGGGGAAATAAATAAATAAATAAACAAGCAAACAAACAAATAAATAATTTGGTTACGCATTTACTAAACAACTTTAATTGGAAAGAACTCACTTATATACAATCAAGACAAGAGGTCACAGTACTTAAACTTTTCCTTTGGCTGGTGGTTTGTGAATCAGATGTGATTCTTTTCCCAAGTTCTCCTCCAATCAAAACCCCTTGGGGAATCTTCAAAAAAGACCTAACCTTTGGCATAAACTGCCCATTGAGCCACTAGTTCAGCAAGTATTTCTCAAGCACTTACTATATGCTAGGGGTGGGGTCAGGGGGGTGAGGCAGGAACAAAATGGACTCTGTCCATGAGGAGCTCTGTCTAGCCAGGACAAGCAAAGGACTTCGGCCACCCAAGTCCTGGTTACGTCTATTACAGAATACCGCTGCAGAGGTTTGGTTGTTACCTTACATTGATGATATGAGAGTTAAAATTTAAGAAAAACCTTGAACAGTCACTACCCATAATCTCACTGCCTTAGCACAATGATTTCCATTTGCCTTTGCTTCTGGTCCACCGTAACCTAATTACTGGATAATATTTTCCCACCACTTATCTTTTTATATATTCCCACCTAGTCTTCATAATTCGCTTTTCCAAAAGGCTACATGCTATTCTACCCTGGTTCCTGTGCCAGAATTACAAACAAATCCCCTATTTTTGGAGTTTCACCTGGTTTTTTTGGAGTTGTGAAAACCAGCGCAGTGTTTCCTGACCTAACGATGGCTGTGGAGCACCTACTCCATCCAGGTCCTGTGCTAAGAGCACCAGGGGCCCAGGGGGCTACGGGCTAACCTCAGTTCTCACAGAGATCAAGGTTCCATTGGCCCTTAAAGTCCCAAGGCATACTAGCAAACCATTTCAGGAAAATGAAAGGACACCTTGGAAGACAAAAAGTGAATCACACTAAAAACCCCCGGCAAAAGGGACTCAGGTCTGAGGGGCCCAGAAGAATTCTACATTTTCAGAATGACTGAAGTGAAGTGTCAGAGGAAGTCCCAGCTCCAACTTTCAGTCACCAACAAAGCTGAAACTGCCTCCACACAAAGTTGTATTTCTAAATGGCAATTCTTCTGATTTCATTGGCGACTAAAGGAAAACCCCCTTTATTTCGGAATGTACTCCCTAACCCTATTTACCAGCCAGGAAATCCCAAACTTCCCTCAGAGTTCCTAAAGAAAGTACCACCAAGCTCTCCTCATAATAGGGGAACCTCCAAGTCAGTAGGTCCCAGGTCCTGACACACTCTCCACCTGTCAGCCTTCCCAGTCTTGGGTCCAGCTCTGTCTTTCTCAGATTGTTCCCAGACCTTCAGTCTGGGTATTTCTGGGCCAATGTGACTGAAGTCTAAAATTCAAGGATCTGCTTGGTGATTTTTTTTTTTAATGGACCTTCTTGTGTCTCAAACCAAACCAGCCCCCAGGAGAATCACTAGTCTATGCCCAGAAAAGCTGGAAAGTTTGGACTTCTAGCCACTCACCTCTCTCTGGCTCTTGTCCCTGTCCGAGCTGTACTCCCGAGGACCAGGGCTGAGCAGGAGGTTGGGTTTCTTGACACCTGGCAAAGTCAGACAGGGAAAGCTTGAATCTTCTACATACAATAGGACCATCTTCAGGTCAGCTGACAGCCTGGTCCAACAGAGGCTGCTTGTCACACACGTGCAGCCAGCTAGGAGATCATTCCAGAGGGGCAGGGCAGTCAGGCATGAGGCAATGAGAATCCAAGGTCCTCAGTCCTTTTTGGGAGAGGGTTAACTTCTTATATTTGTGAGTAGGTAAAAAGAGCACTGGAATGAAATGGAGGAAATGGTGTCATTTCTCAATCCATTGATCTATTTATTCATTCCTCATTCATTCACTCACTCACTCAATCATTCAATAGATAGTTTGGGGGCATCTGCTATGAACCTGGCACTGCTATTTTCTAGGAGAATGGTAACATGACACCTCAAGGAGTTCAGTTATAATTTTCTCAAAAGAGTCCATGACCCTTAAAGTGTTCTTAGCATCTAAGGCCATTGTAGAAACCCCTTAAGATATTGGTGAACCTTTTCTCAGAAAAAGAACTGTAACCATAAGATTATTCACATAATTCTAAGGGTTTTAATGAAGCTCCCAGAGTTAGAACTCCCAATCTGATGACTGCTACCTAGGACCTTCCCCCAATTCTCCTGGACATATTGTTTCCCCACTGTAGGCCTCAGTTTCCCCACCTGTAACACGAATTCTTGAGACTCCCTTGGCCAGATGGTCCCTGATACACTCTCAGATCTCAGAGATCAGTAATTTCAGAAGCTTCCCTCATCCCCAGTTTTTAGAGAGCTGGCCAGCTGAAATGAGATTAGGAGAAGGAAAGCAGATAGGACCTTGGAAGGGTTCTTTTTTGTATTTGTTCAGTCCTTAATTATCTTATTTAACTTCACAATAACACTTAGATTTAAGTAAGGCAGAATTATATTCATTTACAGAGGAAATTCAATCTCAAAGAAGTTACACAATCCACCCAGGATGTCACAGGTAGTTATAGGACAGAGGGTGGAGGTCACAAAGCATTCTCCTTCCTAGAGACAGAGGTAAAGAATGCTGGGTCCCAGCCAAAGGTACAACCGTTCATCCCCTAGAGCAAAGGTTGTCTGGATAGTGCAGTGATAAACCCCTCTGGAAAGCTTACAGGCTGTGCTGACACCCAAAAGCCACCTCTTCAATCCGAGGAATACCCCAGGAGATGAAGGTCATCAAATTCCTCTGCATTCAACAGATAATTTTTAAGGAAGACTCCAGGAATGGCAGGTAAACAAGCCAGAGGAAGTCTCTGACCTCACGGGCTTCCTTTCTGAGGGAGCAGACAGACCACTCACATATAAAACATGCAAGATCATTTTAGGTAGTCATAAAGCAAGAAAATAAAACTAGTAATGGAATAATCAGAGGCGGGGGCTACTTTACACAGGGTTCACAGAAGAGGTGAAGTTTGAGATTAGGATGACAAGAACTAGCCAGCCAGGAAGATGGGGGAAAGTCTTTCCAGGCAGAGAGAACCACAAGGGAAGAGGTCCTGAGGTGGGAAAGAGCTTGGCAAAGCACTGGGGGGTGGGGGGAGCCTTTGGGGTCTGAGAGGCAGGGGGCTTACACCATGTGGAACCTTGTAGGCTAGAAGGAATTAGAAGCCACTGGAAGGTTTTGCAGAGAGGAAAGAACAGAGACTTTAAGATCTTAGGGGGTCCCCCCTCCCCTTACCTCTTTGACCTCATTGCTTCCCTCCCTCCCCCCAGCCACAATGACATCCTTGCTTTTCTACAAACAGGACCACTCCAGGCCACTCTTCCCTTGAACCCTTTGTACTGGCTGTTCCTTCTGCCTAGAACACTTTTCCCTCAGATATCAGCATGGCTTGCCCCCTCACTTGTCAATCTTTGCTCAAATGATACCCTCTCAATGATGTCTTCCTCACCTCCAAATTTAAAATTGCAACTCCTCAGCACAAAACTCACTACCTCCCTCCTCTGCTTTATCTCCAGAGTACTTACCATTTTCTAATATATCAAGCAATTTGCATATTCATTTGTTTGCTGTCTGGCTCTGCTGGAATGTCAGCTCCCTGAGGGCAGGGATTTCTGTGTGTTTTGTTCGCTGCTGATCCCCAATACCTGGAACAGTGCACTTCCCTAACAGGTGTTCAGTAAATATTTGTGGAATGAATGAAGCACTTAAGAGGCAACTGCAGTAGTTCAGACACAAGACAATGGTGGCTTGTAAAAGGATGGTGGCAGAGAAGGTGGAGGCGAAGGGCAGAGAGAATTCTGGAATATTAAGCTGGGTAAATCTAGAGCTGGCTTGTCCCAAGCCCACATTCTCTCTTCACTATCTCCCACATATTAAGCATCCGGATCCACAAACACTAGAATCCCAGTCTCATGCCTGCACTTTTCCTCCCCCTTCTTGACTTTCTAACTTTAGCACCATCACCTGAACTAGAGTGGAGGCTAAAAATAAAAAATAAAAAAGACCCTCATTTTTGAGACTTTGCCCAGATCCCCAAATTCCCTACAAAATATGAATAAGTTGCCAACCTAAATTTAGGCAGAACTTTTGAATTGTTTTCACTTCCATTCTGTTTTTTTTTTTGAGATATAATTCACATGCCATCATATTCACCCTTTTAAAGTGTACAATTCAGTGTTTTTTTAGTCTATTCATAACCATCATCACTAGTGTCTAATGCCAGAATATTTGCGTCACTCCAAAGAGAAACCCTGTACCCATTAGTTGTCACTACTGCCGGGGCTCAGGGCAGCCTGTCCAAAGGTAACCCACAGTGGCGTATTGATTATCTAGAATTAAAACCACTTGAGAAGCAGCAGGGGCGGAGGAGCTCTCTGACTCTCCTCTGCCTCCCTAAATGCAGGAAATAACTCTCCATCTGGTAGGTGCCCTCCTGAGGCGAAAAAGCCTGTATAAACAAACCTTGTAATCCCTTTACTAACTTACTACCCAAGCCCAAACCTTGCTTCGATCCCTTTCTAATGAGTACCAACTTTCTTTGTCCTGTCCAATCCTCACAAGTTTATTGTTCCTTTGCATAAAAAAGTATAAAAAGGTGCCCAGTTGGATCATTTTTTTGAGCCTCATCTTATGATTGGAATATCATATTGTAATTATCCTGTAATCACGTAATAAATTGTTTTTTTTTTCTCCTGTTAACCTAGTCTTGTGTCAAGTTTATTATTTTAAAATTAGTCCAGCTGTAAGAACTAAAGAAGGGCAGAGGAGGGGAATTCACCCCCTTCCCAACACTGCCTATTCTCCCCTCCATCCAGCCTCTGGCAACAACTAATCTACTTTCTGCCTCTAGGGACTTGTCTATTCTGGATATGTCATGTAAATGGGACATGGGACAATATGTAGTCTTTGTGACTGGCTTCTTCACTTAGCATAATGTTTTTGAGGTTTACTCATGTTGTAGCATGTATCAATACTTTATTCCTTTTGGTGCCCAATGATATTCCATTGCATGGGTATACCTCATTGTCATTCAGGGACTCATGCGGAGTCTCTGGTCCTGCTCCCCACATAAGAACGCAGGATACGGTGAGGCCAAAAAGGAACACCCATGGAGCCATAGATAGGGGAGTCATACCACCATATTCTTGCTGGCGCCTGGGTTGGAGACACAGGAAGCAGGAGCCACACTGCTCATGTTGTGTCCGCAACCTGCCGTCCACTTCTCTCTGCTAACCAACCTCACCTGCTAGCTGCAATCCACTGTTGCCAGCTCAGCCACCATCTTCTTGCTAGCCCCCATTTGCTGCTAGCGTAGCCACAGCAGTTATATTAGTGGCTAATGGCTCACTGGTTACAGCTGACGGCCAACTAGCCACAGCTGATGGCCATCCAATCACAGTTGATGACCATTTACTACCTGAGTGAGCAACTTTCCACGTGAGGACGAGAGCCTGGAAACTACTCCTGGCTCTGTCCCCACACTCATTTTGTTTATCCATTTATCCGTTGATAGACATTTCAGTTGTTTCCATTTTTTGGTTATTATGGTAATGCTGCTATGAACATTCATGTACAAGTCTTTTTTGTGGACATATACTGTATTTTCAATTCTCTGGGATATATATATACCCAGGAGTAAAATGCTGGGTCATATAGTAACTCTATGTTGAACTTTGTGAGGAATTGCAAAACTGTTTTCTAAAATTTCACCTCTCTTATCATCCTCATTTTGCTGATGAGGAAACTGAGGTGAGGAGGAAGTGAGGTGATTTCCCAGCTATTGAATGGAGGACCTGGGGGACGGATGGGATGGGGCTTTCTCATGAAAAGGAATCCTCTGCTTTCCTCCAATGCGGTTTATCCATTTAAAAACCTGCTCAATGCCTTCGATGTGCCAGTCACAAATCTTCGTACTGGAATTACCTCTGAGAGTAAGACAGACATAAGCCTTGTCCTCTCAGAGACATACTTGTAGTCTAGTGGAAAAACAGACAGTAAGCAAATAATAACAATTTTGATAAGTGTAATGACAGTCTATGAGAGGGTATAGCTTAGCCTAGCCTGTCCTTTGTGTAGTAAGTAAGAGCTAGGGCTTGGAGCCAGCCTACCCAGGTTCAAATCCCTGCTCCCCATGTACTAGCTGGGAGATCAGCTGGACAAGCTCCCTAAGCCCCTAAATCTCTGTTCCTCCTGTGGAAAACAGGCAGAAGGATAGTACCTAATCTGAAGGATGTAAGGTGGATTCAATGCGTCAAAACCTGTGAAGTTCTTAAAACCTCACACTGGTAAACCCCAAATACCTTCTAGCTATTGAGGTAGCTGTTACTGTGTCTACACCTTACCCATCATTCAGGGGTGTGAATCCTCGTCCCTCCAACTTGCACTGTTTCCCACTGCATTCTCGCCCCATTGCCCCCTCCCCCACAGCTCTGGCCAAAATTAACCAGAACCCTCCCTGTGCTCTGTTCCTGCAGTTCTGCTCATTGGGCCTGATGCTCCAAATAGAATCCCTGAATGCCAAGCTCCTCGTACAGAGAAGGAAATGATTTTTATCTATTCATCTTTTCTCTTTAGCTAAATTGTAAGTTCCTTGAAGCCGGACTTTCTCACTCCTGTACTGCTAAAAAAATTTGGCGAGAAAAACAAGTGGAGACAAAGTCACAGAGTGGGTGGTAGAGCCGTAGAAGCACAAGCTCTGGAACCAGACAGACGTGGCTCTTAAGCCCGGCTCTGCCACCTAGAGCTGCCTGACTCCTCTGAGCCTCTTTTCTTATCTGTGATATGCAGGGAGGGGCAGCTGCCTCTCAGAGCGATGGTGGGATCTGCCTTGAACTGCAGAAGTCCCTTGCTCGTGCATGGTAGTCACCGATAGCCCATGGCTGCCACCGAGCCTCATCATGGCAGTGCTGCAGAGAAGCCAGAGCGCTGCCTGGGCAGCACGCCCAGCAGAGGCAGCCAAGTACAGGAAGTACACAAGGTCAAGAGGAAAAACGAGCTCTCGAAGATCTCCTCTGATCACTATTGTGCACATTGGGTCAAATGGAACAGAATTTGCTGTTTGGGCTTTGTTCTTCTCCTAACCTCATAGATGCTTCCTTTGCTATTTTTGTTAAATGCAAACAGGAACAGAAAATATTCATTTAACTGTAGTCAGTGAGTTATTAAGAAATACATATGAGCAGAGATTGTGTAATTCCCAAACTGCTGTGCTTCTCATCAGCCCACTAGTCCAAGAAATACTGTGACTCCTAAACTACACTCTGTCCCTAAATTTCCTGGATTGGCTTTAACATCTACTCAAGAGTAATGACAGAGGTTATTTAAAAATGCCTCATACGCATTCATGCCCTGCAAAGGTGATCACACATTATCAGCGTATGTCCCATGTTTAATCTTCAGAAGTTCTCAAGGAATCATAACACGTCTTTCTTTGAAAGCCATCTTTTCTTCAAGTGTGCTTCATGAAGAATGGGCTGCTTTATTTCAAAAACAGTCACAGAATTTTTCTATTGCAGTGAGCAAGAATCCAAAATTAAAAGTCATATACATATAATACGTGTTAAATGGCTTTCTAATTTTTTTCTGCTGCAATTCTGAGAGGCAGAAGCTAGGTGGGGAGGATTGTTGTGCCTGCAAGTCTCATCATGGGACCTGAGCTTCCTGGGGGTGTTGCAAAGAGGCCACGGGAGCTCCTGCTTTGTGTCCATTTTATATTCAGAGATGCTTATAACCCAGAAGAATTTTGCATAGAAGGAGCCCCCCCAAATATAATTCTAGACTCAGAAAAATCTGACTCATTTTGGCAGGGTTGGAGCTGAAATTTATCTTTACTTAGCAAACTCCTGAGATGGGGAGAATGAATTGTGCAAACAATATCAGGGGTTGGGGGTAATGGGGTTCTTAATGATTTAAGAAAACTTAAGGGAATACACTCTTCTAAGACCCCAGTTTAGTCAAGTGACCTGCTAATTATAAACCATTCTTATCTAGATTCCCTTTTTCAAATATTCTCTAAGACAGACTCTTCACTGATTATTCTGTATTTTGTCCCAAGTTGGTCAAATTTGACTGTGAAATCAAAAATAGTTTGAAGTCAGGAAAAGGGAGTTGGCTTCCCCTTTGGTGATGGCTAACATTGGGCAATACAAAAGAAAAGGAGAGAGAAAACAGAAGAGGAATGAGCTGATCCATGCGGAACTGATACTAAACAGACACCAGTCAGACCTTGGAAAGAACACTGGGGACAGAACTCGAATCCACGTACTCCTGTGGATACCACCGAGCCCTGCTCATACCCCAGGGCTTTGCTTCAGACCCTTCAGAGTAACAAATTTTCTGAATCAATAACCAGGACACACAACTGAGGGGAAATAGCATATCTGAAATGAACACTGAGTCAGAAAATCCAGGCTTCTGGGCATAGCTCTCTCGAACCCCAGCCTCAGAAACCTGCAGCCTAAATCACTCTTGAGCCCTTGGGGAGGGATTCAGATGTCTAGAGGCATATTCCCCACTGTTTCCTCCTTGTTTGTAGGTAGAATTAGTTGGAAGAGTGTGGGTGATCCTCTAGTTTTTTTTAGGAGGGTCCTTTTGTCACCAGCAGTCCCTCCACTATTGCCAAGAGGTGTTTAGAGGAGAGGAGTCTGTTCTGGGTTGCTCAGCTCATGCTGAGAAGACACCATTTCCAGGCAGCCCAGCATGAAAGTCTTTGGTCCACTTTCAGATTTCAGCATGGTGGACACGGTGGGGTCAGTGTAGTTTGGTTCTTGTTAAAAATCTTGAAAACTTTCTCTGTTTTAAGAGAGGGTCTTAGATACAGAAGAAGCTAGAAGGCTTTTTGTAACTACCCCAGGTTATGCCTCAGGGAGGAAACCTGTTGGTCTTTTGCTGTGGAACCAAGAATTCAAAGAGAGAGTGACGAGGAGGGAGAACTAGAAGCCTCGGCCACCTTGGGTCCATGTGGCGTCCTTTGTTTATTTCTACCAATTAGTTTGCCCAGTGGTGTGAGCCAGAGTGTGGCTACCCTTCCTCCCGTTCCTCCTTTCCAGTGAAGACAGTGAAGGGTGGGGAAAGGGCGGCAGACTAAGCCAGCTGGGACCTGAGGTCCTGGCCCTGCTGCTAGCAGCTGCGCAACGAATCATGGGGGATTCATTCCACATTCCTGCTCTATTTCTTTCTCCTCCTAACATGGGGTTTGCACCCTTTGGTTGAGAACTTTTGAAATGAGGTACAGTATTTAAACGATACACATGAATTCTCCTGGGGAGAAGGGTCTATGGCTTTCACTAGGATCTAAAAGAGTACCCCAACCCCAGGAGGATAAAAGGTCCTGTCTAAGGGCCCTGTTCTCTGACTCTGGAAAGCATGACAGTTATTTCCTGGGCTTTCCATTTGACAGGGTTTTATTCCCTCTGTGACCCACTGATCCCTCTCCAGGACTCCTGCTACCTACAACTACAATTCTTGTATATAACAACGCCTTGTTTTTGGCTCTTGAGTCAAGAGGTGAAGTTCACCATGGTGACACTGCCATGTGTCACCACCTGGTCACCAGTGTGCATGCCTTCCACAGTGCGTATGTTCACAGGGGTGGAGGTAGGGAATGGACCCAAGGACACTGTTGGGAGCTGGGCAGCTAACACTCCAGCCTCTTCTCCATCTAAGACCTTCCTCCTCAAGCAGAGACATGGTTCTGGATTTCAACAAGAACCAAACCATGGTGACCCAGACTGTTTGCTCTTGCTGACATCTGAAAGGAAAATAGGCCAAAGGCTTTTGCATCTAGGCTGCCTGGAAATGATGTCTCATCATGAGCTGAGCAGCCCAGGAAGTGAGCCCAGACTCCAATTCCCTGTGCCTCTGCTTTTCAGCTCCGCTAAACAGCCGTGGGCCCGCTGAGCAACCCACCAACAGCCCAGGAATAGGTGTGAGAGTGTGGAAGCGTCATTTATAGTTAACCCATTTGTTTCTGATTTGCTCTAAGACCTATACCTTCCCCAACTCCAAACTTTTATTTGGTTTTAATCTCTTCCTACTCTGAGTTTTTACTCTGATTCCCTGGACAGGCTACGAGCTCCCTAAGTGGGGGGACTATGTCTAGGTCAGGCTTGGATGCCCATGTGTCCACCGCATTGAAGAAGGGCTCTAAAGGAGTACCGCTGGGAATCCATGGGTCTCCGTTTTATTTCCTCCACCTGATGTACTAATAATAGAGGCAGGACAAAATGGTGAAAAGGCAGCAATGAGCCAACATTGGCATGCTGGCAACCAGCCCAGGCTCGGGGAACTGTCGCTCTCCTCCAGTCCAAATTCGTTTCCTCACTATCTGGGTTGCCCCCTCCCCAGGTGGCTGACAGGGAAGAAAGGAAAGCCCCAGCTGGGCACCCACAGGAGGGCTGACCCTACACTGCCAATGGGGGGCAAAGGGGCACTTTTACTAAGAGATTGGAAACAGGGTGAGAGAGCTGGTGGTGCCCACCCCAAGAGGGAGATCAGGCAGCCCTAACAATGAATCATATGACCTTTGCTTGAAGGCCACACAGGACGAGAGAGCAAGCCTCTTCTGAAGGTGAGTCTTTGCTTGGTCAGGGGCCCCTTTGGCCATCTGGGGAAACCTAGGGACCCCTTCTCAGAATACTGTTGTAAAATACATATACGTACATAGAATTTCAACAGAAACAATCATGTGGAATACCAGGAATCAAAATATTTTAGAAATAGTAATATAGTGATATACGTGATCCTTCACAAATGCATTAAATAACAAAATCTAGGAGCAAGTCTAATACCTTTATTTTGAAGTAGGAATGAACTTAAATGATGTCTCAAGATACCCACAACAATCATAAAGTGATATGAAAATATCTGTGATTTCTATGGGTGACAAAGTCACAGGCACTGCTGTGGTTTGACACCCACATTCATAATACAAGGAAATGCTCAATTGCAGTTGGAGGTTAGTGAAAATTAAGGTGTAATCTATTCCCACTCAAGTTCACAGACACCCTTGAATTTTTTTGTGGAGATGCGGGGTTAAGAATCCTTAACCTCCCACAATACTGGGACAATAGTAGGACTTGTAGGGCAGTGGCTCTCAAACTGGCTACCACAAGTCTCACCTCATATGGTGACACTCAGCCCCACCTCTGACCACCTGAATTGGAATCCCTGAGGATGGGGCTCTGGCATCCAGTGTTGTTTGTTTGTTTTCTAATTTCCCAGGGGATTTGAGATTCTACCGTCAAAGCAGAATGAAGAGCCACCAACTAGAGGAACAGAATCAAGGGGAGTTCAAATATGTGGTGATGGAAGGAGAACTGACTCTGGGTGGTGAACACACAATGGAATTTATAGATGATGTAATACAGAATTGTACACCTGAAATCTATGTAATTTCACTAACAATTGTCACCCCAATAAATTAAAAAAAAAAATCAAAAAAAAAAAAAAAAAATCAAGGGGAGTGAACTCCACTGTGTTAGAGGCCCAGGCACAAGAGTAAGTCTGAACTCTGCTCCTGAGCCTGGAACCTGGGCACTGCTGCCCTCCCATCAAGCCGTCGCCCACTGGGTGCTGGCCCCAGGCCAGCCTCGTACTGGGCATAGAGAACACCATGGAGGCAGGCCATGCTCGACCCGTGCTTCTCCTGGCCTTAGGCTGGTGATGCTTTCTTGGGTTGGGCCCTCCTTCCGAGCTGTCACACCCTGCTCACTTGTACCCACTCTCTCTTCTGAGTCCCACATCATGGACCATCCACAGCCTTTCCCCACCTGCCTTTCCCACAGGTGCCTGCCTTGAAGAACTCCAGGGGCACCACTCACATTGTGTTCTGTGAAAATGGTGCCCCCTGGAGTTGTGCAAGGAGGGGAACTGCCCATCCCCAATGAGAAAGCAAACTCCTTGAGGGCAGCTCTGCATCCAGCTCTGCTCCCCGCTGCTTTTCTGCTTCTGGCACTGGGTCTGGCACACTCTAGAAGTAGTCTCAAGAATTCCTTGCTGTTCTCTGCTTCTCAGTTCCCATGTAAAGAAAGGCACAGAATCTACTTAAGATTCTTCCTCATAACCCATTCACTTGTTTATTCATTTTAATCACACAAATATTTGAGTACCTACTCAATATTCCAGGCACTGTTCTAACTGCTCGAGCTATATCAATAAAAAAAGGTACAAATCTTTGCCCTTATGGAGTTTACAGTTTAGCAGGATGGGGTGGGGTTTGGGGATACACTAAGTGATACCTCACGCTTAAAGAAATTATACAGTGTGCTAGGGGGAAATAAACAAAGAGAACAGGCAGTTGGAAGTGACAAGCACTCTTTTGAAGTAACACAGTCAGAGGCACTCACTCGGGAAGGTGACATCTGAGTGAAAACTCGAAGGAGGTGAAGGAGCGAGCCAGGTGGAGAGCCTACCCATGTAGGAGGATGGGGCTACTCACCCGCTTCCAGAGGAAAGTAGAAGCCAGCCTCAAACCCTGGAGAGACACAGTAGAAAACTCAGGTCTACCCCCGGGGGTAAAAAGGAAGAAATGGAGGAATGAATTTTAGGACCTTGATCTTGAAGAACAAGTAGCAAAGAAAAGATCAAATTCAGTTCATATTGTCTGGAAAAGTGAATATGACAATGGCATTTGATCCCTCCAGCGAGTAGCAGGGATACCCAGCCTCTACCCCAGCCAAACAATGGGGGAGGTGGGGCTGGAGGAAGTGAAACTCTTGAGCCAGAAGCTTTGGAAGGCCCCTCCACACTGCCACTCCACCCAGGCCCAGCAGCTCGGGACTGGTGGGGCCAGAAGCCCTGCCCCCAGATACTTCTGCCACTCACTGTCACCTCAGTTCAGTTCTCAAATGTTGCTTCAGAGTGGTCTTCCCTGCCCATCTTATCGTATAAAAAATTAGCTCACCACCTCTACCACCCTACCCTGTTCCTCTCTATCCCGTACCCTGCTTTCCACAACCTGACATCATACTATATACCAATGTATTGTTTTTCTCCATCGCTAGAAAGTAAGCTCTATGGGGACAAAGGCTGTGTCATGTTCATCACTGTGTCCCTAGAGTCTAGACCAGTGCCTGGCATGCGTTAAGCACTCTGTTCTGCCCTTTCTTGGGATCAGGAGATGCTGGGGGAACTACCCAAGTGCTCACCAGAGTATTTGAAAACATCTTTCTCACAAAAGGTATTCAACATGTACTGGGTTGAACAGTGCCCCCCCACCCCAAATTCATGTCTACTGGAAACTCAGAATGTGACCTTGCTTGGAAATAGGGTCCTTGCAGACGTAATCAAATTAAAATGAGGTCATTCTGGATGAGGATGGGCCCTAATCCAATTGTCCCTATAAGAAGAGAAAAATTTGGACACAGAGGGAAAAATATGTGAGACAGAAGGGGAAGGCCATGTGACCAGGGTGGTAGGTTTCAGAGTGACACATCTATCTATAAGCCAAGGATTGCCAGCCACCACCAGAAGCAAGAAAAAGGGAAATTATCCCTCCCCTACAGCCTTCAAAGGGAGCATGGCCCTGCTGACACCTGATTCCTGACTTCTGTCTCCAGAACTGTGAACGACTACGTTTGTGTTTTAAGCCAGCCAGTTGGTGGCACTTTGTTACAACAGCCCTAGGAAACTAATACACCAATGTTACCTGGAACCTAGTCTCTTAAGTGGCCAAAGAGGGAATCACTCCATTTGCTGGGTGCCCATCCCTGGAGGAACCCAGCAGCATTAGACATGCCCCTGACCTCAAGGAGCTTTCAGTCTAGTCGGGAAGACATGACGGAACAAACAGCTTGTTCTCGCAAAGATTTCCCTACCTATTCTCGAAACTGCGTCTTCCAGAAGTAGGAAGTGATGGGTCTGCAGTGAAGCAAATTTTGTTGTGAAGGCATACGCTGACTCAGGGGAAACAGCGGCAAGTCCTTGCCAACAGGATGTCATCACAGAGCCGTGCTGACCAATAAGTACATAGTGCCCGTCACGAACGCATGTCCTTTCAAATGTTCTAGCCACATTTTTAAAAAGCAGAAAGAAACAGGTGGCATTAATTTTAACATTTTATTCAACCGCAAATATCCAAGTTATCTTTTAAGATATAATCAATACAAAACTTACTGAGATATTTTCATTCTTTTTTCATACAAAGTCTTCAAAATCTAGTGTGCACTTTGCATTTACATCACATCTCAATTCAGACCTGTCACATTTCAAGTGCTGTTTCCTCATGTGGCTAGAGGTGGCTGCACTGGACAACACCATCATAGAGGCTTCCAGATGGACCAGCTGTGCTTAACATGGGCCCAGGCACCTCTAGGACTTTGTCAATGAGCTTTGGGAAGTCCATTAATTTCCCTGAAACTATCAGCCAACATTTGAGTGCCTGTGCTTTTTCCTCAAGAAAGGGTTGATAGTTTTACTCGATTTTCAAAGGAGTCTTGGCGTCTGCAAAAGGTTTAGAACTGCCGTGGTTATAGACTTGTGGGCTGAAGACTGAGCCCAGCCCTTTCATTTTCAGTACAAGAGCCTGTGGGCAGAGAAGGGGGGCCTACTCAAGGGAACATATTGCTTCGTGACACAGTTTGGACTAGAAGCCATGCTTCTGGACTATGTTAGGTCCCCTCACCGCCCCTGCCCCCAGCCCTGGAGAGCAGCGGAGATTCTTGGTGTGACATCAGCAGTGAGGAGGGTGTGGGGGCGGAAACAGAAGTCAGCAAGCAGCAGTTTCCACAGCTTCTTGCACCTACAAGTGTGACATATTCTCCCGAACTCATTTTAGTTCTCATACAAATTTCCATGGAAAATACAACTTCCTCTTTTTTTTTGCTCTTGCCCCATCTTCCTCATCAAGGGCCTAGCATCCGTGACTTCCCACGCTGGCTCTCACAGGGAGGATCCCAGTAGCAATCCTTCGCCACCCCCCCACCCCCCACACACACCCAGGATGGACCTACATCACAGTGAAGGCCTTTTTACAATGAGAGTCCTCAATCTGGCTGGTCATCAGAACCACCTTGGCGGTGTGGGTGCCTGGGCCTCAGACCCATTACACCGGCATCTCTGGGGAAAGGGCCCAGGAATCCTCTACTGATAGGGGTCTCCTGGTGATTCCATTTGTGTTCATTGTTAGCTTTGTTTCCTTTTCCTAAGGAAGATTGCACGGCAGAGTGGGAGCTGGGTTTTGCAGTCACCTGAATGTTGAAGCTGGCTTCCTGTTGCTTTCTAGCTCTGTGACTTTGGACATGCTTTTGTTTTAACCTCACTGAGTTTCCCTTTTCTTACCTGCAGAAGGGAGATAACATGAGATTAAATGATTGACAGCTGTAAGAGCCCCGTTCTTGGTCCTCGCAGATGCCAGCCTCCTGGGCCCAGCCCTTGCCTCTCCACCCCACTCCCCCACCAAACTGGGAAAACTGAACACTGTGGTCAAGAGGCTTGAAGAAAAACCCAGTGTTTCAGACACCAGTATATATAAGGTCAAAACACTTCCTTGAGTTCCTCCCAAGACACCAAAACAAAGATAACCATAGTTATTTTCCCCAGAGGATGGAAAAAGAATATTCCTGACACCAATTTCAGAGTCTTGACACAATCCCAAGCAACACGACGGATTTCCCACAAAGTCCGTGGCTGGGATTCTGTAATTTCCATTCACAGAAATGTTAACGTTGACTCTGAGCCACACTCAGAGATGATATATTTCTAAAAGTCCATAAACTCCCAAGTAACAAATTGTTTCAGAAAGTCTCCTATTGGATGACTCCCAAAGCTTCCCTGAGGGGCTTCCGTGGGGAACACGCATGGATTTCCCTGTCCCGGGGCCGGGAGGGTGATGGGGGAGCAGCTCTGGCCGCCCAGAACAGCCTGAGCTCCACACCTCCTCCTCTCCCCCCTCCATGGACCTCCACTACGTGTAGGTCAGGCTCCTCCTGGTGCCGGAACACCCTGCACCGTCCTAGCCTCAGTCCTCGTCATCACGCGTGCCCTCTTCTCTTCCCTGCCTCTCCTTATCTTTCAAGTCCCACCTCCTCCAAGAAGTTTCCAAGCCTCTCTAGTTCTTCTGAGTCCCCAGAGCTGTAGTTACCTGCATTTCCTCCCTGACCTTTTCACTGGAAACTGGAGCTTGGGTTCCCAGGCAGGGGCCTTGCATGAAAGAAGTGCTCAATAAAGCTTTACTGATTGATGGGTTTGATAAGCGCTCCAAGGGGTGGAAGTGGAAATTCAAATTCACTTAGGGCCTAGACATAAATTATACAGTCAGCCTGAGAACTGCATCATTCATGTATAGATCATGTCCCATTTGACCCTGAAGTTGCAAAAGAGAGGAAACAAGAGTTGCTACAAAACAGCCTAACCACAGTGTGCACACATCTTGTTTGTTATCTGCAGGTGACGGACGCTTTTGGTTTCACAAACATAGGCCTATTGCAAAATTAATTCTTTAGTTCTCTGGGCGAGGAACTAATTCTTTGCTGTTAGATCAGCTGGAAACAGTGAGAGATGGGCCTCTGCTAAGGCTTAGGATTTCGGTCACTTTCAGAAAAACTTTTCCATAAATGGGCTTCCCTTCAGCAAAGTGAATCACAAAGTCAAGAAGGAAGCATACTGAGGAGGAAAAAACCCTGCCAGGGTGTGTTATTAGGTTGTTTTAGTTCATGGACACAGTTGGACTGTGGAACCAATCTACTTTCCCTTTTCTCTTTGGCTGCTATGAAGCTCAGAATCATTCCTGTTACCCCCCCATAAAGGGAGGATGTCTATTTCTGTATTAATCTCTTGACTAGCTCCACTGCATGTTCATATCTTCACTTTTCCTCTGTTTTTAACATCAACCTGCTAAAATTTGTCTTAAGTCCTATTTAGAATGAGGAAGAGGGTAAGAGAAGCAGAAAAATGGTCCTGGTACTGAGGAGTCAAGAACAGATACATAAGGAAGATAAGTAACAATAATGAAAATAATATTATTTCTTTAGCATTTACACAAGGCACTATGGTATATATCATCTCACTAAATTCCCCCAACAGGCTCCCTAGGTAAGTACAAAACTGTTCTTTTCCCCAAATTAGTATGACAGGTGAGGAGAGGGATGCTGAGAGAGGTGAAGTCATGAGGCCAAGATCACAGATCTGCTGAATGGTACGTCAGGAGCCAAGCCCAGGTCTGCGTGATGCCGAAGCACTATATCTACAAACATCCCATGTTAGGGGCAGAAAGTGAAGGTGCCACAGTGGGGTTCAGAGAGAGCCTGTGGAGTTAACAGTTAAAGAGGTAACTTCTGGCCAGCTTGCTCTAAAACATGCCAATGTCTTTGACTCAAATGGAGAATATTATGAGGTCCATGGTACCTTGGTTGTGATGACAAATAGCTAAGATAGTAAAGAGCCTGAGGGTCCTAACTCCACGGGGCCTCACTTCCCCTCACTCCCAGGCTTCTGGGATGACGTGTGACAGCCTGCCTCCTGAGGGCAAGGACTGTGTCTCATTGACACTGTGCGGATGAAGGCAGCTATTCCCAAACGCACACAGCTCTGGTCACACACACACACTCGGACCCCCCAGTTTCCTATAGAGGCACCTGTCATTACAACATTGCTCACAGACGTGGTGAACCGTTTTCAAATTTCAGTGAAAAGGGAAAAAATAGTAAGCTGGCTACTTTATACACAGAAATAACAAATTAAAAACAGATCTGCATCCAGAGTAAAGCAGAAGATTCAGGGGCCTAAAAAGGTAGTTCACACTTAAATGGTGGGGACACTGATTTCCAGCAGTGTTGATGTGGAATCGGTAAGAAGTGAAATCAGCCCCAGGGTATGTGGATGAAACAGTGGTGCTGTAATAAATCATAAGTTCCTAACTGGGCGGGTCTCGGTGGGTAGTCACACCTGTAACTTCTTCAGTGAAAGCTTTTAAATCAAGCCCTGTCCATTGTTCTTGTGCATCTAGGTTAACACACCTTTGAAATACCAGAAGTAACACCCCTCCAAGGGGGTGTTAACCCTCAAGACAGCACATAACCTTGTTAGCTATCCTGTATCCAGTTCCTGCCTTGCTGTCTCCCACCTCCATGTAATTTCCCTTACTTCTCTCTTTAATTCCAAATGCATGAAAGAAGCTGCAAAACTGTTATTCTATGGAGCACTTAAGATCTTGCCTCCCAGCATTGTTGTCAGTTTTGGCTCAAATAAACATTCTTAACAGATTTAGATGTTCTCATGTCGACAGGGTGGGGGTCGGGTGTCTCTGGATTTTACACTCCCAGTGCTTTGTGCTTTGGAGTCCAAACGGGGCTCAAATCTGTTAAAAAACAATAGGCCCAGAATGGAGTCAATTTTGCTAAGCCCCACCAGGACTTAATACATAACCTAAGTGCGGTTTCAGCTTCTCCCAGAATGGAATTTTAAACTAATCAGTCTGGAATTTTCTGGTCAACACTAGGTAATCTGTTTGATAAGACTCCTGCTGCCCGTCCCCAAAGAAAGGTGCCCTGGGCTGAAATAATCCTTTCTTTTCCTTTGCTACTAACTTTATTGTTCCACCCAGTTTCTGCCTATAAAAGCCTTCCACTTCTATAAATTATTTATTTTAAGGAAGTGTCTAATGCAATTGTGTGGGCAAATCCCAAATCTGCAGGAAAGGCCAGCAGGCTGAAAATTCCCACAGGAGTTGATGTTGCAGTCTTGAGTTCAAGGGCAGTTTGGAGACAGAATTCCTTCCTCCTGAGAGACCTGTCTTTTCTTTTAAGGCCTTCAACTGATTGGATGAGGCCCACACACATTATGGGAGGTAATTAGCTTTATTCAGTCTACTGATTTAAATGTTAATCCATCTGCAATGAACTGGCTGCTTGTGTCTCCCCAAAATTCATATGTTGAATCCCTAATCCCAGTGTGATGGTATTAGGAGGTGGGGCCTTTGAGAGATAATTAGATCATGCAGGTGGAGACTTGATGAATGGGACTAGTGTCCTTAGTTTTTGTTGTTGTTGTGTGTTTTTTTTGAAGGGTTTTTGTTTGTTTAATACATCGGAAAAGAATGCATATACAAAGAATTGAGACATGAGAAAGCATTGGTTCAACACTAATGAATCTACAAGAATTAGGATTTGGGGAAGGTGGAGATTACCTAAACTTTTTTAAAAATTGGAAACTGCAACCCAAATAAGCTGATAAAATCCCTACTAACACTTATGAAGAGTCTTCCTAAGACTCTCCCCGTGACTTTTACTAAACTAGAGAGCCCCAACTGGCTGCTCTAGAGTTCCTCATGCAAAACAGAAATAAGGGGATTCCCCTGACTGGTCACCATGTTGTTAAATGTTCTCCCCATCCCCACCCCACCCCTAGCTTCTCAATGAAGCAGGTCTCCATCCTCCTAGCCTGGAAGAGGATGTGAATCACTGCACAGACATCTGTCTCCTAGCACCACCCCTCATCTATACCAGGTCTTCTGCTGTGTTCTAGGAACACGGCCTCACACGCTATCAAGCTGCACATCTATGCTAAGCATATAAGACAATGACTGACAGGGGAAAAATGGTTTTTTTAATTACGTACTCAATCCATTTGGTGCATTTCAAAAGGTGCAATACTTGTTTTCATTTTATCAGTAAAAGAAGTTAGAAATTAACTTAAAAAAATCAGCAAATGGCTACCAAATTTCCTTGAAAGTCACAGTCACATATATAGTGCGTCCTAGAAAAGAGCGGGGGCAAGACAGGGTCCACCCGCTTTCACGAGTTTCATCAAATACTAGACCTACTCAGGAGTGGAGAGAAAAGGCAACTTTCAAAAAGGAGTATGTTATTAAATGAGGCATTTACTATACTCCTTCCTAAGAGCACCAGGTGGGGAACATGTTTTCTAAACTAGATCTCGGGGGTGGAATGCGCAATCACTCCATCCTCCTCCCTGTAAGGGCTGTCTGATGGCTAATGAATTTTTAAAAAATGACTAAATAAAAACAAACCCCACACACACTCCCCCTACGCCCCCCCCCAAAAAAAAAACCACTAGATGCCCCAGATTACTCTCCAGCGTCAAATCCAGGAGCAGCTTCAATAACCCAGATTAGTCTGTTACAGCGTCATCACAAGCATGCCTTGCTTTTAAACAAAAAACAAACAAACAAAAAACTGGAACAACAAAACAAAAACTAGGACTGATCACTTTTCTGACAATACACAATTACCCAAAATTAACTAGTACTGAGGGGGGAAAGGGGCCATACCTACGGGCCTTGTCTCACACGAGTGCATGAGGGTAGGTGCAGGGCATTTGTCATTATTGCCAAAACAAATTTTAATTTTTAATCTTTAGTTTGATTTAAACATTGCTTTTAGTATGATGCCGACACCAGATGTGCAGAAAGGACTCTGGAGAGATGTTCATAGCAGCACACACCTGCGGCTCTTCTTTGGTTCTGGAGGCTCCAGGGCAGCCAATATTGCTTCATCAAATACATTCTGTAGGCCTTTCTGTGTGAGCGCAGAGCACGCCACGTACTTGACAGCCTTCAGGTCCCGGGCCAGCTTTTCAGCAGTCTCTGGAGTGACAGGCTTCTGTTGTTCTTGGCAAGTTTCTCAACAGTAGAGGGGTCATCGCTTAGATCAATTTGGGTCCCAACAAACAAGAAAGGAGTCTTTGGACAGTGGTGAGTTATCTCAGGCACCCATTTTTCTTTCACATTTTCACATGAGGATGGAGAGACCACTGAAAAACAGACTAGAAAAACATCTGTTTGTGGGTAACTCAGCGGTCGTAATCTGTCATAATCCTCTTGCCCTGCAGTATCAAAAAGTCCAAGAGTATATGGTTCTCCACCAATCATAACTGTGACTGCATAGTTGTCAAAAACAGTCGGTACCTACACAGATGGAAATTTGTTCGTTGTACAGGATATCAGGAGACATGTTTTACCAACGGCACCATCACCCACCACAACACACTTAATTGCATGCATTGCTGAAACCGTTTTCTATCCACTTTAAATACTTCAAATCCAATGATGACCTCAGCTTCTCGCCGGGGCGTTGGCAGCACTGCGTGGGTTCTCCCTAGTGTCCTTATTAAGAAGAAACCAGAGTGCTAGCTTGCTCTTTCCACCATGGGAAGACACAGCCAGAAGGTGGCTGGCTGCAACCCAGAAAAAGGCTCTCACCAGAACCCTACTATGTCTTGTCTCAGACTACCAGCCTCCAGAATAATGAGAAATACACTTCTATGGTTTATAAGCCACCCAATCTATGGTACCTTCTTATAGCAGCCTGAACAGACTAAGACATCTAAAAAATATCTCCCCAACAACATCTGGACTGGTGTTGGACCAAACAACTGGGCGCCATCGCTTAGCCAAGCTGACACATAAAATTAACCATCTTGGGCACTTGCTAGTTTTGTGACTTGGGCCTCAGTGACAAGATCTACTTCAAAAGTTTGTTGGGAGGGTTAGACAAGGTGCACATCTGAATGCTTTGCAGGGTCTGGCGCATGGTGAGTAGAGGTTGATCTAATGGGACCCCTGGCAGTAGAGTACGAAGGGAATCGGGCCTCTGGACTTCCGCATGAGTTGACAGTGGCAGCTGAGCCACCTTTCCAGCCAGGGAAATATATTCTGCCAGGCTCCGAGAGCAGCACGGGAGCAGAGACACATCCTCATGACCCATTCCTTCTGCGCACACAGAAGCCAAGGTGTCAGCTGCCTCTCTTTAGATGGCCTGACCATGGGGTGTTGTGAGCTCCACCCTGAGGGCAGTGACGCTAATGCACCAGCTGAAGGGAGACCAGATCCATTCCCAAGGAGGGCCAGCCCCGAGACCTGATTCTGTGTCCTTTGGCTTCCTACAGGAAGGATCAGGCCATCATATGCATCCATCCAAGAAAGGCTCACCAAGAGGCCCTCAGCAGAGAGTTCAATTGCATGATAAAGTTAAATCTAAAGGTACACAGCTTATAGCAAAAGCACATAGAAAAGGGAATTATTTCCCCAAGAATTAAAGTCCCAAGTCTAGATGGGTTCCCAATCTCCATTATCCAGTAGTTTTCAGCCATGACACTGCCTTAAGATGCCTAACATAAAATTTAAAATTAAGAAAGAATGACTTTATTGAAATTATACTGACCTTAAAAAAGTCCATTACATGCTAGGTGGAGAAATTATGGGGACACATAGCTGCTGCCTCCAAGACAATGGTCTGCATTCACATCCTGGAAAAGGAGAGCATTGGGCCAAGGGCAGGTAGGGAGGGAGGGTCCCCATCCTGTGACTCCCTGCACATCCGGGCAGGAGCAGATACAGATGGGGAAGAGGCACTGGGGTCCGTCCTCTTTATCCTTCTGTGAGACAGTAGCTAAGTCCCAACTTAAGCATCATGTGAAAACACACCTTCACTCTCTTCTGCAATTTAAGACAACTCAGGGGCAAGGTAACCAATGTAAATGAGCAAGTAAGTGTGAAGTGACACCTAAAGGACACGAGTACAGCCAAGACCCCCCTCTGACTCGTTTCTCCAGCTCTTGAGCCTAGTTACGTGGTCTCAATTTAAAAGGTGGGTGTCTCAATCAAAGCTTCAGGAAGGACGCCCTTGTGGATGAAAGCAAATGCTTCCAGAGGAGATCGGCATCCCTGCCTGTCTCAGGACAGCTAGCATCACAGCCATTCCTTCCTCTCCACAGCCCAGGACTAGTTGTCCTTCCCTTTCCTGGTTCATTTCCACTTCCACTGCTGAGCACTAGATTGCCCCCCCGGAGAGCATCCACCCACAGCAACAAACATTCCTGAGGGCTCACTTTGTGGCGGGCACTCTTCTCAGAGCTGGGGCTCCAAGACACTGTTCCCCCCTCACAGCTGGCATTCTTGGCCTTTACATCTTCTATTTCCTCCTGTGAATCTCCCAGGCACAAATCGTGACCTGGCTGGAACCTGACCCCAGCGCTCCAGCTCGGCTGGTCCATCTGGGGAGCCCATCATCAACTCAAACTTACCATGACCCAGTTGAAATTTTCTTACCACCTCTTCCTGCACTTTACATCCCTTTTCCACTCAATGACACCACTACTTACAGTCACCCCTGCCTAAAACTTCCGTGACAATAGAAATGGGTCACATCTACTGAGTGTTGAATATGCTCCCGGCACATATGTTACCTAATTTAACCCCACCACAAAACTATGAGGTGAGCTTCCTTATAGATGAGAAAAGGGAAGTTCAGAAAGGTTCATTAATTTGCCAAAGGTCAAACGCTAGCTAGAAAGTAACATAACCAGATCTCAAATCCAGGTCTATTCCCAATGAGTAGCATGCTTCTTTCAGTGTGTCCAGGGACCCTTGGGGATCCCTGAGAACTTTCTAGGGGTCTGTGAGTCAAAACTATTTTCACAATAACACCGTTATTTGCCTTTTCACTCTCCTCCTACAAGGGTACAGTGGAGTGTCAGAAGCTATGCGACATCACAACAGACTGAATTCGGAGACAGAGGTGAGAATCCAGTAAGCCATCTTTCTCACTAGCTGGATAGCAAAGAGATTTGAAAAAATGGAAAACAATGCCACTCTTCTGACTAGTTATTTTCATTTTGGAATATATAGTTATTATCAGAAAACATGTTAACATGTAAAGAGTTCGTTATTGTTATTTAGATTTTTTTCTTAGTTTTAATGTGTAATACGGTAAACATCAATGGATAAACTCCACGGCAACAAAATTCAGTAATTTAAAAAAGCGTAAAGTGGTCTTAAGACAAAAAAGATTGAGAACGACTGATTTAAAGCTTCTGTCTTTCCTTTCTATTCATCAACAGTTCACATCTAAATTTAAGAACCGTCAGATGTTTTCTGGTCGCCAGGCTGCCCTGGTCCACCTTGTCCGGTAGTGGCTGTTTGTGGATTTCTCCTGCTATTTTCTACCCAACATTCCTTGTGTTTCCAAAAAAAAATTATTTTACATTACTGTTATATATTATTTTTATTTTAAACATTTTAAGGCAAATAATTTAATATGACATGTGTTCCCAGGTGTACTGTGTATCACTTTAGCAATGATTTATATCCCTTGAAAATCCATGGTTAAGTCTTTGTTCAAAGTGAATCATATTTAAAATATTCAGGAGAACTACAAAAAAACCCCCAAAAAACCCAAAAACCAAAACTGTCTTAAGACAGTGGTTCTCAAACCTGAGCTTGCATCAGTAACCTGGAGGGCTAGTTAAAATCTAGATTGCTGGCCCCACCCCCGACCTAGGACTGCGGATGGTGCCTGAGAATCTGCATCTCCATCAAGTTTCCTGTTGATGCTGCTGCTGATCCAGGACCACATTTTGAGAATCACTCTTTTAAGGAAATAACTTCCAATTTATAGTTTCTATAAAACTGATTCACCACACATGGGGTTTGCTTCGCGCCACCTGAGCTTCATGTACATAACAATATCCCATCTTTTTATACAAAAGGGATACAGGGAACTGATAAGCTGAGAATGCAGTGGTAGTTTGAATAGGTTGGTGACTTTTTTTTTTTTTTTTTGAGAGTTGGTATCTTCCTCCTTAGGCATAGCTTAAGGTGTCTCTTCTTCCTTCTTCCTCTTCCTCTTTTTTTTTTTAACATCTGTACTCTCAATCGCCAACGACAGAAACTGAACTTGACTTGGTCTAATCATAGAGGGAACTTACTGGGCGGGTCAGAGCAGGCCTGGGTCCAGGTGTCTCGATCATCATTAGGAATCTGTCTCCATCCTTGGGCTCTGCTTTCCTCATGTTCTCTCTGTTCTCAGGCAGGGTCTCTCCCACATGATGACATGATGGCCTCAGGGGCTCTGAGATTGCCTCAGACCAGCCTCGTAATCTTCATGGCCAGACAGAGGTCCCTTTTCTAACAGGTCTAGAAAAAGTCCAAGGGTGGACTCCGTAGCCTCGATTGATTTTTTGTGTGTGGTAAAATACACATCACATAAAATTTACCATTTTAATCATTTTTAAAGTACACCGTTCTGTGGTATTAAGTGCATTCACATGGTTGTGCAATTATTACCACTGTTGTTCGCTCTGGGTAGCAGCCTGCCGTTTTTCCTCTAAGAAACTACCCACCCCCAGCTCCATTTGGTTACGTGGGGCTTCCCGTATTTCATTTGCAGGGGTGCATATGAAATGCATACCTGGCTAATGAGGGTTGTCTCCCAGGCCGCAGTGTTTGGTCCAGGGACAACCCTGGACAGAAGTTGGGTCAATCAGAATCCATACTCGTCATTCTGGGTTATGTTGAAACTACTGGGAGAGGGGACTCCGTTAATGTTGCCAAGCTGGTAGGATGTGAGCCTAGAAGAAGGCTGTGACAAAACCAATCGCGAGGAAAGCAGATTCAGAGGTAAAGAGGGAACGATACTGAGGCCTCAGTTATTTAAGCCAATGTATTTCCTTCTATTTTCCTTCTTGCGGAGTCCCAACTGACACGGGAAGGTAGGCAGGACACTGGCCCATATCCTAATCATCCTCATCCCTGGAATCGGGGATTATGTCACCTTACATGGCAAAGGGAAGTTAAGGTTGCAGAGGGAATTGAAGCTGCTAATCAGATGATTTTAGGACTATCCTGGATTACCCAAATGGGACCAATGTAGTCACAGGAGTCCTTAAAAATGGAAGCGGGAGACAGAAGAAAAGGTCAGTGATGAGACGTGAGAAGGGTGCAAATTGCCTTTGCTGGCTTTCAAGATGGAGTAAGGGGCCATGAGCCAAAGAATGCAGAAAGCTTCTAGAAACTGGCAAAGCAAAGGAAACAGATTCTCCTCTAGAGGCTCCAGAAAGGGACACAGCCCTGCCAAAACCTCAGTTTCAGCCCATGAGACCCACGCTACAGTTATAACCTGTAGAACTGTGGGATAATAACCTTGTGCAGTTTTAAGCCACCAACCTTTTGGTGACTTGTTGCAGCAGCCACAAAGCGTGTGGTAATTTGTTACAGTTCAGTTTAGAAAACTGAAATGCCCTGTATTTTACCAGTTGCCTCCTAACACTGCCTGTTAAAGCACAACTGCTGACTCACCTTCCTGCAGGACTCGGGGCCTACATGGGCTGCCCTGTCTGACTTCAGCCTATCTCTCCAGCTTCATGTCTCCATAAGGGCTTCTTTCAGTACTTTCTTCAGTCACGGTTACTCTTCTCGTTTTCCTCTCTGGGCCCTTAGTGTTAAAACTGACCCAACCCTCCTTTCCATCTCTGCCCCACAGACTATGCCAGGCTCTTCCTTCTGCCTATTGTAACCCCACTGGTCCCTTCAGGGCCCAGCTCTAGTCCCACTGCCCCCGGACGACCTTCATCCCAGCCTCCCCACATAGTCACCTGAGCATGGACAACTCCTGCCTGCGCTGTTACTGTTTCAGATGTGTGAGGACGCTTGTTTGTCTTGCCTGACTTTGGATAGCAGATCCTCATGGGCCTGCCTCCTTCCCAGGCTGCGGATCTCAGCACCTCCAAGCCCTTCTTCTCAGAGAGGAGAAAACAGGCTCTGAGAGGGCAAGCGATGCCCCAAAGCCTCTTGGCTTTTGGTCCACAGATCTTTCCACTTTTCCCCAAGACCTCCAGGCCCTCACTCGATTTGTTGCACTTGTGGTTGCTTGATTGTTCCCTCAACCAGGCTGGATTACTTACTATCTCCACAACCAGCCATCCCTGCCTGCATTCAGCATGGCTCCCTTCCCTCAACGCCCTCAAACCAGTCTTTGAGCCACGTCTATAAAATCACAAAGGTTTGTATAAGCAGAACAAGGTTTGTCTCTCAAGCCCCACAGAATAAAACGAGGTAGTATGTGTCCTTTCCCTACTTTCCTTTAGAGCTTGGATAAGGTCTGCTTAGGGAACTTTACTCATTGGGGAGTGACCTATGATTCCTTACTGAGCCCTACAACACTGCGTGAACCACAGAAATGAAGCAAATATTAGTGACTTGGGCGAGATCCGTGCTCTTCTCTGAGCCTTAGATTTCTCATCTGTAAATTAAGGAGTTTGTGCCATTACACTCAACCTCACTGGGTACTCAGAAAAATGCAAATATAAAATAAGATACTATTTTCACCCATCAGATAAGCAAACAGTTGTAAAAAGTGATATCTAATTTAAGAGAGGATGTGGGGAAACTGATATATGTGTGCATTACTCGTGGGAATGTGAATTGCTACAACTCTTGGGGAGAATAATGTGACAATATCTTAAAATGAAAAGTATGCACATCGTTAGAGGTAATCACGATGGGGAAGGTTTCCTGGGTAGGGGATACTGACCCAAAGGAAGTACATTGCGGACTCTCCAGGTGCTGGCAACGTTCTGCTTCTTGATCTGGGTACTGGTCACATCGTGTGTTCTATTTGTGAGAGTTCATTAAACTGTACATTTATGATGCGTGCTTTTTCTGGTATGTATATTGGCCTGACTGTTCATCATAGGAAACAGGTGAACAAACAAGATATAGCCATGCTATGGAATCAGAAGGAGCTTATTAAAAATGTTATATCAATCTGTATTGAGCTAGAGAAAGGTTTATGATAAATTATTCAGTGGGGGGAGCAAGTTGCAGAGTAAGATGTATGATTCCATTTTTGTGAAAGGACAACACGGAAGGAACCAGTGCATATGTTCATGTTTGAATATATGTATTTGAACATAGATAAAGGTGTGGAAGGGCACCCCCACGTAATTCATTAACCTAGGTTCCCTCAGGGGTGGCAAGGCTGGAGGAGAATGAGGGGAGATTTTGTACATCTCTATACTTGACTTGTTATAACAAGCATGTATCACTTTTTCAATTAAATTTTAATAAACCAAGAAAAAGGAAGACAGGGATCCAGAGAAGAGTGGCTACCCCCTGGGAGAGTGGTGCAGGGAAATCCCAGGATGACAGCTGAGCATCAGATCTAGAGAACAGTCAGAGCAGATGAGAGCAGGGAGAACGGCTTCTGGAGGGAAGTCTTCTGGGGAAAAAAGATTGAATAGATGATATGATGGTGAGTTTGACAGCCAGAATATGATAAGGGCAAATACTGAGGCGGGGGAAAGGCAGTTAGAAACCCTAAGAACATAAATCGGTGCAAGAAAGGAATATAATCATACTATGGTTTACTTAATTCTATAGTGGTGATATTTACATAGTCATGGTACTGTAAACACAATTTATTATTAAGTTTTAGAATCCTCCTACAGACAAAGAAACAAGAACTTATCACAGAGTAAAATGTATACATAATAGAACGTGTATTTATCAACACTGCCAATTTATAAATGAAAAGACAGTTGATTTGTGAGGTTGATGAAGAAAGGAAAGTTAAAAGGGAATTAATATCTTAGTGGATGGTCAAGAAATGGAACAATACACACACGTATATACATATTTACACATATTTATATATTTGCATATATATACATATATATATATTCATTACATATTAGGTTGGTGCAAAAGCAATTGCAGTTTTTGCAATTGTTTTTAACCTATTGAACCACTATTACTTTTGTACCAACCTAATATTATTACATATAATACACATATAATTTAACCAAAAACTGTTAATATTGGAAGATATATTGAAAGAGGTGAGGAGGGGAAGTGTGTTGTGAGCTGAATCCTTTACTATCATTGGAAGAAGTCAGTAGATAATGTTTTAAATTGATAAATTAGGAAATAGTGATGTGAACCTGTTATTACCACATATCCAGGTCACCACCAAAAGACAGTTAAACAAGTTTCCTCCTGGGAGTGGTTGAGGGAGGGGGGAGTATATGGGGAAGGATAGCACTGGGGACCGCTGCTTTTCATTTTAAACTCCTTGAAACTTTTTATAATTAAGGATATTTCTTAAATTGATTTTAAAATATTATTTAAAATAACTTTTAAAAAAAGGAAATGAGTTGTGTGTTCTGTGTGTGTGTGTGTGTGTGTGTGTGCGTGTGTGTAACATTCAACAGATTCTAATTAGGGAATAAGTGAACTAAAAAGATTAAGAACTGGGCCAGCCCGGTGGCTCATGCGGTTAGAGCTCCATGCTTCTAACTCCGAAGGCTGCTGGTTCGATTCCCACATGGGCCAGTGGGCTCTCAACCACAAGGTTGCCGGTTCAACTCCTCGAGTCCCGCAAGGGATGGTGGGCTGCGCCCCCTGTAACTAGCAATGGCAACTGGACCTGGAGCTGAGCTGCGCCCTCCACAACTAAGATTGAAAGGACAACAACTTGACTTGGAAAAAAGTACTGGAAGTACACACTGTTCCCCAATAAAGTCCTGTTCCCCTGCCCCAATAAAACCTTTAAAAACAAACAAGCAAACAAACAAAAAGATTGAGAATTACGTATCAGTGGTAACCAGTATCTTAAGAGTGGATGACACTGCCCTGGGGAGCCTGGAGAGACTAAGAACTTAGGTCAGAATCCTAGGGATTATCATATTTAGGTGAGAGATGTTAAAAACTCTTAAAGGAAACACGAGAAATGGCCGGCAACATAGAAGTGTGGGAGAGTGCAGTGTGGTGGAAGGTTGAGGAAAGAAACATGACAGGGAGGGAGCATCAATCTGTCAAATGCCATACTATCAAGAGCCAGTGAAGTTTCCACTGTGCTTAGCAGTACGGAGGTCCCTGGACTTCAGGTCACTGGCTAAGCCATATGCTGTCTGCACATATTTGCTGTATTGGACTATATGCACTGTGTATGCACATGTTGGGGTCTTGGACTGCCTGACTACGGAAATATTAGGGCAGGGTTACATTTTCTCATTCAGAGTTCCAAGCTCTTATCTACCTGGCATGTGACTCTCATCCCCTCCAAAGGAAGAAGGTATTGAGGGCAGGTCCAAGTTACAAACATATGTCTCCATTCTGCAGTTTGGGATTTTTCCTCGGGAAGAGATGCTCTGCTATAGGAGAAAGGATTGCATCCCCATAAGCAGGTACTCAATTTTCATTTTAACCAGATGTCACCAGAACACAGCCTTTCTTGGGTGTGAGTGGGGGGAATCTGAGAATTTGTTCCATCCCAAACTTGTCAGGTTCCTGAGAGGTAATCCTGGCTCTGTATGTAGAGGAGTTAATACCACACCAGTCGCACAACCATTTGGGTATTTCCATTCAAATCCCCCAAGAACTGCTGGTTGCCCAGTCTGTGCTTCTTGTCAAACAACCTCTTTCCTTTTCCTCGCCTCCTCTGAGGCATTCTAGAATAGTCTTCCAGGGTCATTAAGGAGTCCCTAGCTTTCATTGAAGAGGCTTTCCCTCGGGCCCTGAGAGACCTCAGGCTGTGGTTGCCAGTCTCAGTCCACCACTGGCATGCACCCCCCCCCCCAAATTCTCCTAATACAGTAGGAGGTGCTCAGTGAACTAGGAGAGAGTTGCAGCTTCTTGACAACCTAAAGCCGCTGGGAATGTTTATTTTGTCCCTCTGTCCCCAGGCTGGATTCTCCTTGGGAACCAAAGGCACATAATAACATTCTGGTTCAGGATGTTGCTCCAATACATCCTTGCTCTAGCCTCCTTCTCCTAATTCTGAAAACAGAAGTTCTTGCACTTAAGGTACATAAGAATCACACGGGGTTCTATTAAAATAATAGATTCCTGGACCCAACCCCAGAGATTTTTATTAGATCCTGGGAATCTGCATTTTAATACATGGCCCTGATGCAGGTGGTCCTGGGACGTTAGGAAACAGTGCCCTGCAGCCACTGGCAATGACGTGCCTCGCTGCTTCTCCCTTGGGATGAGAAAACATCTTCAAGCATAACTCCATCTCTTTTTTTTAATCCCTCTTTTTTTTTAGTTCTAAAGTTAAAACAATAGCACAACCTATTATGGCATTATGCTAAGTGAAATAAGTCAGACAAAGAGAGATAAATACTACCTGATCTCCCTTGTATGTGGGATCTAAAAAAGAAAACAACTCTGTAGAAACAGTAGATTGGTGATTGCCAGGGGTCGGGGCAGGAGGTGGGAATGGGTGAAGGTGGTCAAAAGGTGCAAACTTTTGGTTGTAAGATAATTAAGTTCTGGGGATTTAATGTACAGTATGGTGACTACAGTTAACAGCACAGTCTAGGATATTTGAAAGCTGTTAAGAGAGTAGATCTTAAAAGTTCTAATCACAAGAAAAAAATGTATAACTAGGTGAGGGGATGGGTGTTAACTACTTATTGTGGTCATCATTTCACAGCATATACGTATATCAAAGCATGTTGTACATCTGAAATGAATACAATGTTATATGTCAATTACCTCTCAATAAAACTGGAGAAAAAGAAAATATGACTTTAAGTATAATTACCCCAATGTTTTAAGTTACTAACAATCCTTAAATAATTACATAAACAAATTCCGGCTGTTGAACCCTGAACACCACAGAGTTGCCCATTTGAGAAACAGGTTCAGTTAGCAACCAATACTTGAATTTGGATCTCATACTTGAAACCTATTTGTTTTCTCCGTCTCTGGCAGTTGAGTAACCACCTCAGCTGAACAGTTGTCACCCAGGCTTCATACCTTATTATCTGCCTAGTTGTCTAAGCATCCCAAGGAATCTTCAAGTGACTTTCCTTTATAATGTAACGCACATGCATCATTCCAAACATACTTCTATAGTTGGTATACATACTCTATTGAATTCATGTGATAATATATACAGAGGGTGCCAAAAAAATGTATACACTTGTTTTTTTCCCCCCCTTTCTTCCGCCTCCCCCCGTATTCTGGTTCAAGCCGTGTTTCTCAGTCTAGTTGTGTAGGACACAACTCCCTGGCCCATGCTGGTATTATGAGCCTTGTGCTCCCCCAGCTGAGGCAGTCGGTCACCAGTCGTCGGTAGACCGCTCACAGCAGCTCACGATGGCTGCTGGCCATTCACACTGGCCACCGGCCGCTCATGGCAGCACACAGCAGATGCAGCAGCACTCAGCAGCCCGCAGCAGCTCACACCAACCTCCGGCTGCTCATGGCAGCCCAGCTCCAGGGAGAGCTGTTGTTCACAATCTTAGCTGTAGAAGCCTCAGCTGACTGGCCCATGTAGGAATCGAACCGGTGACCTCAGCATTAGGAGCAGGGTGCTCCAACCACCTGAGCTACCGGGCCAGCCCTGTATACACATTTTAAGAAAGGAAAACTGTATTAAAATTGTAATAATATATACCAATAACAAAAGATGAATACAAGTCACGTTTGACTTCTGCAATTACAAAAGGTGCTCAAAGTGGTTACCATGTGCGTCCAGACACTTCTGATCACAGCGAACTACTGCTGGAGCAACGTTGACCAAAGTGTCCACCTGTGTACATTTTTTTGGCACCCCCGGTATATACAGAGGGTACCAAAAAATGTATACACATTTAAAGAGATGTTATCTTAAAATGTGTATACATTTTCATTTGTTTTTTGGCACCCTCTGTATATACATAATTTTCAAATTAAGAGGATAAAAGCAGACCTATGGAGTGAATTTATAACTTGGAACATTCTGGCACATCCCCAATGAGTGAAACTTAAGCTATTCTTCCAGAGGAGCTTGGGAATCATTCATCCTTATTTTTAAGTGAAATGTAGTTAGACTTTATGGGCTCTATGCACAGAAAAACAATGAAGGATTATATATTCAGAAGCAGAGTTCAAAACTTTTGAGTCTAAAAGGGCAATAAGTTCTTAACAAAAAGACATCCTGTAGTTTTGCATAATCAGTAGAGCAGATTGGAGATTATTCTATTTTCATTTTTATGATTTCTTACATGATTGTACAATTTTCTTAGTGCCCAAGCAATAGTTTTGGGGTGAATTAAAAGCCTAAAATTCACCCAAACAATATTACAGATGACTTCAGAGGGTGATGAGTCTCCTGATAACAAACCCTGACTTAGGGTGGTAACAGGAAAGGCAAAAATGATTAAGATAATCAGTGGAGAAAAAGTGAGTGAGATAATTCAGAAGGGAGTTGCGGGGGGGCAGGGAGAGCTCTGTATTGATGGAGTTGGTATGTGGCTGCCACAGGTCATGACAGATTCTAGAACTCATTACCATCCATCAGCTTCTCTGGCTTGTATTTGACTCCAGTTTTGAGCCCTATTTTCATACAGAGCATCTATAAGGTCTTCTTGTCACTTCCTATAGATTAAAAATTAATATTGGGTCATGACCTTCCTGAGAAAGAAATTACTGACTTAGAATCTGGTTGGATTATATGGGTCGAATGGGTTACATGGGTGCAATTTTAAGTGAGTTGTACTTTCTCTGGTATTTCTCAATGCATAGTTCCTGGTTGCTTTCATGAATTTTTTTTCTCATTCTAGGTTTTTTCCCAAGTCCAATAATAATAAATGATAAAGACAATTTGAATGGCTAGTATGATCCCCAACTGATTTTTTTCCCCCAAAAGACTGCATCTTTCTGAAGTACAAAATGACTAAAAGGCCCATTTGTGTGCTGCCACTAACAATGAGAATGCATCTTTATACACTGGGGCATTTAAAAAACGTTGCCCTAACACATTTGAGTTTTTTCTCTTGACATCTCATGGTTAGTAACTTACTGTGATAATCAAAACCACAGCAATGTAGGTAGCTATGAAATGTTTGGAAATACTGCAACAGTTACTTCATTACAAAATGGATATTTTAATAATCTATGTATATCTATATATAGCTACAAGTATGGTTTGGACAATGTATGAGTTTAGGTTAATCTTCCCATATTATAGCTCCAGCCTGCTTTAATGGCTTGTCAAGAATTTTACTTGCGTTATCCCTTTAGGTGTAGCTGTCCCTTCTTATAGTTCATTCAAACTAAAATTGATAGAACCACAGCTTGTTAACTTTGTAAGATATTCCTATGCGACCTTGGGCAAGTCACTGAAGTTCTCACTAAGCTTCAGTTTCACATTCTGTAATGGTCGCCATGTCATAAAGTTTTTGAGACACTTATATTTAATAACACATATAAAATACTTAGCAGAGGGCCTGAAATAGATTACAATAGTGCTCAATAACATTAGCTTTTGTAAGTACGTTACATGTAAGGTATAAAGAAACTCTAAAAGTAAACCAATAAAAGGAGTTGGTAAAACTATGCCCACAGGCAAAATCTGGCCCACCCCGTTTTCATGAGTAAAGTTTTATTAGAACACAGCCACAGTCAATTATTTACATATTGCCTACAGCTGCTTTCACAGTGGCACTGAAGAGCTGCAACAGACTGTATGGCCTGAAAAGTCTAAAGCAGGGGTGTCCAAACTTTTTTCAATGTTTTTTACCAAGGACCATATGCGGTAAAATACACAAACAGCCGGGCCACTCACTCGAGGTGAAGTACGTATTGCCTCACCTGGTTTATTTAAGTAAACTAAATATATTTTGGGAATTTGCTGCGGGCCAATAAAAAATGGATTGCAGGGCCGGCCCGGTGGCTCAGGCGGTTAGAGCTCCGTGCTCCTAACTCCGAAGGCTGCCGGTTCGATTCCCACATGGGCCAGTGGGCTCTCAACCACAAGGCTGCCAGTTCAATTCCTCGAGTCCCGCAAGGGATGGTGGGCTCTGCCCCCTGCAACTAAGATTCAACACGGTACCTTGAGCTGAGCTGCCGCTGAGCTCCCGGATGGCTCAGTTGGTTGGAGCGCGTCCTCTCAACCACAAGGTTGCCGGTTCGACTCCCGCAAGAGATGGTGGGCTGTGCCCCCTGCAACTAGCAATGGCAACTGGACCTGGAGCTGAGCTACGCCCTCCACAACTAAGACTGAAAGGACAACAACTTGAAGCTCAACGGCACCCTCCACAACTAAGATTGAAAGGACAACAACTTGACTTGGAAAAAAGTCCTGGAAGTACACACTGTTCCCCAATAAAGTCCTGTTCCCCTCCCCCAATAAAATCTTTAAAAAAAAAAAGGATGTAGATAACCCAGAAAACTCCACTGAGTCACAGGCAATTGCAACAACATTCCCCAAGGAATTGCAAAGGAAGAGGAAAAGTCTCTCCTTCCACCAGTGTGGTCCCTGAGAATAACAGCAAAGGAATGAGAACAACATTTAAACAAAACTGTTATTAAGAAGAACTAGGATTTCCCCAAAAAATAGCCTATACCCTCTGCAAGACCCTAAAATTCATATACGAATTTCACAGTTTTCCTCAGACAACTGCTCAGGATTGACAGGTATGATGCAGTCTTCTGATAAGTAGACTTTCACAAAACTAGCCCAGAATAATGACCAACTGTGTAAATAAGGGAGAGCCTTGACTACCCTTTAGCGACCCTACAGTAACAGGGATGAAAAAAAACAATGAAACAGCTTTGGCAGAGTTCAAGCAGATAAAACAGAATTAAAAGAACCCAGTATTTATAACAATTAAAGACATGACATTGCCATGACTCCAGACTCAACTAAAATCAATGTGAACTAAATCATAAAGGGATTCAATTTTTCCTTTGGATGAGACCTAGACCAGCCACCGATGGTTTATTAAGTTACTTATACAGCCCTCAACACCATCTACTCTGCACCATACCTAGCACAGAATAGGCTAGGGCAGCAGTTCTCAAAGTGGGGTCCAGGGAACCTCTGAGTGGGGCCGTTGATCCCATGAAACTATTTTCACAATAAGAAGACATTACCTTTTTCACTTTCACTCTCACAAATGTAGTAACAGTTTTCCAAAGGTTACATGATATATTCACACCAGTTATGAGAATCAACCTGTTTCCTATTAAGCCAGACACTAAAGATATTTGTACAAATATAAAACATGCTGCTTTTTTTGGAAAATAGTTCTTTTTCATGGAAGATTATGTTTAAATCGAATGGGTTTATTATTGTCATTTTAACATAAATTGCTAAAATTTTCTTAATTTAAATTTCAAATCGGGTAAATAGATATAACCTACATGAACGAAAGTTCTTTGGCCTCCTCAATTTTAAGTGCAAAGGGGCTTAGAGACCAAAGTTTGACAACTACTAAAGTATCCAGAGAAGTAATGAAGTCTCAGTGGGCAGCTGTCTTTGGGAAGCCGTGCTCAGGAAAAGCAGATTGTGGAACAGCTTACGTGCATAGAGTGCAGGATTGCAAAGCAGCTGCCAGTGAGATTTTCTGCTGATATATAAAGACAAAGTCTTACAACATGAAAAGTCACTGCAGACAGCAAATGACAAATAGCAGAGTATGTTGATGGCTATTAGGATAAAGACCAGTTTTAAGAGCGGTGCGTGTTATATTTGAATTTTATCTTTTGAATCAAGTTGAATAACACAGTTGCAAAGAAAAATTATCAAGATTTTAGAGGCTGTGACTTATAGATCATATTCTCAGAGCTTAGCACAGTGACTACCATGTTTCCCCGAAAATAAGATCTAGCTGGACAATCAGTTCTAATGCGTCTTTTGGAGCAAAAATTAATATATGACCCAGTCTTATAGTAAAATAAGACCTGGTATATTATTGTATTATATTATTATTATATTATATGATTATATTATACCAGATCTTATAGTATAGTAAAATAAGACCCGGTCTTATATTAATTTTTGCTCTAAAAGACGCATAAGAGCTGATTGCTCAGCTAAGTCTTATTTTCGGGGAAACACAGAAAAGAGCTCAGTATTTGTTAAACAAATGAGTATATGACTATAAATGAAGTCATGAAGTTAATTAGGTTGGTAACAAAATGGCTGTATCAGGAAAGGCTTATAATGGGGATTTATCCTAGAATCACTTCTCCAAAGAGTTGAAGAAACGAGAGTAGTTGAGACGCAGAGTTGTATCACTATCCCCAAGAAACCACCTTCTCTGTCTCCTCCTGATCTCGTTTTCAGTTTCTCAGAATTAGTTTAATCAGACTACTCCACCATCTTGACCGGAACTCCTCTTCACTTTCCTTTTAAAGCCTGATTAAGGGATGTTATTAGCAATCATTTCATTTCAAGCATCTAAACTCAATATGAGCTAAATAGAACTCTTAATTTTTAACCCCATAAAAACATGCTTCTTCTGTATCTTTCAACTTAATATGGTTCTTGATTCTTTTCCTCATGCTTTCCACTTAACCCTTTGGCATGTCCTGTGATTCTACTTCCAAAGCACTAATTGAATCCACTTCTCTCCATCCCTCTTTTATCACCCTAGTCCAAACCACTAGGATTAATGTTACTAGTACCTAGCTTATCTCCCTGCTTCCCCTCTGGTGTCTTCTTCTTCCCATAGGAACCCAAGTGGTTTCCTAAACATGCCAATCAGATCATGCCACTCTCCTCTTAAAAATTCTGTTAAAAGGTTCGCATTGCACTAGAATAAATCCAAATTCCTGTCCCTCATCTACAAAGCCCTGTCCATCTGGACTCCCTACCCTGCCCCATTCCATCCCTCTCCCCTCCCTCATCTGCACCTGCCACTATGGCCTTTCCCATCTTCTAAAATGCCAAACTGCTTCCAAAGCTTTTCCGCCTCAGGGCCTAGCATTCTCTGGAATACTCTACCAAAGAATCTTTGCTGCCCTTCCCCCCCCATTTAGTTCTCTGCTCAGTGTCACCTCCCAGCTTTTCAGAGGCCTTTCCAGATCACTGTAGCTAAAGAAGCACCCCTTCCCACTAAATGTGTACCATATCACTCTCGTTCCTTTCTAAATAGCACTCGTAAGCTGAAATCATCTTGCTCATTTGTTTACTTGTTCTATGAGAGCAGGATGTTTTATCTTGGTCATCACTGTATCCTCTATGCTTAGAAAAGTGAGAACAGTGTCTGACCCACGGCCGACATTTACTAAATATTAAAGACTGAGTGAATTACATATTGCTGTTACATTCAAAAGTCTTCCCCCTCCCCAACCTGCTCCAGACAGACTGATCTCAAATGAAAATGTGTTTATCACACATATATAAATGTTACGGAATATTAGAGTTGACCTAGTCCTAAACTTCCCAAAGCAAATTAACAGGCAAGCCAACATACAGAGCTATTATTCTCTGTATCAGATTTTACAACTGATCTTGATTTTTATACTGGAAAGGGACTCCATTTCAATTCTGGATTTCTTAAAACGACTAACATATATTAACAATGTCTCTATGAAGTACATATTCTTTTTCAACAGTGCTTAACGGTTTATAAATAAACCCATAATCCTCTCATGAGAAACTGCAGCCAGTAAGATTTTCATCTTTTCTATCTGTGCAATGTTACCAAAGAAACATTCTTCTCTGGCTTCAAATAAGGCAATATCTTTAAAGCATCAAAAATCAATTCTTACAAGAAAACAAGAGTAACTGGAAGCTTTTATTACTGAAACAGGTTAATTTATTATATTTCCAACAAGGCCTTTTTCCCCTATAAATGAGACAAACTACTTTACAATATTTTACAACAACATAACTTAGTTTTTTAATATTTTCAAAAAGGAAAGATTTATTTGGGAATTTAGGAAAGAAAATATTTGGGATAGAATAACTATAGCAAATTACTTTTTCAGTTTTAGTATAACAAGTTTGTCTACCAGGTATACTACCCAGCATTTTTCCTCTTAAAGAATCCATTAAGTACTAGGCAACAAAAAAACCTACCTTTAGAAACAGACAGGAAAGGTTTATATTTAAATAGGAAACAAGCAATCTAAAATACCAATCACATGTCACTTTAACAAGGCAATTTACATAATTAGTTGTAAATTATTAATTATCTTTATGTTGATTAAGGTCCTAGTAAAGACTTAGTTGATCTTTAATTGATCTGACTGTACCTTAAGTTCAAACTGCACTCATCTGGTTATAAAAGTAAATATTACGATGGAATTGGGCCTATTTGACTATGGGAAAAAAATCTCTTCCGTATTGCACATTTTCTTTCATTAAAAACAGCGATTATTAAGCCATGGCCATCTTGGTTCTGAATCTCTCCATTTTTGATGGAAGAAGACTCACCATCTCTTTACTAAGTTCTAGCTCAACTTCTATTTCCTGGGCAGCCTCAGGGTGCTTTTCACAGTAATCAACAATAAATTTGTAATGTTCCAATGATGTTGCCAGATTTTCTAGCTCTTTCTTGGGATCTGAAGTGATGATTTTGCCATAGAGACGGGCAACTCGAAACTTAGCTAACATGGCAGGACGCAGAACGTCTTCCCCTATTACCTCAGGAAATACCTTATTGGGGTCTCTCAGGGAGTCTAGGAAGAGCTGGTAGTACTTCAGTGCTGATTTATTAAGACTGTTTATTTTTTTTACGATGTGTGAATCAGGATCCCTCAGCTTGTCAGCAATGGCAACCTTCAAATCCATCATGTCATAGTACGCATGTGCAATTTCAAACTGAATCTGTCTGTTGACCAACAGATAATACTGTGGATTCAGGTCCACAATGAGGGGCTCGAGCATGGCTATTCTACGTTTATGCATCTTACACCGTCTCTCCATGTCAGTTTCAAAGAACGCAAGCACCTTGAACAGAGCACTGTGGTCCTGGACAACTTCAATATGGTCAGTGACATAACCATCAATCTGAAAGAATTCTTTTGCCTCAAAGACATAGTGCTGACCCAATAAGAAAAGTTCTCTGGCTTCTTCAAAATCTAAAGGTCTCAAGTAGCTCACTTTCTCTTCTACTGCAGAGATGGCATCACAGAGTTCACCGGTTCCAAACTGCACAGCTTTTTTCCTAACACTTTCTTCCTCATCTAGTTCTTTTTTCCTTAAAGCTCTAAGTTCACATTGCTTATCAAGATCAAGTTCCCCTATGTTGTCCTGAAAAAAAAAAAAAAAAAATTATGGTTAAGTAGGTCACTATCTCCTGATGGCAAATAATATTGAAACAAACTGAAGAGAGAAAAAAAAACCAAAAAATCACTATTACTTCCTAGCCTGTTTAGGGTGGTATTATAATCTTAAACATCTTCTAAAACATCGTTCTTCTATTATATTCCAATTATATCCGAAATATAAAAAATTAGGAAGTATTTATACCACTTACATATTTTACTCCTCTTTGGGGAACTAAAACTCATTTACTGTCATTCTTTCAGATAAGATAAATGCATATGAAAGAACTTTAAGAACTGTGACATATTATATACATGTAATACATTATTATTAGTATTTTAACATTAGAGTAAAACTGTAATGTAAATCCTAAAACTGTTTCAGACACTCCATTAAGATTAACAATATGATATTTATGCTGTAACTTATTTAGTGAAACGTATTACAGAGAAATGATCTACGTCTTTTAAAGACACTAGAGTGAAGAAAGAGTTAAATCTACCTTCCTAATTAAAGTTATTTCCCCTCCCTCCTGGGACAAAAAAAAAAAAAGGGAAAAGGAGCTAAAATGATTATTAGGTGGGTGCAAAAGTAACTGCAGTTTTTGCAATTATTTTTAACCCTTTAAATTGCAATTACTTTTGCACCAACCTAATAAAATAGATTAAGCTCATTCTTCTCTTCTTGGCCATTAAAATTAATCATCAGATCCCTCAATGCACAGCCCCAAGGCCTTCTCTTCTTTTCTCTTGAAGTCTCTATAGACCTACACTGTTCAAAACAGGAGCCATGTGTGGATGGCTACTGAGCACTTGAAATGCGGTGAGTCCAAACTGAGATGTGAGCTGTGTAAAATAACACACATCCAACTTCCAAGAAATTTTCTTTTCTTTTTTTTTTTTTTGTTTTTGTTAAAGGGGAACAGGACTTTATTGGGGAACAGTGTGCACTTCCAGGACTTTTTCTCCAAGTCAAGTTGTTGTCCTTTCAGTCTTAGTTGTGGAGGGCGCAGCTCAGCTCCAGGTCCAGTTGCCATTGCTAGTTGCAGGGGGCACAGCCCACCATCCCTTGCGGGAGTCGAACCGGCAACCTTTGTGGTTGAGAGGACACGCTCCAACCAACTGAGCTATCCGGGAGCTCAGCGGCAGCTCAGCTCAAGGTGCCGTGTTCAATTTTAGTTGCAGGGGGCGCTGCCCACCATCCCTTGCGGGAGTTGAGGAATTGAACTGGCAACCTTGTGGTTGAGAGCCCACTGGCCCATGTGGGAATCGAACCGGCAGCCTTCGGAGTTAGGAGCACGGAGCTCTAACCGCCTGAGCCACCGGGCCGGCCCCCAAGAAATTTTTGTACAAATAAGTTTCCAATTAGAAGTTTTAAAATATCTCTTAAGTTTTTAATAATGATGACATAGAAATGACAACATTTTTTTATATTCTGGGTTAAAATACATACAATTAAAATTAATTTCACCTGCTTTTTTTCCTTGTCTAATGTGGCCACTAGAAAATCTAAAATGACATCTGTAGCTAGTACTCTATTTCTGTGGACAGCACTGCTCTGGAGAGGTGACTCGTCCACGCCCACAGCTGTAACTGCCATCCATGGGAGGACGACTCACTCCCAAGCCTACAGCTACAGCCTGGACCTCTTCTCAAGCTCCAGGTGCAAAACTACAGCTCCCTGTGACATCTCCTCTTAGAAGACTCAAAGGTACCTTATCCTCATGTCCACACTGGAAGTCCTACTCTTCAGCAAACAGGTTCCTAGTCTAGTGTTATTTTTAGGGATGTGGACAGCTAGCAACCTACAAATCACTCTTGAAATGTCCCCTCTTCTCTCGCCTTTACCCACACTTCCAATTTATCGCCAAGTCCTTCATGCTTTGTTTTCTAAATAACTCTTAAATCCATTCTTCTTTCTTCCACCTCTTCTGCCACCAAGCTACCTTCACATCTCACCTGGACTATTTCAGTGGTCTTTTAATCTCCCTCATCTAATATATTATTTTTTAACTTTTATTTAAGTGTGTTTTTCCAGGACCCATGAGCTCCAAGACAAGTAGCTGTTTCAATTTAGTTGTGGAGGGCGCAGCTCACAGTGGCCCCTGTGGGGACTGAACCGGCAACCTTGTTAAGAGCACCGCGCTCTAACCAACTGAGCTAACGGCCCAGCCCCTCCCTCACCTACGCTTGCTTTCCCTCAATTTATTCTCCATTCTGCTACGTAAGTGACTGTTCCAAAAACCCTTCAAGGCTTCCATTCTTTGTAAGGCCCTGCTTGTTTCAGCCCCTTTCTAACTCTATTTACATCACATGTTCTGACTCCGCTCCAGCCCCACAGGCCTTTGTTCCATCCCTTCTGTTCCCTACACCCTAGAACGTTAAAACTTGCTGCTTCAGCTCCTTGTAACAGTGCTCCCTCTTATCTCCAGTCTAGGTAAGTCCTACTCATATCCAGAGCTTCCTTCACATGTTACTTCCACCTATTATGTCTTCTCATATCATGTCTCTCCTTTGTGGAACTTATCAAAGTAAAAAACCAGGTCTATTTTTGTTCATCATAGTACAATGACTAGCATAGAGCTGGCATAAATAATTAAATTTGTGTGTGTTTTTTTAAGTTGAAGAAGGCTTTTCAGATAAACAGATGATCAAAGGATGAAGTTAAAGAAACAAAAAATGTCAGATTAAGGAAAATCTGAGTAATTTAAGTAGCATGGCAACTATTTGAGTTTAAAGTAATCGGGTGGTAAATTCTAGTGCCCAGTCTGGAAAACATCAACTAACTAAAGGGTGAGTTACTCCATAGCGTATTTTGCTTGACCCAATTACTTCAAATGCAGGCCATTAAGTCTCTTAATCTTGTTTACTTGCTTGCTTCCTGGCTGCTTGTCTGTTTACATGTTTTCCAGGCTGCTTTCTGAGCAGAAGAAAGGTGACAGTTCTTCCTGGTTCCAACTTCTTTGGATATAAAACTCCCTAATTCTTTTCCCTATTTCCCTTCTTTCCTAAATATGCCTCATAATTACCCTCAACCTCTATAATGCTCTCATCTTTGTAAGAGCTATGGTTCTGGGGGTCTGTGGTTTGTTTGGTTTTATTTTGTTTAGTCATTTCACAAGATTCTATATTATTTACTAGTAAAAATTATACTTTAATACATGAAAAAAAAAACAAAAAAAAAACAAACATAACTTCTTCAAGAATGTCTATGTATCTACACTGCATCCAAATGATTTATTTTCGTCTGTAGTGGTTAGGACCTAGGATTCAGTATGGATCAGTGATAATAATGATGGTAACAGCAGTTAACATTTATTGAGGACTTGCTATGGCTCGGGCACTTTCCTCAGCCCTATGTGTGTATAAATTTAACTCTCATAACAACATATTAAGTACATACTATTATTAAGTCCATCTTGTAAGGAAATTGAGGCACAGAGAGATTAAGTAAATTGCCATGAATACAGCTACAAACTGACAGGGCTGTTTCCAGATATATTTGTATTTACTTTTTTAAAAATATACATTCATATACCACATAAAGTATATAAAGATGAGTAAGAATTGTTCGCAACCCTCAAGTTGCTTATAGTCTAAAAAGAGGTAAACGAACATGAATAAGAATAACACAAAGCAGAATTTAGGAAGGGTTAAGAAAAATTCGATATGGAGTTTAAAGGAAGGAGACAGTATCTGTAGGGGGTGAAGAATTATGCATTTAACAATTATTTATTGAGAACCTATTGTGCCTGGAGATAATGATATAACATGAATATGATGTAGACCCCATTTCTCTGGGGATTTATATTCTATCCAAAGGAAAGTCTTCAAGGAAGTAGTGGATTTGAGATAGGCCTTGAATGATAAGATTTTAAAAGGTAAAGATGGGGAGAGTTAGAAATATTTATGAGACCATTCTGCATGCCTTGCATAATAAACATGTAGTGAGCTCAACGACCATAATACCCTTTGAAGCTTTTACTTATATCCTGGTCATTTAAAAGGCAACTTTTAACTTCATACCTGCATGGAATGTTGGGCATTCTGCATGAGAGTCAAACAGTATTTGATCCAGCATCTTGCTATTTCCCCTTTTCTTTGATGATAAAGCTCTGGCATATCTCCTTCAGCTTCAGTAGCTAAAATTATAAACATGATTTGTTGAACTCAGTGGTCACAATTGTAATTTTCATTGTGTACTGCATTCTTTCTTATATCACCTTTTCCTGACCATAAAAGTAAAAGAGCCTCACGGAAGCACTGGGATAAAAACCCACCCCAAATCCCTACCACCCAGACGCACTCACTGCTATTATTTTTACACATTCCTTTCTAGTTTTTTCTTACGTATTATCTGTAGGTGAAAACTAAGGTTATAATATATATTCAATTTTGAATACAGCGTTTTGTTCCTATATTATACCACTAACTTTACCCATGTAATTACTAACTAAACATTATGTTAATCATTTTTAAGTATAGCATTATATACAATTATATAGATGTTACATACTTAAACCATTCTTCTAATATGGGGCATTTGTTGTTTCCATTTTAAATGTTCATGATACATACCACCAAATTATTTTCAACAAGTACTCTAATCAACAATATGTCAGGTTACTCAATGCAAGCACTTTGAAAACATTGGACATTGTAATTTATTTTTAGCTTTCTATTTTGAAGAGTAAAAACAAAATAATATCCTACTAGTGGTTTAGTTTTTATTTATTTATTTATTTTTGGACAAGTGCCTCTTATGCAGTGTGATAAAAAAATACAGTGAATGCTGCTGCTGAGTGCCACCCACCGGAAAGTCAGGGGTCTCCAATACGGGACAGGGCACACAGAACCTTAGTAACAGTGTGTGACAAGTTTCAACTTGTTCAGTGCAGTCCGTGGGGTGTGGACTATGGTTGAGAGGTGTGTTTTAAAGTGTATCATAAATCATCCTCCATTATGACAACACTCCGTGTCACACATCGTGGCTGGTATAACAATTTATGTCAAATAAAAACATTAGGGGTGGCCGGATGGCTCAGTTGGTTAGAGCATGAGCTCTTATCAAGGTTGCCTGTTCAATTCCCGCATGGGATGGTGGGCTGTGCCCCCTGCAACTAAAGATTGAAAACGGCAACTGGACTTGGAGCTGAGCTGCACCCTCCACTAGACTGAAGGACAATGACTTGGAACCAATGGGTCCTGGAGAGAATACACAGTTCCCCAATGTTCTCCAATAAAATTTTAAAAAAAATGGCATTAGGGTGTGTCCTCATCCACTTTATTCACTGGATCTGGCACCGTGTGCCTCTGGCTCTTCCCCCAAGTCAAAATGATTCAGGACATTAAGGCAGCCACGACAGCGCAACTAAAGACACTCACGAAAGAGGACTTCTAGAACTGCTTCAGAAAGTAGCAAAAACAATAGGCCAAGTGTGTTCGAAGTGAGTGATAGTATTTTGAGGGGGATTAATGGCAATGTGTCTTTTACTGTAATAATGTTTTTAAATTTAAACATTCACCGTATTTTTTGATCACACCTTGTAGATTTCAACCAATCTACAATTAATTAAGGGAAAAAACAACTACAGTTGACCTTTGAACAACATGAGTCTGAAATGCATGGGTCCACTTATACGCATCGAACACTACATTTTCTCCACAAGGCACATCACAGCCTTCATGTGCTTAGGAACAATAGACAGCACTTCAGCACTACACTTGGGGGCCTTTTTTTTTTTATTTATTTAATAATACTGTCTTTTTACACATAGATTTTTAAAATTCTTTTTTTTTTTTAGATTTTATTGGGGAAGGGGAACAGGACTTTATTGGAGAACAGTGTGTACTTCCAGGACTTTTTTCCAAGTCAAGTTGTTGTCCTTTCAATCTTAGTTGTGGAGGGCGCAGCTCAGCTCCAGGTCCAGTTGCCGTTGCGGGGGCCGCAGCCCACCATCCCTTGTGGGAGTCAAGGAATCGAACTGGCAACCTTGTGATTGAGAGGACACGCTCCAACCAAGTGAGCCATCCAGGAGTTCAGCTTAAGGTGCCGTGTTCAAGCTTAGTTGCAGGGGGTGGAGCCCATCATCCCTTGCGGGACTCAAGGAATTGAACTGGCAACCTTGTGGTTGAGAGCCCACTGGCCCATGTGAGAATCGAACCGGCAGCCTTCGGAGTTAGGAGCACGGAGCTCTAACCGCTTGAGCCACTGGGCTGGCCGGGGGCCTTTTTAAACAATGAAATCACCAACTAAAGCACAAAAATGTGGCACTAAGTACACCACAAAAAGGACACTTGTTTTATAGTATAACAGCTGAAACAAGAAGGCAGAATGTTGCCTTTTCAACCTCTGCTGGGAAAGCGCACCTCAAACTGGGCGACTCCCAATTCTTGGCTATTCTGCACGTCTGCAAATGACCGCAGAAGAGCCTCAAATACTGATTTGGGGGTTACAAGTAAATTGCAGCAAGTAGGTGAATTTGCAAATATGGAATCCACAAATAATGAAGACTAACTGTACGTTGGAACCTGCATTTAGATATGAAGTCCCTGATCTTTCCTTTTCAGAAATGGCCTGTGGATCTGGGTTCATGAATTTCTTAAGGTTTGAAAGCAAAAGTTAATGGATTGATATTTTACTAAAAATACTCAACAGTATTTTATACGCATGTTACAGGTTTTATAATAATGGAAAGTACTAATCTTTTTTTTTATTGAGGCATAATTGACATATATTAGCTTCAGATGTACAACATAATCATTTGATGTTTGTCTATATTGAAAAATGATTACCACGATAAGTCTAGTTAACATTTATCACCAGTTATAAAACTTTTTTGTGACGAGAACTATTAAGATCTACTCTCTTAGAAAATTTCAAATATACAATACAGTATTATCAACTATAGTTACCATGCTATATATCACATTTCCATAACTCAATTATTTTATAACTGGAAAAGTTTGTACCTTCCTCTAAAAAAGATTTCCTTCTTTTTATGGATAAATAATATTCCATGGTATATATACACCACATTTTATGCATATATCCACCAATGGATAGTTCGGTTGCTTCCATATTTTGGCTATTACAAAGCTTCAGTGAACACAGGGGTACAGGTATCTTTTTGAGTTATTCATTTCCTTTGGATATATACCCAGAAGTGGAATTGCTGGATTATATATATGGTAGTTCTATTTTTAATTTTTGAGGAAACTCCATACCGTTATTCATAGTGATTGCACCAATTTACATTCCTACCAAAAGTACAGAAGGGTTCCCTTTTCTCCACATCCTCACCAATACTTGTTATTTCTTGACTTTTTGATAATTATCAATCTAACAGGTGTGAGGTGATGTCTCATTGTAGTTTTGATTTGCTCAAATATAAATATTAACTGTGATTCTTAAGACTAAAACATAATAAAAAAACTAGATATTTGGACATATCACTTATACAGTATTCCAAAAATGTATACAGTAGTCCTTCCTTATCTGCACTTTTGCTTTCCCTGGTTTCAGTTACTCAAGGTCAAACACGGTCCAGAAATATTAGATGTAAAATTCCAGAAATAAACAATTCATAAGTTTCAAATTGCATGCCATTCTGAGTAGTGTGATAAAATCTCACGCTGTCCTGCTCTATCCCTTTGTCCAGTATATCCACGCTGTGTATATGCTACCTGCTGTTAGTCACTTAGTAGCCGTATCAGTTATCAGATTGACTGCTGGGGTCTCACAGTGCTTTTGTGTTCAGTAATCCTTATTTTATTTAATAATGCCCCAAAGGCACAAGAGTAGCTTAAGCTTTATCATAGATATGTATGTATAGGAAAATACATAGTATATATAGGGTTCGGTACTATCTGTCATTTCAGGCATCCACTGAGGGTCTTAGAACGTATCCCCCAGATAAGGGTCTGAATCTTGGTGTAAGAAAACATCAAAACACCTATTGATGAAAATTCTATGAGATGACTGACCTGTATTTTTTTTAAATGCCTGTGATAAAAGAGAAAGAGGTTGAGGAACATTCCAGATTAAAGAAGACTAAAGAGGTATGACAACTAAATGCAATATGCAATCTTGAACTGGATATTCTGGTACTAGAAAAGAACTGCTACAAAGGATAATTACTGAAACACAAACATGCATTATAGATAAAAGAATTATGTCAGTGTTTCATTTCCTGTTCTATGATTACACAAGAAAACGTTCTTATTTTGAGGAAATACACACTGAAGTATTAAAGAGTAAAGGAGCCAAATGTATGCAATCTTCTCTCAAACGGTTCAGAAAGCAAAATAAAATGTGATTGCAAATAAGGTAAACATTAAAACTTGGTGAATTTAGATGGGTATATGGTAGTTTTTTGTTCTATTTTTGAATTTCATAAAGTTTAAAAATATTTCAAAATAATGTTTTTAAACAGCTATACATAATAAAACATGCACACATAAACTTACTGTCATCTGTGGTTGGTATCTTTCCAGTTTGACCAAAAATGACATTAGCAGCTGATAAACAGTGCCTGGCCTCCATAAAGCATAGCTGTTAAGGAAATAAACAAGAGTAAATGTAATTATCCTACAGCCTTATTTGCAACTGATACTTGCATAAAGTCTTTAGATATGGGAAAAACTATAAAATCTGATAAAAACCACCAAGGAGACCCTTTATAGTTGCTGAACATTGAAAAGGTATATAAGACAGGATATAGTATTATCTGGTTAAAAAGCTACTTCAAACAAGTACAATGCCCCCAAACTCTTAATAATTCAAACTGGCTGAAAGACAGTTGCTGATTGAAAGTCAGCTCTCCTCAGGTCATCAGTAAGGATACAGCAGTAACTATCATCGTAGACTCAAAGTGCCTCAGACAGTTTTCAGGTTCAGTCCAAATAGCTAAAGTTCCATGCATAATAAATTCTTAGAACATTTATATTCTATCAGAGGACTGAAAGGTTTAATTTTTTTTTTTTAGGTTTAGAGAGCCTTTTTATATCCTACCATTCAAAGGCAAAAAGAATAAATTTTGACACGAAGAGATTCCTGTCTTCTAAAACTCTTTGGAATTTATAATGAGGCTTCCCACCAAGTTTTGAAGTCAACAGATTTCCACAGATAAACTTCATGGAATTGCTTTACCAACACACTTGAAGACATCATAATTCAAAATCTGGGCATGGCTTCTCAAACACTTGAAGAAGATCTTGTTCATATAAACATTTTGCATGTATCAGGTAAGTCACAGGACCACCCAGCAGAACTACAAAGTTCAAGTTCAGCTTTTAGTTGGACACCACCCTCATCAAATACAATGTCTACTTCATACCGTGTTTCCCAGAAAATAAGACATAGCCGGACAATCAGCTCTAATGCGTCTTTTGGAGCAAAAATTAATATATGACCCGGATATAAAAGATATAAAAAAGGTGCCACAAACACCTTATTCTACTATAATGAAAGACTGAGTGTAGTGTAGTGTAATGTAATGTGATGTAATATAATACCGGGTCTTATATTAACTTTTGCTCCAAAAGATGCATTAGAACTGGGGACCACGTGTAATATTAGCCCAGCAATATCTATAGATCAAAATGTTAGTGTTAAACCTCAAAAACTAAAAGAAAGTTACAGTTTATATAAAGCATCTTTGTCCCTCTACTATCCCTTACCAGTCATTATCATTTCAGCTTTTTTCAGATTGACTCCCTGTGAGCAGCCACTACTAGAACAGTGAGTGCCTTATGCCCTCTAGGTGGCTGGTAAGTGTGGGTTTTAGCACCTGCCAGGTAGGGACTCGGCAAGTAGCAAAACCTCATCACTGGAATCAGATGAAGATGAGGGTGATGTAAATGACAATTGCTTTCTTAAAAAACATGGTTTAGAGTTTTCCTTTTACAATACAACTCAACTGTAACAAAAACATATAAAACATCTTGGTAAAAAAAATAGAAGGACAGGATAGGGGAGGTACTCATGAAAATTACCGCATACTCCACATAAGCAACGCTTAACAACTTTAAATTTTTAATTGCACTTTAAATAAATGTTTAGATATCTTAGTACTATTAATATCCATGTTGTTTTAATTAATTGTTAACTAAAATCACAGTGAATATGTAATTTTATAGCTGCTAAACAAAATAAGGGGCCTCTAGAAGATATAAAAAAGGTGCCACAAACAGAGGCACCAAGCAACACTTTTCCATGATGACCACAATGAAATGGATTTATGAGAGTTAGATTTAACTGAATGCTGATATACACAGTAGCATTACTTACACACTTGATCTTAGACCAAAGTCCTAGAAGCGATGCTGCAGTCACTACAGCCTTTTCTCTCCTGCTAATAGCTTTCCTGAATGAAATTCAGTGGGATAATACTTTAAACGTAGGGTGCATTTATAGAACCAGCACTAACAAAAACCTTAGAAAGGATAAAGGCCTAGTAAGGATACAGCAGCAGGTAACCAGAGAGATCTAAGAGGGAATTCTGATAAGCAACGAATTACCAAAGGTTTACAGAGGCTTGTGAACCAAATACAAATAAAAGTAATTTCTACTGCTGAGATACCTTATTGAGGATTAACAGAAAATCTAGCTGGGAAAAGTGGTTTGAAAGTGTTTTAGCACTAAAAACTCTGAAGGACTAAAGTATTAAATAAATCAATACACCAATATTATTCTGAATAATTCTGATAAACAATTGAAAAGTTCAAATTTGTCCCTGTATAATACTCCAGAAGAAGTATATCATAAAGACCTGAAACTCTGGAACTGAGCAGATACTTCCAACGCAGAAAAATTATGATCGAGGAGTTAATTCTAAGAATAACTGAAATGCATCACATGATTTTATCAAAGCCCACATTTAACAGTCAACTTCCTCAGACAAAGTCTCATAGTTACCAGATTACCATTGCCTAAAGATAAAGTTTTATCTACAAGATAAAATCTGCAATTTAAGGTAATATTGCACTAAAATGAATTGAGGTAGCGTGCTTCAATCAAAAAAGAATTGGTCTTGGTAACATGCAATTTTAGGGGCTAGCAACATGTAAGGCAATGATAAAACTCAGTATTTTAAGATTCAAAGGATTAATGCAACAAAAGCTACAGAATTTTAGTACACTGGTATATTGCTCTGCATTTTTTTGTCTAGTTTACATCATAAAATACAAGCTGCCTATTTTTAAAAGATAACATTTTCAAGGTACTCTTGGTTTTGCTTTTAGATACACTTATTAGTGACTTTGTTAGATAACTATGTCGAGAAGCTTACCTTATTGATGTAAAATTGTGACAAGGTAGCAGCATTAATAGCCCACTCTATCGGATGGTAGGCATTGTGCTCAAGCTGGCGTTTTAGGGTACTGTGGCAATAATGAGCAGCCTTCTCGAACATTTCCATATGCTGGTAGACTTGAGCCAGGTAATACAGGTTATGAGTATAGACCTTCTCAAATCTATGAAGAAACACAACATTTGCATAACGGTTTATAATTGATAAGGAACTTTCATATACATTTATCTTGATCCTCCCCCCAATCCTTTGAATTGGGCATGGCTAATGTATCTATTTGACAGGTAAGGAAACTGAGTTTCAGATTGGAACAGGGTCAAATAAAGGCTTAAATCCACATCAGAATCCATATTCTATAACCTTTATGACTACCTTGAACAATCATCTACACTATGTGGAAACACGTGTGAGGACTCATTTCTATACCTACTCACCTTTTGGACCTCTCTTGTTCCGTAAGTTTCTCTTCTTCAGGAAGAAAATGCTCAGTAGGATCAAGGGGAGGACTCCCAATCTACAATTAAAGGAAAACAAAACGAAAATTTTACTGTAAACACCAAGCGCCCTCTTCTGGAAGAACTAGGGAAATCAAATTTTAAAAGTCCAATATACTTCATTTTTTACTAGTCCACTTTCATGTGAACCAAGAAGTTATTTTCTTAACCATAAAATCTGAAAGAGTCAAACAAATAGAAGAATGCCTATAAACTCATACTGGACAAAGTTTTGACTGCTGTTGCGGGTGAACTTCAAATACACTTTAAAAGAAAATATCAGTTTGGGGCCGGCCTGGTGGTTCAGGCGGTTAGAGCTCCATGCTCCTAACTCCAAAGGCTGCTGGTTCGATTCCCACATGGGCCAGTGGGCTCTCAACCACAAGGTTGCCAGTTCAATTCCTTGAATCCCGCAAGGGATGGTAGGCTGCGCCCCCTGCAACTAAGCTTGAACACGGCAACTTGAGCTGAGCTGCCGCTGAGCTCCCGGATGGCTCAGTTGGTTGGAGCGCAGGCTCTCAACCACAAGGTTGCTGGTTCGACTCCTGCAAGGAATGGTGGGCTGCGCCCCCTCCAACTAGAAACGGCAACTGGACCTGGAGCTGAGCTGCGCCCTCCACAACTAAGACTGAAAGGACAACAACTTGAAGCTGAACAGCACCCTCCACAACTAAGATTGAAAGGACAACAACTGGACTTGGAAAAAAGTCCTGGAAGTACACACTGTTCCCCAGTAAAGTCCTGTTCCCCTTTCCCCAGTTTAAAAAAAAAAAAAAATACCAGTTCGCTTTTAGAGATATAATTTTTTAAGAATGTTAAGTCTTAATTTTGTCAGGTAAAAAAGTTCACTTAAAAACCTACGTAAGCATAATAGGAAAAATGTATACATCCTTAGAGTAATATTGTTCTAAATTGAGCGCTAATGAAAATCAAATCAGTTTTTAATACTTATTCTAATATTTTTTTTCTCAAGGGAACAAGAAAAGTATATATATATTACCCCCCTTCAATACAGGGACAGTAAAACCAGTGAGTCCAGTGTTTATTGCCTTGGGCAAGTCACCCATCTCTTGTTCTTCTGTTTCCTCATCTGTAACATAAGGATAATAATAGTAGCTACCTCACAAGGATGCTACGAAGATTCAATGAGTTAATGTGTAAGTCACTTACAATCCCATCTCAAGTCTTCCAAAAGAACAGTACTTAACCTCTGCCTCATTCTACTTCTATGAGGACAGTCCCATCTATAAGCCTACCCTTGCTTTAATCTGGATTCCCTAAACTCCAAATAGCAACAATGCTTTTATTAAATTAAAAAAAGAGTGATCTTACATTCTGGATGCAAACAAAAAGCATCATGACTTGGTCTCCCAGAATTCACAAAAAGTAAAAATAACTACCACAGGAAGCAGGACCCAAGGCAAACACAATAGATAATTCTTCAGAGACCGCCTCAACAATTTTGGGGGCTGTTTAGTACGCTCCCCCCTGTCTTGATGAGGGGAATTAAGCAATGAATTCTTTTATACACATACTTCTCTGTTATGGCTATCACACGTCATGTGTAACACTAACAGTTAAATCAGTCTCTTACCTAAAACAGAGGTATAATTATAGAGGTATAATTAAGTACACAGAGTTTTGCTATGTGTTTTATATTTCCTTATTAATACTAGTTTTTAACGAAATAGGTGTCTGGTAGCTTCACATTTTAAATGAACAATTTCAGGTATAAGAGTGTGATCCTAAAATCATAAAAGGACACTAACATCTCAATTTGGCTTTGTGGTGCTCTGTTCCTCTTAGTACTTTAGGAGAAAAGTTATAACACCAAGGTACACGAGCCATGACTTTTAAAGTTCTCTCACTTGGGGATATATTACTCAGAAAAAAGTGTTAAGGGCCTATAAACACATATTCTAAACGTACATTCTAAAATTCCTTGTAGGTGTGATTAACATTGTTGATTTGCTCCAATTTTTATCCTCCAGGGGAAGCACGTGATGGGTAAGAACCATATTTTTATTCATATTTGATTCCACAGCATTTTGCACAATACCTCGCACATAGTAAAAACAATACGTATCTAGTGAATTAAACTGACAAAGCAAACAGGAACTCTCAGCCTATGCATTCTGCTTACAGCGTGTTCCTTCTATTCGCTGTCGTCATTTTGGTATAAATATGGGAGGCCTCTCTACACTACACAGTTCTTACAGCACTTCGCACTTTAGACTAAGTCCAACAGGCAGCACAGTGGTTAAAAGCATGGTTTCCAGAGTCAGATCATGTGGGTTGGAATTCCAGCTTCACCTCTTACTAGTGTGGCCTTAGGCAAGTCACTTAATCTCTGTGCTTCTGTTTCCTCATCTCTAAAATGAGGACAATAAAAGTAACTACCTCATAAGTTGTCACGAGGATTAAGTTAAAATTTAAAACAGTGCCTGCAAGTATTGTATAATTTCAACTTTTAGGTGACCACCTAGACAGCTCTAGAGAGAGGTCCCTAAGTGTACTGAAGCGCCAGAGACTAGTAGTATGACTGAGGAATTCTTACATCAATGCTTGACTAGTTTCAGTCAAATCTTAAAATTTATCTGACATGCAACATACCTCTTTCATATACTGATTATATAGTGCTTCTGATGATTCTAGGTAAGCCTGTGCAGTTTCGATTTCTTCTCTTTCAGACCACAAGATACCCAGATTATTCTGGAAAATAAAGAAAAGAGAAATAAATAATGACGATATAAATCTTCCAATTAAAGTAACTCATGGTTTCAAAGTCAATATTTAACTGTCTCATGAACAGTGAATTAATTATTCATAGTAAGACCGTCCTTATGTCCTGGTAGGTAGCTGCTAAGATAAATCCCTAACGATCCCTGCCTCCAGGATTTCACGCCCTTGTACAAACTCTTCCCCTTACATGGGCTGGATTTAGTGACTTGCTTCTAACAAACAGAAGATGGCAAAAGTGACAGAAGGTCTCTTCCAAGATTAGGTTACAGAACACACTGTGGTTCCATTTTGGGTGCTCCCTGTTGCTTGTTCTCCCTGAGGGAAGCTAATTGCCATGCTGCAAGGCACCCAATGGATAGACACATGTGGTTAAGAAACTGAGGGAGGTCGACAGCCCGCAAAGAACTGGGCCCTCAGATCAAACAGCCTATGAGGAACTGAATCCTGCAGACAACCACGTGAGTGAGCTTGGAAGCGGATCCTCCCCCCGCTGAGCCTTCGAGTGCAGCCCCCGCAGGCCAAACAATCTGTCCGATGAGAGACCTTGAGCCAGAGGCAACCAGCAGAGCTTGACTAGATTCCTGATATAATGAAAGTTTGTTTTTTCAAGGTACTAAATTTGGAGGTAAAATTTTACATAGCAATAGATAACTAACACATAGAGAGACAAAGATAAGCCAAAAACATATAATGCTTCCAAAATATCTACAATCTCCTCCAGCGATCTCAAAAAGAAAACATTCTCAACAGTTATTTTTTCGTTCAAGCCTGAGGACAGGGAGATGAGCTCTCAAATTCAAATTATAAGATATGAAAAGTCTGAAGATGTTATATGCTTTTACTTATCAGTTAAGATTTGTAATGTTTCCCATTTCAAACAGTAAAACATGTTTATAGTTTCCTGAGTTCTTAAAGTTACATAGCTTTATAATTATACCCAGTCAACTGCAAATTCATTTGTAGTGTCTTTCTTTGTATTGATCACTTCATTTTGATTTCTATAGCACCAACTTCCTTCTGCTATCATGATGATGATGAGAAATTAGATTTGGGGTTATATCCTAAATAACATTTAAAAAATGAAGCCAGTTTGTCCCCTGCCATATGACTCTTTATCAGGCTGTGTAGTACAGAGCAATTCAGGCCTGTTTAGATGGTCAGAACTCAAGACTGGATGCCTAGCTCCCCTTTGGACAATGGGGTAAGATAGCCTCCCCTCCCTTGAGAGACAGTACTCCAGGCACACGGACACTTCTGAGGCTGGGCTTCTTTTTTCCCTATTTTTTCCATCTTGTGCTTACCTCCCTAGGGAAGGGAACAAGATAAGGAAACAGAATTTTTAACGCAGATTCTTAACCTGGTGCCAACAGACCGACCACAAAGTATCCATTAAGAGAATTCAGGGTCTAAAAAAAGATGAAATAGTACCATATGCGACAACATAGATGAATCGTGAGATTATAATGCTAACTGAAATAAGTCAGACAGAAAAAGTAGAGAACCATATTATTTCATTGACATGTGGTATATAAAACTGAAAACAACAAAAGAACAAGACAAGCAAACGAAGAAACAAAAACTCATAGACACAGACAATAGTTCAGTGGTTACCAGAGAGTAAGAGAGGAAGGGGATGATAGATGAAGGTACACGGGGTCTAATATATGGTGATGGAAAGAGAATTGACTCTGGGTGGTGAATACACAATGTGATATATAAATAATATATTACAGAATTGTACACTTGAAATCTATGTAACTTTACTAACAATTGTCACCCCAATAAACTTTAATTAAAAAAAAGAATTCAGATCTATGAACATGGATAGAAAAAATGTTACAAATTTATTTTCACTATGTCCTACTAAAATTTAGCATTTCTTTTAATTATACACACAGGAAACAATGCAACAGTATTACAATACCTGGAATTTTGTGAACTATAGAAGTGAAAAAAATCTTCATATTATGGTTTGCAGGTATCTCAAAATATCATTCAGTATTACTATTCAGTACTACTTTACAATTATGGACATTAGACACACAATTAGATCTTGTTAATATGTTAATAAAGAAGCACATACTTATTATATTATTGGTTTCTTTTGTTAACTCTTTAATTTTATACATTTAAAATCATTATCCTATTTTATGAAATATAGACTTCACTAGACTGCAAAAGAGGTACACAGCACACACACAAAAATTTAGAAACTCTCCAGTTTACAGTGACTTGATCATTCCCCTGGAACACAGACCTCTCTTTCCGGCTTCACATATTATATCTATTCTACAACTTTTTTTAGTGACTTGATGGGCTGTCAGTGCCTAAGACTGTAGATCATAGTGACAATATACTGAGATTGTGCAGTTTACTCCATTTAAATTACTTATTAGGTCCTTTGCAGGACCCTGGGGGAGCTTGAAGGGCTCAGGCCCATTACTAACTTACAGGTTATTCTGCCACCCAGTCTCAAATATAATCGCCCTTAATATTCATTTCCTGATCTTAGAAATGGATCCACAAGTCACCTTTTCTCAATCCCTAGTTCAAGCTAGTTTTCTTCTGATGATAGTCCTTAAGATACTCCATTTGGCTATGACATCAATAAGCCCAACCCCAGAATACTGTACCTAGCCTAGAGAGTCTAGAGATTTACCTAGTACCGGGAACTGGTCAGCCACATTTGCTCTATTTTCTTTCTTTTTTTTTTTTTTTAAAGATTTTATTGGGGAAGGGGAACAGGACTTCACTGGGGAACAGTATGCATCCCCAGGACTTTTTTCCAAGTTGAGTTATTGTCCCCTCAATCCTAGTTGTGGAGTGTGCCTTTCAGCTTCAAATTGCTGTCCTTTCAGTCCCAACCATGGAGGGCGCAGCTCAGCGCCAGGTCTAGTCGCTGCTGCCAGTCGCAGGGGGCGGAGCCCACCATCCCCTGCTGGAGTTGAACTGGCAACCTTGTGGTTGAGAGAACACACGCCAACCAACTGAGCCATCCAGGAGCTCAGTGGCAGCTCAGCTCAAGGTGCCATGTTCAATCTTAGTTGCAGGGGGTGCTGCCCACCATCCCCCACAAGACTCGAGGAGTTGAACTGGCAACCTTGTGGTTGAGAGCCCACTGGCCCATGCGGGAACCGAACCGGCAGCCCTCAGAGTTGGGAGCATGGAGCTCTAACCGCCTAAGCCACCGGGCCAGCCCACATTTGCTCTATTTTCAATAGGATGGTGATGCATTTAGCCTGCTAGACCCAGGATACGCTATGCCACAGAAAACAACTCTAGTGTGTGAGAAATCTTAAGTTAAGTAGAGACCCTAGACTATGTCTACAAATAACAAGTTTTTCTTTTGAACCATAAGCTATTGAGGTCTTGAAGGTAAGAACCATGCAAGGGATCTAGAATTTATTTGATTTTTCAGAATTAATAATGTTAGTGTTTTAAGTGTTTACTCCACTAAGATAACTGCTATTGACATTCTACACGAACTACTTTTTTAATATAATATAAGTCCTACATACACCAGAGAGTATCATATCATTCACACGGCATCATCATGTTCTTGTCCTCAGGACACCATACTAGGTAGGAAAAATAGTTAAATATAAAATAAAAACAGCTAAACATGTAAGGAAGAAACAATACCAACTCTACATGAATTCTTCTAGAAAAATGAAGAGAAAGACCACTTCCCACCTCATACTAAACCAAAGACATAACAAGAAAACTACAAACTGATCTTTCATGAACACAGATACAAAAAGGTTAAAATATTAGCAACTCGAGTACAAAAATACATAGAAAAAGTAATACTTTACCCAAGTTTTACTTGGTAAAAACTCCAGGTGGAGTTTATCACAGGAGCAAAAGGTTAGTTTAACACCAGAAAATCAATCATTAATTTCTGGTGAAGATGGTGGAGTAAGTAAATGTTGTACTTGCCTCCTTCCACAACCACATCAAAATTACAACTAAACTAGAGAACCATCACTGAGAATCACCTAGTCTAGCTGAACAGGACATACAGAAGAGGCCACATGGAGACTGGCAGGAGGGGTGGAGATGAGGAATGGGCTGGTCCCACACACATATGGCAGTTAAAAATCAGAAGGGGTATCTCAGCTGCAGAGGTACCCCCTAAAGAGTAAGGGGTCCCAGCCGCACATCAGGCTTCCAGTGCCAGGGAGAGAAGTCCCCATAACTTCTGGCTGTGAAAACCAGCAGAGATTGTGGCTGAGAGAGACGTAGGGCTGCTGAAGTCCCAGGTGCTCCTCTTAAAGGGCATGAGCAAGAACTTACTCACTGAAGGACTCACTCGCTCTGAGCTCCAACACTGGGGCAGCAGGTCCAAAGGCTTCAGGGACAGAAGGGGAGGAACTGAATTGTCTGCCTTCAGGGAGAGGGCTGGACGGGCAGCATTCTCCCTGATGGAGTAGCTGGTAGAAGTCACTGTTTCTTTGTTGAGCTCTCCCTCTTCCAGGTGTGCAGACACCGGTGGCTGCCATAACTGAGTCTCCATCCACCTGGCTAACACTGTTCATTCACCCCTCCCTGGTGATTCCCTGAGACCCTGCCCCACCCAACTTTCGAACACATCCAAGCCGCTTCCAGTAGTTTTTCCATACAAGTGGCCTGTCTTGGCTCATGCTGTGGACTCTCCTAAAATCTCTCAAAGGTTCACAAACCCCAAACAAGCAGCATCTGTACCTCTAGCTGAGCAGCCCTAAGCCCAGCACTAGTGACAACTGGCATCAGTGGGCAGCTTGGCCTCTCCAGGCACCTCCAAGCCCAGCATGGACAGCGGCCATCTGCAGATTGCTTTGTGGCTCATGCCAGGTGGTCCTGAGCAGAGCACTGGCTGTGGCTGAACCTGACCTGTGGCAGGACCCTCCCAAGAGACCTGGGGGCTGGCACCCCTGGTGGCCAGCTTTGGACCGAGCTGGAGCATCACCCAGCCACCTCCAAGGATGACATACCCAAAGGGCAGATTGGGCAGGCACCAGAATCCTGCTAAAGTGAATCTTGCTCTGTAGGATCAGCCCCTGCAAAACAGCTCCTCCACTGTAGTCACAACCAATCCTCACAACCAATCAGCTGAAGAGTCAATTCCTCCCAATGACATGCCAACAGCAACCAAGGCTCAACTACAACAGGAGGGCACACACAACCCACACAAGGGACAAACTTGGAGCACCTGGCTCTGGTGACCAGGTAGACTGCACCACTGGGCCCCACAGGACACCTACTATATAAAGCCACTCTACTGAGACCGGGAGGCATAGCAGCCCTACCTAATACACAGAACAAACATACGGAGGCAGCCAAAATGGAGAGACAAAGAAACGTGTCCCAAATGAAAGAACAGAACAAAACTCCAGAAAGCGAACTAAACAAAATGAAGATGAGCAATCTACCAGATGCAGAATTGAAACACTGGTTATAAGTATGCTCAATGATCTCAGGGAGAATTTCAGCAAAGAGACAGAAAACAAAAATGGAGATAGAAAATATAAAAAAGAACCAGTCATAAATGAAGAATACAATAACTGAAATGAAGAATACATTAGAGGGACTCAACAGATTAGATGAAACAGAGGACTGAAAAAGCAATTTAGAAGATTAGGCAGCAGAAAACACCCAATCAGAACAGCAAAAAGAATTAAAAAAATGAGGGCAGTTCAGGGCGGCCGGATGGCCCAGTTGGTTAGAGTGCGAGCTCTGAACAACAGGGTTGCCAGTTCGATTCCCACATGGGCCAGTGAGCTGCGCCCTCCACAACTAGATTGAAGGACAATGACTTGGAGCTGATGGGCCCTGGAGAAACTGTTCCCCAATATTCCCCAATAAAATTTATTTAAAAAAAAAAATGAGGGCAGTTTAAGAGACTTCTGGGACAACATCAAGCGTAACATTCCCATCATAGGAGTACCAAAAGAAGAGAGAGCAAGGCATTGAAAACCTATTTGAAGAAATAATGACAGAAAACTTCCCTAACCTGGGGAAGGAAATCGATATACAAGCCCACGAAGTGCAGTCCCAAACGAGATGAATCCAAAGAGGCCCACACCAAGACATATTATAAATTAACATGCCAAAGGTTAAAGACAAAGACAGATACTTAGAAGCAGCAAGAGAAAGGCAATTAGTTACCTACATAGGAACACCTATAAGACTATCAGCTGATTTCTTAACAGAAACTTTGCAGGCCAGAAGGGATTGACACAAAATATTCAAAGTGATGAAAAGCAAGGACCGACAACCAAGATTACTCTACCCAGCAAAGCTATCATTTAGAATCGAAGGACACATAAAGAGCTTCCCAGACACAAAAAAGCTGAAGGATCTCATCACCACCAAACCAGTATTACAAGGAATCTTAGAGGTACTTCTATATGGAAAACAAACAAAATAATCACTGAATAGATCATTGAATAAAAAAAGATTGCTGAATAATAAAATGGCAATGACTATATATCTATTAACAATTACTTTCAATGTAAATGGATTAAATGCTCTAATCAAAAGATAGGGTGGCTGGGCTGGCCCAGTGTCTTAGGTGGTTAGAGCTCCATGCTCCTGACTCCGAAGGCTGCTGGTTCGATTCCCACATGGGCCAGTGGGCTCTCAACCACAAGGTTGCCAGTTCAATTCCTCGAGTCTCGGAAGGGATGGTGGGCTGCGCCCCTTGCAACTAGCAATGGCAACTGGACCTGGAGCTGAGCTACGCCCTCCACAACTAAGACTGAAAGGACAACAACTTGAAGCTGAACGGCACCCTCCACAACTAAGATTGAGCTGCGCCCTCCACAACTAAGACTGAAAGGACAACAACTTGAAGCTGAACGGCACCCTCCACAACTAAGATGGAAAGGACAACAACTTGACTTGGGAAAAAAAGTCCTGGAAGTACACACTGTTCCCCAATAAAGTCCTGTTCCCATTCCCCAATAAAATCTTAAAAAAAGAAAAAAGATAAGGTGGCTGAATGTATAAGCAAATAAGATCCTTACATATGCTGCCTACAAGAAACTCACTTCAGATTGAAAGACATACACACTGCAAGTAAAGGGATGGGAAAAAGATATTTCATGAAAATGGAAACAAACCAACAAAATCTGGAGTAGCAATACTTATACCAAACAAAACATACTTTAAAACAAAGGCTATAACAAGAGACAAAGAAGGACCCAGTAATCCCACTCTGTGTATTTATCCGAAGAAACCCAAAATGCTACTTCAAGGGACGTGTGCATCCACATGTTCACTGCAGCATTGTTTACAACAGCCATGATGTAGAGGCAGCCTGGGTGTCCGTCAATGGATAAATGGATAAAAGAGGTGGTACTATGTACAATGGAATATTGCTCAGCTGTGGAAGGACACGGGTTCTTGCCATTTGCGGCGGCATGGATGGATCTGGAGGGTATTGTGCTGAGGGAGTGTAAGACAGAGAAAGACAGATACAATGTGATTTCACTTATATGTGGAATCTAAGAAAAAAATTAACAAACAGACATAAACTCATAGATACAGAAAACATTTTGATGGTTGCCAGATGTGAGGGGGTTGAGAGGGTGGGTGAAAAGGGGGAAGGGATTAAGAAGTACAAATTGGTTGTTATACAGGTAGTCATGGGGATGTAAAGTAAAGCACAGGGAATATAATCAATAATACGGTAATAACTACGTATAGTTCTAGGTGGGTACTAGTTAGGGGGATCACTTCTTAAATTATATAAAAGTCTAACCACTATGCTGTACAACTGAAATTAATATAAAAGAATACTGAATGTCAACTGTAATTGACAAATTTAACAAGGGGGGGGAAGTGACGGGGAATAAGAGGTTCAAATTTCCAAGTATAAAACAAGTAAATCATGGATATGTAATGTACAGCATGGAGAACATAGCAATAACATTGTGATAATGTGGTACAGTGTCAGATGGTTGCTGGACTTATGGTGATCACTTCTTTAGGTATGTAAATGTTGAATAACTATGGTGTACATCTGAAACTAATATAACACTTTATATTAGTTATATTTCAATAAAAATCTTTTTTAAAAATCAGAGAAAGAAAAACACCATACGATTTCACTTATATGTGGAATCTAAAAAACAAAACAAATGAACAAACAAAACAGAAACAAGCTCATAGATATAGAGGACAAACTGATGGTTGCTAGGTGGGAGGAGGGTTGGGGGACTGGGTGAAAAAGGTGAAGGGATTACAAAGTACAAATTGGCAGTTACAAAATAGTCACAGGGATGTAAACTACAATTTAGGGAATACAGTCAATAAAGAAACGATTCTGAGGGAAAGAAGTCAGACCAAAAGAATATACAATTCATTATGAAAATGTGGGAGAGGAGGGCAAGGAGGAGAGAGAGAGAGAGAGAGAGAGAGAGAGAGAATAAAGGAGGGAGGAAGGGATCATAAAGGAGTACAAGAAAACTTTTAGCGGTGATGAATATGTTCATTACCTTGACTGCAGTGATTGTTTCATGGGTATTACATGTATGTCAAAATTCATCAAATTGTATACTATAGATATGTGCAATTTATTGTGTCAAACTGTACCTCAATAAAGCTATAAACACACACAAAAAGTACTCCTTATACATATGTACCTTGGCAGTGGGAAAACTAACCTACTAATTTGTTAGGGAATTTTACTAAAGTGAAGTAGTTAAATTTCACAAAAATCAGAAGAAAAATCACTCCTAAAGTCCCAGAACCTGGTGCAGACAGAAGGGGAAAGTCTCTTTTGATAATCTCATGTGGGTCCAGGTTCTGTATATCCATAGTTTCCCAGGAAGGAGACACCAGACTCAGACAAAGCAGTCAAAATATAAATTCCCACAAACTGATACTTTCAAACTTTTTCCTGCACACGCACACACTCGTGCACACACTCACACACACACTCACACACACACACACACACACACACACACAGTCTTTTACCAAAACGGAATCATTCTACGTAATTCCAAACACGCCTTACAGTTGTCCCTCTTCCTCTTAATATTGATATTTTTGATTAATAAGTATAAATCTATTTTTAATGGCTACACACTCTTCTCTAGTATAGTATAGTATATACTTATTAGTATATACTTACCCATTTATATACTGATATTATTTTTTTTTTAATTAACAATGCTGTGATGAACATCCGTTAACATACCTTTGCATATCTGTCCCAAAATTTTTTTAGCATATTGATGTGGAATTTTTAGGTAAAAGTCTTGAATCAAGAGATTTGACCCACTGATCTCCAGAAAGGTTCTATGAATTTGTATTTCCATTAGCAATAATGTAAATGGATACCACCTATTTCCTCAGTCTCTCCAATTACATGCATTAATGTAATCAATATCTTTAATAATCTGCCAATCTGATACAATTTTTCAATTTCATTCTTTTAGTTTGCTTTATTATTAGTGAGGTCAAATTTCTCATCATGTATAGCCAAATTAAAATGTAATAAAATACTATGGTGTGGTGATGCCACTGGAATAAACAGATCAACTGAACAGTAGAGTTCAGAAACAGACTAGCACAAATTACTACTGCTATACTGTTTTAGTACCTAGTTTTAGTATATTACTTTTCATTTTTATATTCACTTTTCTTTATTCATTCAGATAAACATGTCCATTTTGTCAAGTTCTAAGAAAAAACTTACTGTGATTTCAGCGGGAATTGCATCAGACCTATAAATGAGTATCAGGATAATGATTCTATTATGTTTAATTTTGCCACCTGGAACATGGTATATCTCTCCTCTTAAGGTTATCAGTTCTATTTCCTCTAATATTGCTGCTGTGAATGCAATTTTTCAAAATAAAATTTTTAAGTTATTTCTTATATACAGGAATACTACTGATGATATATTTATCTTATATCCTCCTACTTTATCGAACTGATAATTCTAATCGTTTTTCAGTTGATGTCTTCAGGTTTTTTAGGTATACAAAGATCTCATATGCAAATGATGATTTTTATTTTTATAAATTATCTTACTTTTCCAAAATAACTAATTTATTTTCTATATATTAGAATGGCCAGAACTTCTAATCAAGCTTTTGCTCCTGATCTAGTAAGGATTCCTCTAATAATTCACCCTTCAGAAAAGGTTGGCTGCTTGAAATACTACATTTCATTGAAGGTAAGGTGTCACAATTTATAAGACAGTTATTTTATGTATCAAAAAGAAAACAGTGCCAAGTAAGTTATGACACAAAAATCAATCAGCTAGAAGATGCACCCTGATTTCAGACATTAAAATATTAAAGAATGTCCATATTAAAATCAATAAAATACAGTAAATACTGGAGTTTCTATATTAAGGAAAGCTTCTAATTCTGTTTTTGGGATATTGAAGTAGTTTTTTACTTGTTTACGATCTTAAGCAGCCAAAGAAAATATCAAATAATCGAGATTTTGTTTGAATTCAACATTTTATGGATTTCATTCATCCACTCAACAAATATTTAGAATGTGCCAGGTACTGAGGATGTAAATAGTGAGCAAAATGAAATATAGCTCCTTTTTTATGTAGTTATAAGGTATTGAAAAGTTATCAGGGGCCTGCCCGGTGGCTCAGGTGGTTAGAGCTCCATGCTCCTAACTCCAAAGGCTGCCGGTTCGATTTCCACATGGGCCAGTGGGCTCTCAACCACAAGGTTGCTGGTTCAACTCCTCTGAATCCCGCAAGGGATGGTGGGTAGTGCCCCCTGCAACTAAGATTGAACAAGGCACCTTGAGCTGAGCTGCCGCTGAGCTCCCGGATGGCTCAGTTGGTTGGAGCGCGTCCTTCTCAACCACAAGGTTGCCGGTTGGACTCCCGCAAAGGATGGTGGGCTGTGCCCCCTGCAACTAGCAACGGCAACTGGACCTGCAGCTGAGCTGTGCCCTCCACAACTAAGACTGAAAAGACAACAAATTGACTTGGAAAAAAAGGCCTGGAAGTACACACTGTTCCCCAATAACATCCTGTTCCCCTTAAAAAAAAAAAGTTATCAGGTAGCTTTTAACTTTATTGGGCCATGATAAAATATGACTATACAATTTTTTTTAATTTTGAGGTTGTTTTCTTTGAGGCCTACTTACCGTATGGTCAATTTTGGTAAATGTTCCCTAGATCACAAATATTAGGAACTGCAAACACTGGATGAGAGCTTAAAGGTTTGTGAGCTTAGGCAAAGTACAAAGAATTCACACATATTTGTATTTTGAAGTGTTATGTTCCCTATGAGAATATGTTTTCTTAGTAAATCAAGTACCATATACATGGGAAACAATACGTAATATAAGAATCCAAAGATAGGAGGGAAGAGATCAACTGGGAACAAAACGATCCAAAGGAAGTTACTGAAAGTATGAGGTGAATCTTGAGATGGGTTTTAAAGAATGGGTATGAATTCCCTGAGGAACAAACGATGAATACGGCAAGAATAGAAACTGAAGATTTTAGATACTTTGTTGAAAGTAAGAATGTACTCGTCATTCTTTGTAATTTCCTTGAGATCTTAAATTAAGACTAAAATTACTTTGGATTTTTTCATAATAGAATGAACAGGATTTGAACGGGTGAAGAAGAGGTGGAAAAGGCATTTACGATTGTAGGAGGGAGACGCAGCAAGTGATGTTGAAGTGAGCGATGAGGGTGGAGAGGGACTTTGGAAGCCGCTTATTCCCAAGCTTCAAAAACGTGGGGAAAACTGTGCCTTATAATATTTGCCTCTGTCCCTGGCCTGAGTGGTGCGGTCCCTCCTTCCCCGCGCATCTGGCCGACAGCAGCGGGCCAGGCTCGCTCTCACCTGCGCCAGGATGTAGAGAGAGACGCAGTCTTGCGACAACCGGTACTTGCGCAGCAGCCTCAGGCATTTCACCAGATGCTCCTCCCCCGCCGACAGCTCCTCGGTGTCGATGTGATTCATCCCGAGATAGAACTCAATTACTGCCAGCCTCACTGCCCCCTGGGCGATGGGCCCCTCGACCTCCACCACTTCAGCCGGCAGCCCCAGGGCGTGGTCCCCGGCGCCCAAGCCGTCGTCCGCCTGAGGCCGCTCATCCTCGTCCTCAGGCGCGGGGCCGAGTAGCGCCTTGACCTCTTCCAGCAGCACTCGAGCGCCGTATTTGCACTTGTACGGTTCCTTCTCGGGGTTTTTATGCAATTCTATCCGCGAAAGGGCCAGCGCGGCCTGGAATTTCTCACGAATTTCGGCCCACGCAGTATTCGCCATAATAGCCTCTGCAACCTAGGTTTTCTCACTGTTAGCAATCGGGACTCCCGCCTTCCTTCTCTTTGCGACACTTCACTTACGGCCCCGACAAGCCTGAGCGCTGCGGAACGGTAACCAATGAAGTACGCCAAGGGAATGGCAGTGGCAGTGACCAATGGGAAGGCATAGTGATTACCGTGGCAACTGTTGTCATGGAAACGAAGCTGCCAAGGAGGGCGGCCCCCATCTTCAGCCCAGCCTTTTGCACTGCTGAATTCATCTCTCGCTTGATCCGGTGAAATTATATAAAAATACCGGCTGACTTTCAGATAACATAGCAATATTGTTTACAAACATAGTTAGTAGTTAGTAAATACTAACTACTCTCGTTAATTGATATAAGCTTAAAGGCAGAAGCTTTTTGACAGTGTGTAACTCAGCCCCTCACTGGATACAAATGTAACAAAGATCCCTTTATTAATATATAGCCTGTTAAGTGAAAGCTATGAATGTAAGAAGCACTCAGTAACCAATAAATATTTTCACCTCAACACTGGAATACAGGTTGTAGGGATGTGTACAACTTCCCAAAATAACACAAGTTATATCCCAGAACTGTGACAAGCCACCTCATGCATGACTTTTTCCATTACATACCTTGGCAAGTCAAATGCGCGGGGGATGGGGGTAGGGGGTGGCAGAGGTTTTAACTAGTAAGCACTAACTATGTAAAATGCGTTGAAACATACAAAGGAGAACTGATTTTGAAAACTCATAGACAAAATTTGAATCTCAGATCTAATTGACAAGTCAACTTTTCTAAGCTTCAGGTGTCTTAGTAAAACATAAGTGATAATATATTACTTATCTCTATAGAATTATTCTAAGGAATAAATGAAATTAAGTGTCCCTTAAAAATGTTACTGTTCTTCAGGATTACTTCCTAATTTTTGTCCCAGGGAGATGTGCATTTCTAGGGCTTCTATTACACGTGCTGCTCACTTCCAAAACTTGGTCTCCAGGCCAAATGGCTTTCTGGAGCTCCAGACTCTAATATCGATCTCCTAACCAACAACCACACCTGAATGTTCCACTGACTCCTGTATATCAGGGTGCTCAAATGGGAACTCATCATCCCCCTCTTCACATGCCCAACTCCCTCCCACACCACATTTGCTCTTAATGTTCTGCATCTCAGTGAATGGCACCACTGTACTCTAACCTGAGAGTGGTATCTCGCTTTCTTCTCTCATCCTTAAATGTAAAACCAAGTGCTGTCTGGTGCCCCTTCTAAATAGCTCTTTATCTATCTACTTTTGATCTCCAGTAGTTTAGACCACCATCATCTGCATGACTTTTAATAGGTACTCTTGCTGCCAGTTTGGCTTCCTACCTGTGCATTTTCCACAACTTTGTATGACTCATTCACTCATTCAATAAATATTAAAAGTGTCTGTTAATTTGCCAGGCAGTGCTGGGCACATTCAACAGTTGAAAGAGACAACAACTCTGCTCATGTACAGGGAAAGACATTAAATACATTAAGTAAACTACATAGTAATGCCAGATAATGAATGTTATGGAAACAAACAGGTGATAAGGAGTGTTAACAGGTGAGGCAAGGTTGCTGTTTTTAAACAGGGTGGTCAGGAAAGGCCTTTCTGAGAAGACGTCATTTGAGTAAAGATTTGAAGGTAAGGGAGTGAGCCATGAAGACATTAAGGGGAAGTATAATATCCAGACAGAGGAATAGTACATTTGACATTTAGCTTTGTCACAGGAGTGTGCCTGGTATGTTCATGAAACAAGGACATCTCTTGGCTTGAGTAGAGAGATGTGGGCCCAATTATATAAGGTTTGTTAAGGCCACTTTAGGGACTTTGGATATCAGTGAGATGGGAGCGTTGGATAGTTTAGAAGAAAACAGTGACAAGATCTGACATAGGATTATTCAGAAAACTGAAGGGAAGATAGGGAAGAAGCAGGGAGACTGGTAAGGAAACAACTGTACTAATAGTAGGTGCTCAGTATAGATCTCTTCATAAATAGGTTGGCACATGGTTAATAAAGGTAGCTAATTACTATGAGCCAGATAACATTCTATATATCAAAATCATCTAATCCTCAGAACACCTCTGAGATACTATTATTCCCATTCTGCAGATTAGGAATTGTGATCCAGAGATTAATAATTTACCAAAGGTCACATACAACATGTAGGCAGTTTTGCTTCACAGTCCACTTTCAGTTATGCTGTACTATCTTGTAGTAGTTCAATAAATAAACCACAATAATACATGGTACTGACCTCTAAAGATCTAGCTGGAGAACACCCAGGTGAAAACTAAAATAGAGATTTTTGAAAAATCCTTACAGAAACACCTAAGAAACACAAAGACATCAGAATAGGAAACTTGAGGTGGAAGAGTTCTGGCTGCTATTTGGGGAGCATATCCCTTCTGAGCCTTCTTTTTATATCAGTATTTTGAGGGTGTAGCATTCTTAGGTCTCTGTGAGATGTTATAAAGCAGTCCCGGTGGAATTTGTCCAGTGAGTGGTATAGAGTACAGATCACCAAAATGCAGTGATCTGAGATTTCATGAACAACTAGAAGGGACAGAAAAGTGTAAGGCACGTTGTGGCTAAAGGGAGTGAACTTGTTTGGTCAGATCACAACAAATGTCTATCAATTACGTTCATTCCAGTAAAAACAGCACACTAGTAAGAGCACTAATTTCTTTGTTTTAACATCATTATCATTAATGGATAATGCATTAATAAGACTAGGGTGATTGTATCATCTTTAGTATATAATATTGACCTGAAGGTGCCAGAAAATGCAACTGGACAGAACAAAATAAGATATAATGATTGGGAAGGAAATGGAATAATTATTTTCAAATGGTATGACTGTCTTCCTGAAAAGGCAAAGTAAAATAACTGAATCCAGAAAAAGTAAAGTTCAGTGAGTAGGCCAGTCACACATAAAGATACAAAAATCAACATCTTTTTATTGGAGGAAGGATACAATGGAGAAAAAGATCCCTTTTGGGCTGGCCTGGTAGCTCAGGCGATTAGAGATCCATGCTTGTAACTCCGAAGGCTGCCGGTTCGATTCCCACATGGGCCAGTGGGCTTTCAACCACAAGGCTGCCAGTTCAATTCCTTGAGTCCCGCAAGGGATGGTGGGCTCCGCCCTCTGCAACTAAAATTGAATATGGCACCTTGAGCTGAGCTGCCACTGAGCTCCTGGATGGCTCAGTTGGTTGGAGTGCGTCCTCTTAACCACAAGGTTGCTGGTTTGACTCCCGCAAGGGATGGTGGGCTGCACCCCTGCAACTAGCAACGGCAACTGGACCTGGAGCTGAGCTACGCCCCCCCCCCCCCAAACTAAGACTGAAAGGACAACTTGAAGCTGAACGGCACCCTCCACAACTAAGATTGAAAGGACAACAATTTGACTTGGAAAAAAGGCCTGGAAGTACACACTGTTCCCCAATAAAGTCCTGTTCCCCTTCCCCAATAAAATCTTTAAAAAAGAAAAAGATCCCTTTCATAGCAACAACAAAAATCCAACATAAACTTAAGCCATGTAGTGAGCCAGGTAAAAATAATGTAGGACATATAATAAGTTTTGGTCCCCAGATTGTAAGCCCTAAATAGTAATTCTTATTATAAGGAAACAGGGTTCCTCAAAGAAAATGGTAATTCCAGATCCGGGGCAGGATGAGCCTGGATATCTTGTCACACTGGAAATCAAGGAAACAATCAAAGACTAGAAGGGTCAGGTCAAAATTACCGAAAAGGTGCCAACTTAAAAGAAGGTTCTTGATGGCGTAAGATGGGACAATTTGATCATCAATGAAATAACTGCAAAAGTATATCACATGTTAAAATCCACAAATTCCTAATAAATTAAAAGCATAATAATCAAAAACTCGGGCCGGCCCGGTGGCTCAGGTGGTTAGAGCTCCGTGCTCCTAACTCCAAAGACTGCCGGTTCGATTCCCACATGGGCCAGTGGGCTCTCAGCCACAAGGTTGCCAGTTCAATTCCTCAACTCCAGCAAGGGATGGTGGGCAGCGCCCCCTGCAACTAAAAAATTGAACATGGCACCTTGAGCTGAGCTACCGCTGAGCTCCCGGATGGCTCAGTTGGTTGGAGCATGTCCTCTCAACCACAAGGTTGCCGGTTCGACTCCCGCAAGGGATGGTGGGCTGTGCCCCCTGCAACTAGAAAACGGCAACTGGACCTGGAGCTGAGCTGCGCCCCTCCACAACTAAGATTGAAAGGACAACTTGACTTGGAAAAAAAGTCCTGAAGTACACACTGTTCCCCAATAAAGTCCTGTTCCCCTTCCCCAATAAAAATAAATAAATAAATAAATAAATAAATAAATAAATAAATAAATAAATAAAATATTAAAAAAAAAAAGAACTCATTGGCCACCTTTGGAGGAAGCTAGGAAACCAATTCTGAAAACTGGTACATAAATAAAGGGAAAAGTATCAAGCACTTATTTGGCCTTTTCTGTAGGAATAGCATTCAGGGTAATGAAGTGTTGATTAGGCAAGTTTCCTTTCTCAGAGGTATTTTTGCTAATGAATGAAAAAGAAATAGTAGAATATCACCATTTTGCAAGAACCCTAATGATATTGTGGATTCAAGCAATGATCATCTCTTGCTGCTAATGTCAAAAGACAGGGACAACTGGACATTGTGCACCCTTCTAGGTCTAATTAGCTATTTGCATTAAATGCAGGGAGGAAAGAAGCTTGTTAAATGACAGGTGGAGATGCATCAATAAATCTCAGAATCTACCGAACAAATAGCCTGGCTTCTTCAAAAAATAAATTGCAAGGAAAGAATTCTCCCTTCCAAAGGGGAATTTGCCAATACGTAATAATAAAAACTACATATGCTCTTAGATTTGACCCAGCTCTCCCACTTACAGGCATCTACCCTGAAAAGATACACTTTTCAACAGTACAAAAATAAATACAAAAGTTTCCTCACTGAAAGTTTGTAACTACAAGATACTGGAAACAACCTATGTGCCCATACATAAGTGGAGTGATTTCCAGGATGTATTGTTAAGGAAATAAAACAAAGTGCAAAGCAGTTTCTATGGGATGGCACCTTTCATGTTAAAAATCCTGGTTTTGGTAACTGTACTGTGATTATAAAAACTGTTAATTTAACACTGGTGGAAACCGAGTGGAGAATATACAAGAACTCTACTATTTCTGCCACATTTTGGTAGGTCTAAAGTTATTTCAAAATAAAAAAAATTTAAATCTTTTTAAAAAACTACAAGCAATAACATGCTCTTGGATAACACTCCCAATTCTATGTAGGTCCAATAGAAAGAAACAACTTAATAAAGTGCTTTTAAAGTTACCTTTAAAAAGAGACTTGTTTCCAATTAAAATACAGACAATATTTAAGTCAGTGAGAAAGGATGGATTATTTAATAAATAGCATGGAATTATTACTCCCTTGGGGGAGAGGGGAGTACAAAGCTAGATCCCTACTTGATCCTCACACTAAATCCCAGATGAGTTTTGCCTGAAATATAACCAAAAAAGCTCTAGAAGAAAATGTGGATATTTTTATAACCTTGGAGGTGGGGAATACTTTTGTACATGTAAGACAGCCAGAAATGATAAAACATTGAGTTACAACTGCATTAAAAAAATAATAAAACTTTATGTCAAAACACCTCATACAGTTAAGGCAACTGAAAATTTGGAAAAAGTATTTGCTACATATGTGCGTTACTAATAAACAAAGAACTCTTATCAATAAGAGACCCCAACAGAAGATAAATGCATAAGGTATTTTTTTAAACGCAAATGGGAATAAATGAAAGATGTTAACCCTCACTCAATTAAAAGATGCAGATAAAAATGATACAATATTATTTTGCACCTAGCAAACTGACAAAAGGAAGCCAAAATCCAGTGTCCCAGTGCTGTGAGCAAACAGGTTCTCTCATTTGTTGTAGGGTGGGAATGGAAACTGGTACTGCTTTGCAGAGCCACTTGCACCAAAATGTATGTTCAGTTTGACCCTGCAACTCTACTGCTAGAAAATTTATCCTAAACTGACAATAACATAAGTAGGCAAAGATTTATACAACACTCATTTTAGGGTTGTCCGTAATAGTGAAACCTTAATCAACATAGTTATCTTGAATCCTGGTTGAATATGAAATACCAAGTAGTCATCAAAAATGTTGCAGATCAAAAAAAAAAGTCATAGATCTGTACTTAGAGAAAAGTGTGTACATGTTGAGGGGGAAACAGCAATTCACAAAATGAATCAATGATTCCAATTTTGAAAATGAATTCCTGGAAGAGATGCTCACAAAAATGTTAGATACGGGATGACTATTAGTTGTTTTTTCTCCTATGTTTGGATTTTTACACCAATCATTTATTTTTAAAATAAAAATTTCAAGCTATTTTCAATTTTAGGAAGTCACCAAAAACATAAACAGTAAGTACTAATATATTTATTATGGCATAAAGTAGTATTTTATACATTAACTCAATTTTATAGTAAAAACATTTTATGTACAATTGTAAAGAAACCACTGCACAAATAACTCCAATGTAAAATCGTGTTGTATTTCAACAGTTTGTTGACTTGATACATAAATTAGAAAATATTTTCTCAGTAGAAAATAGTAAAAATGGTAACATTTCCCAGGCTAGCCCAACTAGCCCACTTAAAACACGCAATAGCTGAATTATACATTTATAAATATGGTCTGAATTCTGGGATCCAGGAGAAACTTTAACTTCACCTATTAAAACAACCGGTTTCCTTAAAATTAAGTTGCATAAAGTGAAACATCCACCAATCTTCCCCTTTATCCTTGATGTATGCCTGATTATTTTTCTTTAGGCTAATCCACATCAAGGTTTTACCTGTTCCTTCCTAAACAACAGGTACCATGTCCTTTTAATCTGCTTGGTAAAGTACTCATTCCTATCCAAACTGTGAAATATTTTGGTTATTAAAGTATGCTCAGTATTTGAGCAAAACTAGAATCTAGTATGTTGTAATACACAAGGCACACGAGTTGTCTATCATCCAACAACTTCCCCTAAATCCCTGTGGCTTGATGGGAAGCCATGAGGAGGAGGAGGAAAAGCATTACAATTGACAAGTAGACGAAGGAATAAAGGCAAGAGGATTTCTGAGAAGAGAGACACAAACATCCAATCAGGATTCAGATAGAACAGAAGTCCAAACAGAAAAAGAACATTGCCTCAAGAATCAAGAGTTCTGATCCCCTAATACTGCCAGGTGATCAAGAAGGCAGCTACATATAGACTCAACTGAGACACATCAGGGCCTAGAAAGATTTGTTATTCAAAATAATTAAATGAAAACAACACAGGCCATGTAGTTTAATTTCTCCATCATGGCTTATTCCCTGAGATTTCCAGCACAGAATTTCTAGGAATTAAGGTGAGAAGACAATGGCCCTCAGGCTCCTGCACCATGTAGAAAGTTTCCCAGAGAATATTTGAGTACTCAGAGTTATCTGGCCAGGGGCTATACTAAGTTCTTCAGTTTCCTCAAAGCAACAACTTAAAATAACCATATTTTGTCTTAACAAAAAAAGGCTCTAAGCAGCTAAAACCTTTCAATGGAGTAGCAGTCTAATAATGAAAATAGATTACTTTATCGTAATCTACAGGAACTAGGCCTTTGAGAAACTAAATTGGATCGTTCTTCCTAATAACCCCCGTTTGCCCATTAGAAATTAACCTCCAGAAACACTGACTCATTAAGTTTCCACCATTAAAAGAATACTGTATCATGTATCTTCACTTGTTCTCTTTGCTCTCAGCAGAGTGTTTCCTCCTCACATGTAAAAAATATTTTCAGTGAGTTTTTTTTAACTCGGCAATGAAAAAAAACTCTGCCCCCGGACTCCCTCCTTTAATTCCTTCTTGGTAAATAATGTTAATCTTCCAAGAGTACATAGAGTACATCTTCAAGCCCCATTTATCCAGCCTCCTTCCTTATGAATGAAGTTATGGGGCCATCTTACACATTTTGGAATTCCTTAAAGACAGTTGCTTTCTATTAAAATAGTTCGTTATATAGCTATAGATATAAAAAAATCTGTGAATAATTCACTGAAGCATGAATCACCTTCTATTGAAAAGCTAAAAATGTATCAAAATGCACATAACGATGGCTAATCTACATGTACTACCACCCTCCAGATCTAGAATATATGCTGGCATAAACTTTATTACATCCCAGCTACATTTGAAATCTTGCTTCAAAACATCACTCAGTATTAATTCTCAGAAGACATGTTATAGGATAGGACCACGGGAGTAGTTACTAGGCAGGTGGCCGAGGAATGCCAATTACAGAAGCAAGCCTGACTTCTCAAAGTACTTCTCCAGAGATCGCTGTATTCCTCGTAGGTATTTAAGAACACTATTAAAAGATACTTATAAAGACAGGTCAACTTAAAGAGCATAGACAGATACATGCTTGACTTTTCCTTATGATCTCTAGACAATGCATTAGAATGAAATATAATAAATTCATACACCTTTTCAAAAGGAACACTTGACACAGAAGTGGCTATCAACTTATAAATGACAATCATCAGATGAAGCTTGTCTCTCTGGAAGAGATGGGGCCTGGGCAAGTGGTCAAGAAGGAAACACAATGTGCTTTTAACTTTGAGTGAAAAAAATGTTCAACTGTGTTGCCAAACACAGTTGTTTTGCCATATAAATCCTCTACTTCAAATTACTAACCAAATGCTTTATTGAAACTCCGCTTCTGGCCTTTGTTTTGGAATCTGTTGTTACTTCTGTTGCCACCTCCTGATCGTTGTCCTCTGAAGTTTCTATTTCCTTCCCGCTGTCCCCTGAAGCTTCTGTTTCCTCCCCGCTGTCCCCTAAATCCTCGATTGCCGTCCCGCTGTCCTCTGAAGCTTCGGTAGCCTTCTGGGGGTCCTTCCAGCTCTGGTTGCTCCGTGGCCACTGAGAGCTGCCAGCGCCGTGAATCATGCCATTTTTCCTGTTGAGAGATGCTTTTATTTCTACCTGCTTTGATTTTTATTGAATTTGGTTTAAAAAGGCCTTAGAAAGACATTTTTGCCCTTTCTCAAAGACTAAAACCAGATTGATAACCTAAGTGCTTAAAAGGTCATGGTCAAAAATAAACTATCCTTCATGGCCCAAAAGCCAGAATCACTAAAGTGTGGGAAAATAAGTTTCACTATGAGAAGTACCCTCAAATTGTATCATTATTCAATTCCATTACTATAGAGTAGCCAAAGCTGTCAGCTAGTAAAACATAAATATATTACGTACAAACACGTTTCTCACAGCAGTACTAAATAAAGATATAGCAATTTAAAATGTTTACGTAAATCCCACATAACACACACAGGGAGGAAAAGCTGGATATTGTTCACAAGTCTGCAGAAAGGAAAACAGGCAGGCTAAGCAAGAAAAAAAAATCTAAATAAAAGGCTAGGAGAAAAAATACTACAATTCTAAACTGTCTTTTAGTAAAGGAACCACAGCTATTGTTACCCTTTCTATTCTGTATTATCAATAATGAACATTTCATAACATAGAGATGTTAACTTTGAAATCCAAGAGAAAGAATACCTGTACTTCTGTTACTGCTGCAGTAGGGACATCAAAGCAAACACCCTAGAAATCAAAACAAATTCAAGTTAATCCAGCCTTTGACTAGAGTTATGAAAAGCACATTAAGTAATACTCCAAATGACCAGGTATTATGTTAAAAAAAAAAAAGGTATTGATAAATAAATTTTACACCAAGGCCAACATATTGTACTTCCCAAAAGTACAATAAGCCAAGGGTATAAAAAAAAGGACTCAAAAACGATTCTGAATTGACTAGAGCTCATTATTGGCTGTCACTCAAGTAGCCATTAGCTATATTTACAGCCAAGGAAACAGTTTGGAGAGGCTCAATGACTCGTCTAAGGGCCCAAAGCTGATAAGTACAGCAGGTTTTAAAAATCTGGTTAGTATGGCTCCAAAACCTATGGTCAGAGTGTGAACTATTCAGGATGGCCTAACTAAAAGCAGAAAAATAAATGATCTTCTATTGTTAAGTTTCTAGTTTTTTATAATTCAGCCTCCTATGAAGTTTTTAAGGATTTCAATACTTTATATACGACACTATCTTTTATAATAAACAGTGACATCATTTCCAACTAAGGAGTCCTCCTATTTCTCCACAAATACAGTCAAAATATCCCTGCAAATGAAACAAGCACCCTTCCCCACTGGCTGTCTTTAATTCCAACATTTTATGAGGAACACCCCTTCCAGCCAACAATTTACCCAATTATAATCACAGGTAGCGCCAGGTACTGACGGATTTTGCCCTTTGTGGGAATCTTCATTCACGTGTTCACTAAGTATTCAATGCCAGGCACTCATTTGGGTAGAGAGAGAACTAGAAAACAGTCTTTGCCCTTGAGTAAGTCATATGTTCTTGAGGCTCTCCGTCAGTAAGCAAGCACAGCAAGGTAAAATTTACCTGAATAAAGGTATGCCCTAAGAACTCTGCAGTACAAAGATGCCCCCAACTCTGCCATACGGCCAGGAAAAGCTTCTTAGGGAGACCAAGGCTAAGTCAAGTCACAAAGGCTACCATAAAGGGAGAAACCTATGCAATGGGTTGAGCATGCACTTAGGATGAGAGAAGGCAAGGTGTGCTTGGCATTGCTGGAGTGAAGGGTATTGCTGGTGAGGCAGATGAAATCTGTAAGAGGGACAGGAGTCATCTCACAAAGGATCTTATTTTCCACGTGGAAGTTGGGACTGTATGCCATAGAATATGTAGAGTTGCTTAAGGACATAACCAACATGGTGAGACATGCAATGAGTTGGAGATAAACCTGATTCGGTTTACTAGGCCAGTGATTCTCTAAGTATGCTCTCCTGGAACCCTGAGATCTTTTGAGGGTTTCACAGAGTCAAAACTAATTTCCTAATAATACTAAAATGTTCTCAATCCTTTTCACTCATTCTCTCATAAGCGTACAGTAGAGTTTTCCAGACACTACATTCCATGGAATGACATCACTGCTCTGATGGCTAACAGAACATGACATTCTTTTAGAGTTCCAGTTTTAACTTCTAATACAGTACATATCAATAGATACAACCTTCATAAACAGAAGCTTTTTGGTGTCCCCAACATTTAAGACTATCAAGGGGTCGTAAGACCAAAATGTTTAAGAATTGCTGTGCTGTGGTCTATGCCATTAACTGAAAGCAGGACTCAGGAGAAAGAACACCAGCTTTGGAAGGCAAGATTTTAAAATTTGAATTTGAATTAAAGGTTTTGAATTCAAATTTGAGTAAGTTGGTTTCAAGTTGCTTAATAAACACCATCTGGTGGACATGTCAGGGAAGCAGCTGGATCTTCGGTCTAGCCCTGCGTGTAGATGGTGCAGGCTAGAGATGCCCCTAAGGCAGCTGTCAGTGACTGAGGGGCAACTGCAGGTCACGGGCGACACTGCCCGGAGACTATCTACAGAATTAAAAGATGCAGCACTCCCATAGAGCAGGGAGAAGCCACTGTACAGTGTTTACTGATCGCATAAAGCCACGGAACCAACAGCAAGGTCACAGCTGAGGCCCGGCCTTCCTTACCTGCTTTCCTTTGAGAAAGACCATTCCCTTCACTTTGGAATCGAAATCCTCACCCAGTTGCTCCTTAAGTTCTTTCCAAGCATAACTAATGTTTGGCATTTCAATTGAACACCGCAAGATCATGGTCACAAAGCCCTATGGGCGGAAGGGGAACAAAATTAACGTCTCAGAAACAAACCTAACTTGATAAATACCTGCCCTCACGTTTCTAAAATATGTCTGGAACAGTTCTTCCTAATAGGATATACCTCCCCCAACCACCACACAAACTAGAACAAGTAAAACTGAGGAACTCTGAATAAGATTGGTGGATTGTGCCACATGTCAATAACCCAGGTGTGATATTATTGTTTTCCAAAATGTTACCATTGGGGAAACTGGGCAAAGGGTACAAGTGATCGCTCTATTTTATTTCTTCCAACTACACGTGAACCTATAATGATCTCAAAGTTTCAAAAAAAAGAGAAAAGAATACACCTTCTAAAGTCTCTAGATATTCTGGATAAATGTATTATATACATTTGTATGTGTATGTGTTATTTTAGGATTAAAAATTTGAGATATAATTCATATACCATAAAATTCACCATTTTATAGTACACGATTCAAGAGTTTTTAGTATGTTCACAAACTTTGCAACCATCACCACTACCTAAAATTCCAGAACACTTCACCACCCTAAAAAGAATCCCCACGCCCATTAGCAGTCACTGCCATTCCCCTCCTTCACCAAGACACTGGCACCAATAATTTACTTCGTGTCTCTATGGATTTATTGACATCTACCTTCATGCAAAAGTTAAAACAAGGGAAGTTTAAATGGAACACTTTCAAATCCTGCTCAAACTTCAAATTATAAAGCATCAGAAACTTCACAGAAAAAAAAAAATAAAAAGAAACTTCACAGAAACCCTCACCGCCTCTGAGTTGATCAAGGAGCGCTGGTCCACTGATGTGGCCCCTGAAATATGGGCCAGTGCTGCTGCCAGGGCTTCCACAGCCCCCTTCTCCTCTATCAGCTTCTCAGCTGACTGTTTAAAGTGACTAATGGCAGTGGGAGGTACAGAATCCAAAAGCCTACGATTTGATTAACAGTATATTTGTTAGGAGAAAGCATAGTAGAAGTGGACAGATTTCATTTTCAAGACAACAGCATTTCAAGATAAATCAGTAACTTTCAAACCCTATCTTTAATATGCCTAATGCATCATTTTGATGCAATGTATACAATCATCCCATTCCTTTCATTGTATCTAATTTACCACCAAACCGAAAGAGTTTTATCCAAAGGAAATAATAAGACAGATCTTAAGATGTTCATCCCAGTGTTACAGAAAAAAAGACTGTAAACAATTTTAAAATGTGCATCAATATGGACTGGTGAAATAAACCATGAAACAGAAACAGTGAAATGCCATACTGCCATTAAAAGTGATGTTGATAAATGTTGAACTTTTTCCACAATACGCATGTGTTACTTTTAGAATCAGAAAATATTACAGTTATTCCCGTTCTAAAATGAAAAAGACTCCCAAATCATACTACAAATGATACAGGCCTTTATGACACTCTACTTTTATTCAGGAGTCACTATTGTCATGGCGATAATGACACATCTCAAAGTGGAAAGAGATCACCCATGAGGATGGATAAGGCCGTGTCAGGCAGCCTCTTTCGGCAGGGCTGCCCCTTGCAAGACCCTCTCTCATACACCCTGAGCAGCACCTTTGTCTCTTTTCTGCTTCCTGGCCATCTGATTTCCTTAACTGCTGCCATAGACAACCCTGTCTGCAGAATGTGTGAAGAAAAGCATGCCACGCTAAAATCCATTTGAAAAATGCTGAGTTAAATTAGTTTCATTTGCAAGCTGTTAACATGCCAATATCCAGCCTTTCTTTTGATCATGAATTCCCCCCATCTATTTTCTTAAAAAAGCATGTCATACATTTATAATAGTAATTGTGTAAAGCACTCTAAAAATGATGCTCAGTCTCTTGCCCTACACAGGGGACATTTGGAAAACAGTGCCAACCCCACTTACCCCCAGGAATACACACTACACAGCCAGGGATGCTAAACAGTTAAATATCCTTCAATTTGTAGGACAACCCCACATAATAAAAAATTTTCTTCTTCCAATGCCAATGCCAAACACTGTTAATCTAATCCTCACTATGTAGATATTTACTATAACTTTAAGAAATACTCATCTCTCATTCCTACCAGGTGGGGGACTGAATGAAGATTTGGAATATAATCTGTGATCCAAACTAATCAATCTCCAGATGGGGAGCATCTACACCATGTCTAAGATACAGTTCCTTCAACTGCCTAAGACAAACCAAGCTACTAATGGTGGTTTCCTCTGAACAGGATTGGGCAGGCAGGAGGAGAAATGAGAATTTTTACTTTGTGTAATTTTACTTCAGCGCAGTCGGAGTGCTTTTAGAACAATCAGGTTATAAATTATTAAAACTAATGCATAAAGAAAATAAAATTTAAAAAGCCAAAGCTCATTACTGCACACAGACACGCAATAAATAGAATAAACACTAAAACAGTCCATAGCAGTGGTAGGGGACATACCTGACTGCATCTTTGCTGGAAGCTTTTATTATCTCTGTTGCAGAAGGAACACCGATTCGTTTAAATTTAATTCCCTACAAGAAAATGAACCATAGATTAATGTACAACATGCCCATTAGTTGTTTCCACTGAGGTTACTACTTCTCTAATTTTTTATATTTACCAAACTTATTTATATATAAGATAAACTTCTTATTTGACAATGGTTTTAGAGTTCCTATATGCCATGCACTGAGTTTCCTTATTATTATTATGGCCCATTTATCACAACTAAGAAACCCACACCGCTATGTTACTGTGAACTGAACGCCAGAGTTGATTAGAATTTCACTAGTTTTTCCACTAACATCCTTTTTCTTTTCCAATATCCAATCCAGGATACATTACATCTAGTCATATCTTGTACGTCTCCTGTGACCTATGGTAATTTGTCTTGCCTTGTTTTTCATGGCCTGGACAGTTTTAAGGAGACCTGGTCAGGTATTTTGTAGACTGTTCCTCAAAATGAGGCTGTCTGATACTTTTTACACGCTTGGACTAGAGCTATGCGTTTTAGGGAATAAGACCAGAGGTGAATGCCATCTTATCACACCTTATCAGGGGTACATGCTTATCACTGATGTCAACCATGATTACCTAGCCAGGTAGTGTTTGCCGCTTTCTGCACTATAAAGTCATCCCTCCACCCCAATTCCTATTCTATTCTTTGTTAGCAAGTCGCTAAGTGTGGTCCACTCATGGAGGAGGGAGACTAAGCTCCACCTCCTGGAGGAGGAAGCACCTACGTAAGAATTTCCTTTTTGTTGTTTCAGGCGCATAGAACACAGTGATCAGACATTTACATAACTCACCAAGTGATAACCCCACAAGTCTACTGCCCACCCGACACTGTACAGTCATTGGAACATTACTGACTATATTCCCCAGGCTGCACTACACATCCCCGTGACTTTTTTTTTTTAAATTATAGTTGACGTTCAATTCGTAAGAATTTCTTTACAGAAATTCTGTAAGGAAAATTAGTCTCTTCTCTCCTACTTTAAAATTTATCCTTCACATATTCCCATCCTTTTGGTTTTTGAGCAATTCCTATAACTCCCAAATCCGTGCTTAAATATTTTGGATGTGTTCATGTTATCATTGTCTGAAAACTGCCTTTCAAACATAAGAACAATTCTTGTAATTGTAAATATGAAAACAAAACCATTGCCTTCAAATCCAAAGTTACTTCAAAAAGGGCTTTAAATCGTAGAATAATACATAAACCATGTATCTAACAACAAGCTTTCAGTCATGGCCACATGCTGGAGATAAAAATAATTTAAAGCTAATAAAAAATGTAATGAAACCGAAGACTGACTTAGAACTCAACATTTGCTGATTAAGGCTAAGAAAATAGTAATTTACCGCCTTTTGCTCCACTTGCGCTAACTGATACTCTTCCTTGTGCTGATAAAAGCAGATGCAAATCCCTGTCCTTCCAGCTCTGCCCGTTCGCCCAGAACGATGAATGTAGGATTCCACATCCTATTGAAGTAAAATACAGTGACAATGAGTAAAATGAGTGGCAATGAACAACAAGGAGACAAAGACCTGAGACGTCTACACAGGCAACATCTACACAGGTTACATCTACCAGGGGTGTGAGGCATTTCCTTAGCATTTCAATTTAAATTAAATAACTGACAATTTTTAAAAACCTCCAGAACAATGGTCCCTATCCTGTGGACAAATCTGCAAAAGCATCTAAACAGTGCTGTCCAACAGAACCATAATACATAATTTCAATCTTTCATTTCCTAGTAACCACACTAAAAAGTTAAGGAAAAAAAAAACACAAGGTTACTTTTAATATTATTTAACTCAATATACCCCCGTTTTATCATTTCAATATGCTAACTATATAAAATAAGCTATCAAATGAGATCTTTTCTTTTTTCACGTCTTCAATATCCAATGAGTATAATAAAAAGTTTTAAATAAAAAGCAATCCAATGTGTATGTTATACTTAGAGCACATGATGATTCAGACTAGGTACATTCCAAGTGTTCCCAGCTCCGTGTGGCTGTGGCTATCACATTGGACAGCACTCATTGAAACAATGTCGATGCCACACACCATGGGACTTCCTTTGTAAGAACTGATTGATGACTTCATAGTAATCAGGTATTTTTTCCATCATTGTAAACAACCTTTAATCCTGAGGGATTTGCTAGTTTGGAAGAGGTTATCGGGTCTTCACGCTTGAAGTGATGGAAACAGTCTCCTTCAGACCAACTTTTATTTATGTGAAGTACTGTCCATGCCACAAAAACTATGATTCAGGGCCCTCCCTAAGAAGTTCCTACGTCCCACAAACCCACAGTTTTAACCACAGAGGATGTTAACTACAGGCCTTTTCTCCTTTCTCTATCATCTAACTCATGAGTTCATCTATCCTTCCCCAACCCCATCTAAGTCTTCAAAGTCCAGTTCAAAATCACACCACCACCATGAAGCCTTCCAGGATTTCCCTCTAACCAGAAATGATCTTCCCAATCTCTGGCCACTGACCACACTGGCACTAAACTGTCAGTTCAGAGGAGAGGGCCTCACAGGAAATTTAAAAAATCACCCTTAGCATTCTAGCACTCAAGAGACAGCTATTACTAATCACATGAAAGTAAAGAACACAACTTCCATTTTGTTTTAGGGCCCAAAAGAAACAACAAAATAAAATCAAAGTATAAGCCACTTACCTTTGGAGGAGAACTTTGTATAACGAGGTCAACCTCAGGGATGTCTAACCCTCGCGCAGCAACATTGGTTGCCACCATCACTCCAAAATTACCATTTCTAAAGCCTTTCAGGGTGATTTCCCTTTGCTTCTGCGGAATGTCTCCATGTAATGACTGGGCTTCCTGCCAAAGAAATAAACTGGCCTAAGAATACCATATCCAACAATACAGGTACTTTTTAAATCCTGTAAAAGACATTCATATTTTGGTGATACTTCTGCTGAATGTAACACAAAGGGGAAAACACCTGTCTTACATGGACAAACATCAAAATTATTTCCACTCCTTGGTCATTAAATCATTGTACCCAACTATACTTGCAAGGTAAAAACACCAGATAAGAGTGATCAAATCTACTCTGCTGGTGTAACCTTGGGTTTGAGCCACCTTTTCCTTATCTTTGAGAGGAGACTGACAGATTAGGTGAGCTCTAACATGTATACTCTGACTATTAATTAAAAGATGCTTCTTCCCTAAAGGAAATGGAGAGGAAGGACCAACCTGCTTTATGGACGTATCCTGAGACAACTCCTGGGCTTCTTTCTTGGTTTCACAGAAGATGATAGTGCGCCCTTGAAAACCACTGTACACTCGGATCACGTCCCCAATAACTGCTGCTCTCTGGGTCCAGTGGCACTTGATAGCCAGATGCTTGTAAGACAGGGAAAAACAGATCAATTGAGCTGGAACATGGAATCACATGCTCAACAGTAATGGTACAGAAGCAATTGTTTAAGCCTGACTAGAGCAGACTGTGCTACCCGTTTAGAGAAAAAACTAAACCGTTAAAGCAGAGAGCCTGTCCCCTTTCTCCAAAGAGCATATCGCTTCTTTATCTATTTTCTGACCTAACCAGGAAAAGAAATACCATTCAGATTCCTGCAAGAAACCAAATAAGTGAAAAGAGAAAAGTTTCTGTGTTTTGTCCTTTCATCCACTTGAAAAATGTACCTGTTCCTTGGGTGAAATGAATTCATCTAGGTACAGGATCCTAAGATGAAAAACACAAAGCACTAGGTTTCTCTGCTGCCCTCTAGTGTTTAGATTCTAGGTGTAATTTCTTTAGATAAGACCGATTTAGGTTTTAAAAGATTCTGAAATCAGGCTACCAGATGACGAAATTTAGAAAACATACCATATATACAACTCAAAAAGAAATTTATCTTTACTTGGCTTTTCATATGGATTTATTATTTATCTGGAAAAAGAGTTTGTATTTGGCAGTCTTAAAACTATCAGATGGGAAAAATGATATACAATTTATTACTATTAGTGATTCCGCAACCAAATGAATCATTTACCTCCACAGTTATTGCCGTTTTCTGAGTCTTTTTCCCAATTAGGTCCACCTGTTCATATGTAGATTTCATGTATTTCTTAGCAACATTATAAACCCAATGAGGGCAAGTTGCAGAAAAAAGCAATGTTTGGGGATTGTCTTCTGAATCTTTGGGGGGGAAAAAAAAGTCAGTACGAATAACCCAAACAAGCCTGCATAGTATTCCACCTCACCCAATTCTCCCGGGGCCCATCAACAAACATTCCACAGCAACCATTAGGCCAACCCAGGCATTGAGGACACAAAAATGAAAGACAGAGAGGTTCCCAACAAAGAAATACTGCCTAAATAATTTATATAAAGGGTCCTTGAAATAGAAAAACACTTTAAATTTACTATGCTTTCTAACCATTGGCCTTTATGAACCACAAGGGGAACCTGTCCATTACAACAAAACCTACCAACTGGAAAATACCAATTCATTGCATTTTCATATATTTGAAATGGCAGTATAAGCTGGTAGGGACACTTAGAGAGCAACTTGACAATGTACATTGAGGAGCATGAATTATTTATATCTTTCAACTCAGTAATTTCACTTCTGGAAAACTACCCTAAAGAATTCCAAATACTGTGGTGTGAAAGGAAGCTCTCTGCACAAAAACGTCTGTAAGCAGAATTATTTATATTATCTAAAAATTAAAATACGCAAATGGAATTAAATCATGGTACAGCCACTTCATGATTATGCCAAATTTTTACAAAATATACATTAAAGTTATAATTAACTTCCTCCATTATAGTTATGTGATAAATCATTTTTCCAAAAAAAAATTCAAGTATTCCTGACTAAAATAAGTCACCTCCCAATCTCCCAAGGTTTCATTTAACTCTTAGCAGACTACTTAATCACCCACTTTTCCTCTGACCTCTTCTATCAGTTCCTTGAACTTGGCGTTTACCTTTCTTGTATGCCACACTTAAAATCTCTTCCACTTGATCAGCAAAGCCCATATCCAACATCTGGTCAACTTCATCCAGGACAACATGCTTCAGTTTGGTGAGATCTAGCTTGCCATTCTGCAGGTGGTCTTTGATACGACCTGGTGTCCCAACCAGGATGTCGATCCCGTTCCGCATGCGTTCAACTATAAAGAACATCAGCGATAAGACACACTGGGTTTTCAAGTCCTTTTATTAGTGTGGGATACCAATTAAGTATTTTTTATTCTGAAATATGTATTAACTACTATACAAGGTAACATGTACAAGGTAACTGTATAAGGTATCTTTATTCAAGATAACGATACTCAAGGCACTCCTTGATCTAGTGGAAAAAACATGTAAGAAGTGACAGTCCAGTGTATGATATGACATAACAGAAAAATGCACCAGCTAGGGATGGTAACACCAGGAAATGACTTCCTTGGCTGGTGGAAAGTGTCACGGTTTCACAAAGTGAAAATAAGAATCTCAAAGAAATAGGAACTTTCTATAAGGTGGGGTTTAGGTAGAATGAGACAAGATAGAAGGGCAAATATTCCAAGAAGTTACAGAGACATTCAGGAAAATAGAGTTCAATATAACTGGGATGAGATGGTAATAATGCAGCTTTTTATTGGGTTGCTATTGCAGTCTAGGGATACTAGGCACTCTACATACATTATCCAATTCAGTCCTCACAATACTCCTGCAGGGTGAGTTTAGTAACCATATTATATACATGTGCAAACTAAAGTACAAACAAAATCAAGCAACTTGAATTTAAAAATCACACAGCTACTCTGTGAGTAGTTTAAATTCAAATCCAGGCCTCCTTTCTGATGCCAAAGCCTCCATTTGTTCCATCAAAGCTGGAAAGAAATAATCACAGCCTTGTGTGCCAATGCTAAGGCTTTTTTAATGCCTTGAATCCCTTCCTGAATTATGTATCTGATCTACATGATAAAACTTCAACTGGCAAAGTAATGGAATACTACAGCAGGGGCTGCAACATTTGTCCCTTGGGCCCAGAGAAAAGAAAGCCTGCCTGCAGCAAAAATGAATTAAGGATATAAGAAGAGGCAGAGACCCAAATTCCTTGACAGATAAAGAATAACCTTGAATTCTGACTTTCTGTTAGGTTGGTGCAAAAGTAACTGTGGTTTTTACAATTTTTGACCTTTTAAACCGCAATTATTTTTGCACCAACATAATAGTTCCAACTCTGTCCTCTTGTGTTCAGTAAGGTATCTCTGCAGCCTTTAGATGAACGTAGAAAATACACAAATCCTAGGAATGGTATATTCTTAGGATTTGACACATCATCATGTAGGACCATGTTCTTTGACCATCTTTAAACAACAAAAGAAAACCACCGGAAGATTAGACCAGGTAGAGCTGGATATCAAGGTCAGAAAAAATCCAACCAGGGCACCCAACAATGGATGGCAGGTTCCTTCCCTCACTTTTGGATTTACTTACTTTGACCTCCATAGGGAGTTCCACCATAAAAACAAGCCACTGCCAACTTTTTTGTGATGTCACTGAAGTCTCTGCTTACTTGATTTGCCAACTCCCTTGTGGGCGTAAGAACCAGTACCTGAAAAGGAAAAACTAATAATTGAATTCAAAGTATTATGCAGTAACTGGTTCCTTAACAAATTTGGAATCCATCAGAAGGTTCAACTCATCCCAACAAATATTCTCAAAACATCTATTATGTGCTTTGCAATGTGCTGTGTGTGTGAAATGACCATAAATAAAACATGGTTCCTGAATAGCTTTTCTCAAAAGAAAAGCTTGTGATCCTAGCCATCAGAAGAAAAGTAGGTGCCCAAATGTGTGGTGCTCCAGGAGCGCTGCACCAGCAGGCTGAAGGAACTGGGGGAAGTTTCATGGAGCTGCTAGTGCTTAAAGAACAGCACCCAGGAAAGGAACAACTTGAGCAAGCAGTCACGCTACTGATATTAACATTAGTTAATATTTACACTTCTACTGTGTCTCAGGCTCTATTAAATGCTAAATATGTATTATTCTCATTTAATTCCCACAAGTTATTCACCTAACGATTGTATTGTACAATTGAATTGTAATACCTACACTAACACACAATAGAGTTCTAAAACCAAGAGGCAAAGAGAGGGAGAGCCTGGATTTAAATTCAGGCAGTCAAGGCTCTAAAACCTATGGTGTGAACCTCTACTGCACGGTAATTCTGAAGTAGATTGGAAGTCAGACAAGTAAGGCTGGGCCAGCACGGTGAGGGGCTTTGAATCCTTGACCAGTCTGAGTTTTTTTATTTTTTTTCCCTTTCAAATAATTGTATTATTTATTTATTTTTTAAGTTTATTGGGGTGACAATTGTTAGTCAACTTACATAGGTTTCAGGTGTACAATTCTGTAATACATTATCTACATATCATTTTGTGTTCACCACCCAGCGTCAGTTCACTGAGCAGTCTGAGTTTGATCCAACAGGACATACAACACGAAACTGCTACAGATTCGCAGGTATGGTAACAGCGTGACACAAATATGATTTAAGAACAACCTGCTACATGCATCCAACAGATGTTTACTGAACACCCACTATGTGCCAGGTGGTATTCTAGGTACTAGAATAATTCATTTGTGTCCTACTATATATGTTTATAGCAGTAAACAAATAAATTAACGAGCATGACCATGGAAGGCCAGTAAGCAGAAAGGTGGGGGCAGAAATTACCCCCAGCCAAGGTGCTAACACAGGCATTTCAGTGAGGTCGGAGTCTTGGCCTCTCCGAGTGCCCCTCCTTCTATTCATGGGTCTCTAGTAAAAATGTTTGCTCCATTTTAAGCAGAAATAGCCAAAGACACTTGAACAAACCTGTGAGGCCCAGGAACATCTAATAGTTTGAAAATATGATGAGCATGAATAATACTGGTGATCACAACAACAGGACAGATTACAGTATTTAAATACATAGGATTTAAAAGAATTAAACACTCTTAAAAGAATTACCTTTGTTAAGCAATATAAGCTATAACTTAAAAAAAATTATCCTGGTTTAGCAGCAGATAAAGATCTATACAGTAAATACCCAAAAAAGGCTTTAAGGAGAATCCAATAAAAACAACAGGGTATGTACACACATAGATGGTTTTTCCTCTGCAGATCTGGAAGCGTTGAGGTCCCTGTTAAAGCTGCTTACCTGAGGGGCACGGCCTCTCCTCCGGTCTTGCATTTCTCCCAGAAGTTTCTCAATCAAAGGGATAGCAAAGGAGAATGTCTTCCCAGTTCCTGTCCGTGCCTGTGCAATTAAATCCTTTCCACCGTAGACATGGTAAAATGTTTTTGCTTGTATAGGAAATAGGAAGGTCACTCCACGGGCTGTAAATAAATTAACCGTCATCTGATATTGCAGTTCTTAAAATACCAGCCATACGGGAGGACCCAAGCATCCCCATGCTTTTGATCCTGCAGAATTAGGGACTACATTCTGGTCAACATCTACAAAGTCACGTTCACATATATCCTAGTAGTGAAGAATCTGCTTGACTGAAAAGTATCAACAAACTTTAAAGCACCAAATTATAGTAAATATTTATTATTTTAAGAGATTAAGTCCCTTGTCATGAAATATCATCCATAAGTCAGTGTAAGCCTGAAAATCAGGTGCTGTGCAGTCCAGACTGTGCCACACCTGTTCAGAAAACACCTAGTTGAGCATCTGTGACTACCGAGCTCGTTCACAGGCACACTGCCAAGGTGAGTTCTAAGCCAGGCTGCTATCACTAACCTAGAGATGGCTCAAAAAGTAGAAGAGGATAAAAAAAGAAAACGCTAACATGACATCAACTATTTAATTGCAGCAGCGCTATCAATCATTACACTTTGGAATACACATATTGTATTGAATCAATTTTAACCATCTGTTTAAGAGGCAGCAAAGGACCATCACTGGTATAGTCCTATATTGAATATATAGATCTACTCCAATTATTTGGTTGCATATATTGTCCTCCAACAAGAACATATCCTAATTCACCTCAACAAAAACAGTGGAGTGCTTCCAAATAATGTTCTAAATTATACAACATTTCCAAAAATATTACCTTTGAGAAGTTTAATAGTCTCTTCAGATATGGGGAAATTAGAGAAAGCTCCTTCTTTTTGTTCCACAGGTATTTCCTATCAAGTAAAAGGCCACAGAAAGAAATCAATAACTTTACTCCTACAGTTAATACAGAGAAGTCTTTTGAGAAACAAAAGAACCTATTTTAAAAACATCTCTTCTCAATCAACCAAAAAGATACTCGGTAGCTAAATCAAGATCTGAAAAGGAAATATATTGTAATAATCTATAAAACCCTAACAAAAGAAATATCTATAGCAAATATATACTGTACATATACTATGTGTGGCTAGTGAAGGCAGATTCAATCTCAATATACTGTTAAACAGGTCATCAGCCCTTTCCCATAGCCATAGAAAATAAGGAACAAACAGTTATGATAAAGTGGTCAGTGGCATTATTTGATAGTAAAAAATCTGAATGCCCAACAGAATAAGTATGTGAATTTCTATATATTTATGATTATGTAACCATGAAAAAGATTTAATATTTTTATTTAATAATAAAATAAGTACATAAAATTAAATATTTAATGAAAGTGGGCGAAATGCTTATATAAAAATGGGAAAGGCACAATACAAGATTGTATATAGTACAATCCTAACCTGATTTAAAGAAGTAGTTGCATATATAAAAAGTACTATAAGGGAACATCAAAATTTGATGCAGAAATTCTAGGGAGTTTTTTGATAAAATTCTGGATTTCCTAAATTCTCTAGATCACATACTTTAATAATCGGAAAAAAATTTTTAAATGCTGATCATGACCTACACCAAACACAAAATTGTTTATTAAAATTAGGGTTTTTCTTTGATGACTGCATTTCTGAAAGCTAACAGAACAAACTTCCAAATGCAGACATTTAATCATCCTGTTCAACTCAAATTAATGGCCTAAACAAAGAGATTTATACAATCCAGCAAATACCTTTGCAGTGGTACCACTTAATCGTGATTTATTTTGTGAAATCCTTCAGAGGGAAGCTAGGGTCTATTTGCATGACTATATCCTTCCTCTTGATTTTTGACATACAAATACGCTGGTTGACATCTTGAGAGATTTTCCCCAAACTTAAACAGATCTGCTTACTTGCAAAGGAGGCATTCTGACACTATGCTCAAAGGATCCCCCATGAAGTGCTGACATATCAAATTTCCTCCCTTTATTAAATAATATGTACCAATAACCTACTTATTTATCTGAAACAATAACAAAAGATACATTCTACATATTTAAATACAACTTCACCTGCTCTAACTCACTGTTACTTTCTTCACTGGCAGCTTCATTGGCGTTGGAATCAGGTCCAGAATGAGAGATCCCATTCTTCAGTTTGGGGCTTTTCTCTCCAAGTTCTCCATTCATTTCCTTTTCTTTCTTCATCTTCTTGGGCTTAGGCGCAGATAATTCTTCTTCAGAAGGCTCATCATTTTTTATTGCTTTTTTGGTTTTAGAAGCAATAACTTTCTTTTCAGTGGGCTCCTTTGGTTTTTTTACACGTTTGGGTTCAGGAGAAATGATGTCATCTTGAGATGGCTCCTCTTTCTTTTTTGCCTTTTTGGATTTAGGAGAAATCATGTCAACTTCAGAAGGCTCTGCTTTCTTTTTAACTTTTTTAGCTTTGGGGGAAACAACTTCTTCTATTTCTTCTGCTGCCTCTTCAGATTTTGCCTTTTTTCTACCTTTCTAAAAAAAAAAAAAAAAAAAAAATCAATAAAGAAAATACAAACATTGAACAGAGAATCTGATTCATTTGTATAATACACCAATTCTAGATTATTACAAAATCACATAATTAAGAAGAACACAATTTGGGGTTTTTTCAACATCTGTACTTTCACCTTGCAAGAAGGCAAAAATCAAACAGTATCCTTTTTAGTACAATTTCTTAGCTTTATGGAGTTAAGTACATATTAGTAATTTCATTAGCTTGGAAGAGAATGCTTCTTGGTAATTATTTAATTTATACTGGTCAAACAAACTGTAAAATCAAACTTTCACAAGGGATTTGTGGTGGCTCGTGGGATGCTCCAACAGGCTCTAAACTAAATACACTATAGCAAGTGATCAAATACAGTTTAATTCTGATAGAGTAATAGGCCATACATGTCCACGGATAGATACTATTAAGCAGACTTCTTTGCTAGAATTCCCGCACAGGTCAAACAAGAATTCATAAGATCTGCCTTGCCTTCTCACAAGCGCAAATGAATTTTCATAGAGACACTTTTTGAACCAAAAAGCTATAAAAACCCACAACCTATCACCCCACGTGTAAAAAAGCTGTACCTAATTTAAAGAAGAAAAAAAGTGGGGCGGGCCCAGTGGCTCAGTTGGTTAGAGCTCTATGTTCCTAACTCCAAAGGCTGCCGGTTCGATTCCCACATGGGCCAGTGGGCTCTCAACCACAAAGTTGCCAGTTCAATTCCTCAAGTCCTGCAAGGGATGGTGGGCTCCGCCCCCTGCAACTAGCAACTAGCAACGGGCAACTGGACCTGGAGCTAAGCTGTGCCCTCCACAACTAAGATTGAAAGAACAACAAACTGACTTGGAAATAAATCCTGGAAGTACACACTATTCCCCAATAAAGTCCTGTTCCCCTTCCCCAATAAAATCTTTAAAAAAGAAAAAGAAAAAAAAAGAAAAGAAGAAAAAAAGTTACAAGTGTAATGAGTGAAACCTCAAAACCAAACCAGATTATGGCTCCTACCTGAAATGTCTTACCTACCCAACTTTTCATATTACTAAAAACTTAATTATTACTGAAAACAATTAGACAGATGTTGTAGCCTGTTAAATCCTCTCTGGCAGAGCTACAGCACAATCCCGGAAGTACAGACTACTACACTGAGCAGAAATCTGCCTCCCTGAAACTTCAGGCCTGGCCTCTGCTCTCAAATCATGGATGAGGGGTAATGTCTCCCATAAGACCTGTCCTTCAGACATCTGAAAAATAATCTGGTCCCCCATCCAAGACTTCAGTTCTTTCATCCCTTGGTTTCACCAAATTAGAGTGAATTTCCCATCCCCTTGGTCTCTTCTGGAACACAGTGGAGTTTGGTCATGTCCCTCCTAATCTGAGGGTCCCACAACTGAACACGTTCAATGATGCACAGCAGGTAAAGCAGGACCACCTCCTCACCATTTGTGAAGACAAGTCTGTGCTTCTTCGGCTTCTACAACACCAAAATATTGCTGTTGTAAAAACTCCCCATAAAAAAGACCCAGACACAACAAGGAAGGAAAATTCTAAGTCGTATACAACACAAGTTCAGGGACAATCTTCGTTCCCACTGACCTTATCTCAGAACAGACTCAGTCACAGTTAAATCACTATCTACAGAAGCAACAGCAAGGAGGCAGACAACTATCAAGGTAATTTATGGCTACTGAATTCTGCTGGCCTATCTCAAAAATATAGTGTACAGTTAGCACCACAGGCGGCTTTACATTTCCACGGGTAATCTGGTGAAAAAACATTAAGAGGAACCGAATTACTTCTTCTAAGGGTTGCTTACCGGAAAACAAACTACTTCACTTAATGGGGTAAAAAGAACGTCACTGCTGACGCCACCCACGTGTACCTGTACAGGTGGATTCATGTCTCGCTGGTCTAGTCTAAAAGTGTCAGTCTCTACCTTGACTTACAATTCCCTCCGCGAACGCACTCGCCTGGAGTTAGGTCTGAGTCTGAGCCAAAACGTGGGGCCGAACCGTAAACTTACAACTGTGCGCACGGGGTGCAGGGCGCCCAGACTCCGGGACCACGTGGGACACCCGGCCATCCCTCCAGGTCCGATCGGTCCCGGCCTCTCCGCCAGAGCTACCCGAGCGCGGCAGCGCGCCCATCGCCCGCGGAGACCACCACTCCTGGGCATTCCTTGACCGAAACCCACGCGTGTCTCCGCACGAGGCCGGTCAGCGCCGCGCCTCACGCGCTCCCAGCCGGGACACCCCTCCTCTTCGTACCCCGCGGCCCCGCTCCCCTCAGCGCCCCGGCCGCTCGTCCTGCCTTGCCCCAGGTCCCTCGGCCCTCGGTGGCACCTTCTCATTTTGCTTTCGCGGTATCTCCATTTTCCCCATGGCCGTGTCTGATTCCAAATCCGCGTCACTAAGGAGTTTCCCAGGCATCACTCAGCACGGAATGCGTAAAGCGACCAATTTCATCCACCGCGTGGAGAGGAAGAGACTAAGGTAACCCTTGGGCCCACCCAGCTTTCGTCACTTCCTGTGA